>NW_027186383.1:7302570-7471415 GCF_028583685.1 Petaurus breviceps papuanus
AAAGGTAGCCAGCAGGAGGCATGCCTGGGCAGCAAGGAGGTGGAAGAAGGCTGGGGCCAGAGTGAGGGTGAGGCTGAGACAAGGTCATTGTCTCTGGAGAAGAAAGAGAGCCCTGTCTGTCTCTGCTCCACATGAACACACCAGCCTCTTTCATGTGAAGGCCAAGTGGGGGGAAGTGTGTGGATCCCTACACTCAGCCTAAAAGGGCTGCCCAAAGGGCTGTTGGAGCCTTTTCTTCATTCTACAAATCAATATATCCCCGACATTGGCAGTTCCTGTTTGCCAACCATAGCCAAGATGCAGTAGGCACCTGCAGGTGGGGAAGCAGTCATCCACCCCACTCTGTGGTGAACTCTAAGTGCTGGAAGTGATCTTGGAAATCATCTCATCAAAAGACCACAGGACTATAAGTTTAGTGCCAGATGGGACCATCAAGATTATCCAGACCCACCCCTCATTGTATAAATGGGGAAACTTAGGCTTGTGGAGGCTGAGTGACTTCATGGGATCATAGATTTAGACCTGGAAAGGGGTCTCAGAGGTGATCTCATGCACCCCCTCATTTGACAAGTGAGGATTCTTCAGTTCAATTAAACAGACATTTGTTGAGTGCCTACTGTATTCACCAGGAAGTAGGCTAGGTTCTAGGGATACAAAGATCTACTCTGAAGCAGTTTCTGTTCCATTGAACGGGAATGATATGTCTACAGCTAAGTAAATAACAAGTATGTGCAAAGGAATCTGGGAGGGGGAGGATACTAACAATTGAGGAGATCAAGAAGGACTTCTTGTAGGAGGCTGCAGATGAGAAGAGAGAGCATGCCTGGCATAGGGTATAGTCACTGCATTGGCAAGAAGGCAGGACATGAAATGTGGTGTCCACTCTGCTTTTACTCTTGTCTAAAACCTCTGCAATCTGGCTCCTGACCTCGTCATTTCACTGAAATGGCCCTGGCCAGAGGTTATTGCCGAGTATGATAGGCTTTTCTTCATCCTCATCCTTCCTGACCTCTCGGCAGTCTTTGCCATTGACCATCACAATGGTCCTTAATCTTCTCTAGGCTTTTGTGATATGTCTTATTCTCCTCCTACCTCTCTGAGCATTCCTTAGTCTCTTGCTAGCTCTTCATCCAGGTCATGCCCACTACCCCAGGTGCCCCCCTCCTGGGGCCTGTCCTAGGCCTTCTTGCTTCTCTCAATAGACTATTTCCCTTAGCGATCTCCTCATATCCGAGGGACTCAATGATCATCTCTATACAGAGACAAGACTGTAGCCCAGTCCTCTTATTGATTCTATGTAAGGCTGGCTCTCTGGCTAACTGGCCTCCGTCATATGACATCATACTCCCCAGAGTGCTTTATACACACTGGGTACTCAGTGTTTGTGGAATGGAACTGAATCTAATCTAGCCCATTTTAGAGAATCCTTCTAGCTTACAAAACTTTGACTGAGAAGCAGCATGGTGTGGCCCAAAGAATGTCGGCCTTGGAATCCAAGGAGACTGAACCCGGAGGCCCAGTCCAGCTATTTGCTGCCAGTGTGACCTTTGGCAGATCATTCGCTGTCTCTGTGCCTCAGTTTCCCCTTAGTACAATGAGGGATTTGGGACCATGTGACCTCTAAAGTACCTTCTGGTTATAAAAACTATGATCCCATATGCTCCTTCCAACAACTCTGGAAGGGTTGGTGCTATTCTTATCACCCCCATTTTGCAGATCAGTAAACTGAGGCTCAGAGAGGCCAAGCAGCTTGCCAGAAGTCATAGGGCTATGGAAGGGTAGAATTGACACTCCTTAGTATAGCATGCTGCTTCTCAGAGAAAGAGCAGTTTCCCTCATTACATAGTAAAAATAGTACTAATTTAGGAAGAAATCACAGCTCCGGAGAGGGGGTGGGAGAGGGAGGGCTTGGGGAGAAAGTGGCCCCTGAATGGAGACCTGAGGGAAAACACGGATTGCAAGAGGTAAAGATCAGGAGGGAGGACTTTCCAAGCTTGGGAGGATTCCTGGGGGGGAGAGAGGAGTCAAGTTCAGGGTTAGGTGGCACACTTCTCCAGTTTTCAGGTGACACAAAGGTCAGTTGAGTAGCCAAGATGCTGGATCACAGAGTCAGGATCCAAAAAGATTTTGACTGGAAAAAAACCAAACCATTTCCCAGAGTAGGGTAGAGAGAAGACATGCTTTTTTGTTGCTCAGTTGTGTCCAACTCTCTGTGACCCTGTCTGGGGTTTTCTGGGCAGAGATACCAGACTGGTTTGCCATTTCCTTCTCCAGCTCATTTTACAGATGAGGAAACTGAGGTAACAGAGTGAAGTGACTTGCCTAGGGTCACACAGCTAGGAAGTGTCTGAGGGTGGGTTTGAACTCAGGAAGGTGAGTCTTCCTGGCTCCAGTCTCCTTGATCTATCCACTGCAGTTCCACCTAGCTGCCTAAAGAGGTGACTACACAGAAGCTGATCAAACAAAAATAGAGGGGGAGGGGGACATCGTGAAATGCAAGTTCATTATGAGCCAACAGTCTGCTATGGCAACTTCAGCTGCCATAGGCTGCAAACATGGGCTGCCTTAAAAAGATGTTCCAGGCCTTGGGAGAGGGGGAGCACTTTTTTTTGTACTGTGGGCTGATCAGAAACCCCAATGGTCTTCTGTTTGGTAAGCTGCACTTCAGGAATGACAGTGGAGAGTGTCTAAAGGAGGAAGCTGTAACTTCCAAGCCCCATGTGGCCCTCTAGGCTCTCAAGTGCGGCCCTTTGTCTGAAGTGGCTTAAGGACCTAGGAGGTCACATGGGGCTGGGAAGCCGAAGTTTCCCCACCTCTGCTGTAGAGTCTGGAGGCTATGCCATATTAGGACTGGTTCAGCCCCATGGAGAGAAAACTTGGCAAGGACAGGGTTGTTGTCTTCAGCGTTGGCATGACGCTGAGATGGATTGAGTTTGCTCAGCCTGGCCCCAGAGGGCACAACTGGGAGCAGCTCTGGGTGTGAAGGGGCTGGGCACAGAGAGGGGTGCAAATAGGACTGGATTCCAAAACATCCTTAAAAAGGAGAACTTTGCAAAGATGGAATCTGCACCTGGAAGGGCTAAGCCACCCATCAGTAAAGATCCTGTGTGATCACCTCTCGAGTGTGTGTGGTGAATGCCTTCTTGGTAGATCACCTCTGACAATTCTCCCCTCCTACAGTTCTCTGATTTGGTGCTTCTGTCCATGTTTATCTGAGCCAGCAGGGAGTGATCAGAGGACTGGCTTTAGCTGGTCAGGTTAATAGAGGCAATGACTGCTGATGGAAAACGGCCTTAGAGGGCAGCCAGGTGGCACAATGCTTAGAGCACTGAGCTTGGAATCAGAAAGATTCATGAGTTCAAATCCATCCTCTGACACTTCCTAGCTGTGTGACCCTGCACAAGTCACTTCTTCCCTGTTTGCCTCAGTGTCCTCATCTGTAAAATGAGCTGGAGAAGGAAATGAAAAACCATTCCAGTAGATCTGCCAAGAAAACCCCAAATGGGGTCATGAAGAGTCAAATACAACAGAAATTACTTGAATGACAACAAGCTACTCAGGCTTTTGTCCAAGAGCAGAATTTAGAGAGTCCTGTCATCTCTCTTCCAAAGGACAAACCTCCATCCTCCTCCCCCAGAAGTGAGCAGAAACCTCTCAGCATCTCCTTAATAGTGCCTACTTATGATTTATAAGACAATCAGAGAATGTGGGCACTTTTGCTAGGAGATTAAACAAAAATGAGATGGCAAAGAGAAGTCTGACTGAGACCATGCCTGATACTGGCCCTTCTAACATTGCTAGGACTACTTTCTGCTTTAACAGGTCAGCCCCCAGAGCAAACAGAAATGTCGGCCCCAGGTGAACTCCACAAAGGACCTGAATCCTCTATTTCCCAATGGGCAGTATCAGCCTCTTAAACTGAAAAAAGAAAGGAAAGGAAAGGAAAAAGAAAAAGAAAAACCACCCAGTTTCCAAGGCTGCTTAAGGACAGACTGAAAGATGAAGTGGAAGTGTTTTCTATTTACCAATTCAAAAACATTCTTCCATCTTCTCTAGAGACTCTATTTGCATCCCAAACATTCTCCTTTTCTCTCCTTGCCAAACCCAAACAATTCTAATTTGTTTTCTCTGTTTTTTAGACTTTCTGCCTTCCTTTCTTTGACTCGGGGGCTTTTCATGCTGGCTGTTTCTGGCATCAGAAACTTGAGGGGTCTGGCTTCACTTCCGCGCATCTCTCAGCCCCACAGTGGAGATGTCAAATGTTGATGCTGCAGGGGGAACAAAGTCAATTCTCCCTGCCTTTTCTTCCCCGTGGAAGCTGGGAGTGGAGGAGAAAAAAAAACTGAAGGGCATTAAAATTAAATATATGTGATTTTTCTTCAGTGTATTTTTATAGACTTCAAGTCACTTTGTGATCTTAGATACAGAAAAATTATGAATAACTAGTCTCTTTATATTTAGAATGATGGGAATTTTTTGATAAAAATTTTGCAAAAAATTTGGATAAAAGTCCTACCACAATTCGCTTGAAATAATTTTGATTTTTGTCATAAATAGATCTGATGACTTTGTGAGCTCACTGAAGTGAGGACACCTTCCGAGAAGGAAGGCCATCTTTCTCTGCCTCTTGTCTGGGTCCTCCCACGTGTTTAGACAGAGGGTCCACCCAACATGCTGGGAGGCCTTCCTCGGTTTCTGTTGACATTGGTCAAACCCCCATTCTATGACACACCACCAGGCAATTCCCTATTGCCCATCTGTTCTGGCTAGTTGGACATGACTTTGATAATATCCTTTACGCCTTATTTTACTGTGTAATTTTTCGTGCACAGTGTGTTACAGTCTATTCACCCCATCAGGGTCCCCTCCGTTGCCCTTTGCTCAACTCCCAATTTCAATTCTTTGGAGACTGACAGATGGAGCTGCTGGATGCCAAACTCTAAGGAATCTGCCCTGTATTCATTGTTGCTATTTAGGAAAAGCAGGCAATGAAAATGTCGATCAACAAGCGTTTATTAGATGCTTACCATGTGCCAGCACTGGGAATACAAAGACAAAAAGATAGCAGCCCTGACCTCAAAGAGCCTCCATTCTACTAGGGAAGACAACATGTATGCCTTGCTGGCCCCAGATGGCACTTCTTTGCATCCAGCTCCCCAGGGCATCTTGGGGCATCTTGGGGCATCTTGTCATCCATTCTGGTGTTGCAAGAATGCATACATTGTATAATAGTAAGTGTTTAATGCTTACTCCCCCTAATAAGAATGTGAACTCCTGGAGGGCAGGGGCTGCCCCAATACCTGGTGCTTACTGGGTACCAACTATTCAGAGAGTGGGTAAGCCCACTGGAAGACCTTCATCCCTGCTCCCAGCCTGGTCTTTCCTGCAGTCCTGGTTCCACCGGGACTGCAAACAAATGCATAAAAATCAATTAACAGAGGGAAGGAACTAGAATTAAGAGGAGCTGGGAAGGCTTCCAATAAATGAAGAAATTTTAATTGGGACTTCAAGGAAGCCAGGGAGGTCAGTGGTCCCAGGGGAGGAGGAGGGAGAGCATTTCAGGCATGGGGATGGCCAGAGCCAAGAGCTGGTTTTTGGGTCATGGAACAGTCACTGGATAGAAGACTATTAGGTGGGGAGTGGGGTATAAGAAGGCTGGAAATGTGGGGAGAGACTGGCCAGGAAGGGCTTTGTATTTGGTCCTGGAGGACCTGCCTTCCCTGAAATGCCTCCGCTACCTTCCCCTATAAAGGAAATGGTGGTAGAGATGACTTCGAAGGTCCTTTCCAGTTTTGTGACTCTGAACCCCTTCCTCTGCCTGGGACAGTGTCTTTCTCCCTGGGAGAAAGCCTTGCTCCCAGGCTAGGCATGGGCTGCCTTGTGCCCTGGCTCTTGGCTTCCCCCTAATGGTGGGACTTTACCTGTCTGGTGCCTTCGAGATTCCTTCCCAACCTCCCAAAATTCATGTAATAACAGCTCCATCACCAGTCATCATGAGTGTTGTCTGACCAATGGTCTCCGATCTCTCTGGAGGAGAAACTGAGGTCGATAATTTTGTGCAGCTCTGCCTCACTTAAATCCGACTCCCTCACAGGCCAAGACATCATCACCCCATGTCATCATCGGTCCTCTTCAAGAGTGAAGGACAAACAGCAATAAAAACAGCTCCTACCGTGGAGGCTTTCAGGCTCCCAGAATCCCTTCCCCCTAAGTAGGCAGGTGAAGATCGTTGTCTTCATCTTACAGAAGAGGAAACAGACTCAGGTAAAGAGACCCATCCCTGGTCACTCAGTTCATGAGCAGCAGCGCAGGGCAGGATCAGGACTTGAACCCAGAGCCTACTGACTTCCAGTTCAGTTTTGGTCCCACTGAGGAGCAGGTCTTGAATTCAACTCTAGGATTCCTCCGTTGACTCCAACCCACTCTCCATATACCACATTGACTCTTTGTGTTAATTTGGAGCTCAGACATGATTTTTCCTTAGGAAAAAATGCTATAAATGAAGGGCTAGTTCCCTGGCAGGTCTACAGAAGGCTATATACCTCTTTGTCTTCTCATTTTGGTCTCAACCTGTAATTTCATTGGTTGAGGGAACTACCTCAGCATCACCACCAAAGATTATTATAATCATTAGCTTTAATGTCTTAAAACTGTACTAAGACTTTTGGGACACCCTGTAAAACACTTTAAAGTTTGCAAAGTGCTTTACATATGTTATATTGTTGGATTGTGACAACAACCCTGTGAAAGAGTCACTCTTGTTATCCCCATTTTAGAGATGAGGACATTGAGGGAGACAGAAGTGAAGGAACTTCCCAGCTTAGTAAGGGTCTGAAGTGGGACTTGAATTCAGATCTTCCTTTTGTCTACCCTGGCTCCATCTAGCTGCTGCAATATAAGTAACCTGCCTAGAATATGACTTAGCCTTACAGAGTTACACTTACTATACATCCACCTAGAGAAGCACCTAGCCTCTGTGCACCAGAATGTGTCAGGGTCTAAAACCAGGTCTTGCAGACTCCAGACCTAGCCCTCAAGTCGCTCTCTCCACTTCACCTTGCTACCTTGCATGCAGCCCCCAAGGAGATGAATGGCCTATTCTATAGTCTCTAGTCCAGCAGGATCTGTCTCTATTTGAATTTTATGTCAGTGACTGAAGGGGAGGCAGGAAGCCCTGAGTTTGGACTCCAGTTCTGTGACTTACTCTAGGCGTAACCCAGCCTTAGTTTCTCATTTGTGAAATGAGAGGGTTGGGCTAGACATCCTCTGAGGTCCTTTCCAGGTTTAGCTCTGCCCTCTCCTACCATCTTCAGTCAACACAGGCTTTCCTTCCTGGTCACCCTTGCATTTCTACTTCTCAGAGTTCTTGTTGTCCTTCAAGGCTCAGCTTCAGGGGACTTTCCTTGATCCCTCCAGTTTTCTGGGCTCTTTGCTGCCTCAATTTACCTTGTATTTATGTATAACATTAACAAAAACTAACATCTCCATAGTGCTTTCAGTTATATAGAACATTTTATACATATTATCTCATTTAATCCTCATGACAAACCTGGGAGGTAGGTGCTACTATCTTCCAGAGGAGGAAACTGATGCAAACAGAAGGTAAGAGACTTGCCCAGGGTCACACAGCTAGGAAGTGTCTGAAACTGGGCTCTGTCCACTGTGCCACCCAGGTGCCCCTGGTTAGTATCTGAGACCAGACTGGAACCCAAATCTTCCTGACTCCTAATCCTCTATTTCCTGTTTGTAGGCAAACTGTTTGCTTACAAGATGAGGAACAGTCAGGTGGTGCCATAGTGCATAGAGCACTGGACCTGGAGTTGGGAAGATTCATGCTCCTTAGTTCAAATCCAGTCTCAGACACTTAATAGCTGTGTGACCCAGGGCAAGTCACTTCCCCCTTTTTGCCTCAGTTTCCTCATGTGTAAAATGAGCCAGAGAAGGAAACAGTAAACCCCCCAAAGAGGGTCATGAAGAGTTTAACACAACCGCAAAATCACTGAGTGTGAACACACAAGATGTGTTTGCCGAGTGGAGTACAGGTCCTGGGAGGGTGGGAAATGGGGCTTCCCCCCCCCATTTTGTCTCTGTCTCCATTGCTTAGGAGGCTTGCACATGGCAGGGGTTAACAAATGTGTATTGAAATGAGTTGACTTGGCATTTTGTTCCCAAGAGAAGGGATTCCTTTTGCTATTATCACTTTTGGGGCAGTTTCCACATTTCCATGATGGTACTGAGCTAGGTGACCTTCATGTCCCCTTCCGGCTCTCAGCCTGTGATCCCAGAACATCATCACCACCACCATCATGCCCCAGAATCTCCAAGCCTCTGAGACGCGCTTAGGCATCTGGTATTGGCCATATCCTGCTCTGACGTCGCCACATCCAAGAAAAAGGCATTTGCCAAGCCAGAGGTGGTGGCTGAGCTAGACATGGGACTGTAGCTCTAGACTCAGAAGGGACCTCAGAGGCCACGGGGTCCAATCCCATCATTTTACAGGTGAGGAAACTGAGGCCCAGAGAGGTGAAGATGTCTGATGTGGAATTCACTGTCCTTCCTCCAAAAAACCTGCCCCACCTCCAAACCTCATCCTTCAGTCTCCCAAGCTTGTAACTGGAGCCATTGCTGATTCCTCTCTCTCCAGCTAGGGGGCCCAGTGGGTGAAGCACTGGGCCTCGAGTCAGAAAGACTTGAGTCCATATCTGCCCTCAGACGTTTACTGGCAAAGCCCTTAACCTCTCTCTGCCACAAACCTCCACTGTAAGGATGGGAGCAGTATGAGCACTCACCTCCCAGGGCTGCTGGGAAGATCCAATGACTTGATATTTGTAGAGTGCTCGGCACAAAGCTTGGCACATAGTAGAGATTTAATGAATGCTCACTTCCTTTCCCTTCCCATCTCCATCCAATCAGGTTCTTTCTCCATGGACTCTCTCACACCTATCCACCTTTCCTCCATTTGCACAAACAATGCTAGTTGGGACTCTTATCAGCCATGTCTCCCCTAATCTCCTGCCCCCCAGCCTTCTAAATGGCCCTGTTTAGTCTCTGTTAGAAAGTCAGCTCCTTGAGAGTAAAGAATACAGAGAAAATCATTCTTTGGATTTGTCTCTCTGGTGCCCACCACAGTGTCAGGTACAAGAGACACTTAATGAGTGCTTGTTGATAGACTAATAGTCCTAAAACACAGATCTGACCACTTGACTCTCCCCTTTAGAAGTCTTCATTGGTTTCCCATTGCCTCAAGGATAAAATGTAAACTTCCCCATTTAGCATTTAAAGTGTTTTGCAATCTTTCTAGTTTGGCTCCTAGGCTTTCTACCTTAACAGACAAACTAGCCCGTCTGAGGTTCCCCACATATGAGACTCTCTCTCCACAGCCCCCTGTGTCTGAAGTGTCCTCCCTTTCCTTTCCTGCTCTGGAGTCCCTGCTTCCTTCAAGGTTCTGCTCAAAGGATGACTCCTTCCTAACTCTCTTTCCTTGCCCCCATTTCCCTGAGCTGTTCCTGTTCTCTCCCTCTTGAAACCACATTGTATCATTTTGTATATTCATTTTGTGCTTGTTTATCTGCATCCATGTTGAGGTGGATACTGTTTCACTAGTTTTGTTGTTGTAGTGGGGTGGGGGGGGGGGGGGGAAGGAGTCTAGCCAAAAGCCTGGCCCAGAGCAGGGGCTGCATTTTTCTTAAACTCCAGTCTGGCTGTGACTCCCCTACTCAGTCAATTCCAGGGACTCTTTTTCCTCTAGAATAAAATGGAAACTCCTGTTTTGCTTTTGAAGCCCTGACCTGTCTATCTTCCTGTCTCTTTGGATGTTATTCCCCTTCCTAAATTCTGCATTCCAGCCAAGCCAGCTTTCTCTCTGCTTCTCATACAGCCCTTTGCACTGGCTGTCCCTCATAGCTGGGAAGCACTCCCTTGTCCCTTTGCTTCCTTGGGTTCCTTTAAGATGCAGTTTTAGTGCCATCTTCTTTCTGTTGGAACCCTTTCCTGTTCTCCCCCACTGCTGGTGCCTGCCCTCCCAAACTACCTGGGATTTCATTATTTTGTATGCATTTGCATTTATCAAATTCATAGTGATATTTGTATGTAATTTATATTTACATATATATTTATCCAATATATGTACACATACACACACATATATATATGTACATGTCTCCCCCCTTTAGAATGTAAATGCAAGGACTGCCATCCTTTGTGCTTGTATCTCCAATTCTAGCATAGTATTTGGCACATAGTAGGTGCATAGAAAATACTTATTGATGGATGGAATGACCTTGGCCTCTTTGATGTCTGACCAGCCTCTAGGCATCCCACAGCACCCACTCCAGCTGCCATGGTGGCTTTTGGAAGAAATCATTCTCATCTGCCCATTGGGTTGGGGGAAGTCTTCATATGTATGGGGTAGACATTCCCCTAACACACCAATGGATTTAAGTTACCCTCAACCTGGTTTAGCCTGCCTGTCCAGCCAGTTTACGAGGGTGTGGCTGCTTCACCTGCTACAGCTCCTTGGAGCCACAGGTGAGAGTTGAGTCCCAAGTGGACCCCAAGGGTGGATGAGCAGCCCTGAAAAGGGCTCAGCAAGTCCTCCAGCCAAAGGTGCCAGTCCTCAGTTAACACCCAGTAAATACCATTACACCACATTATTTTTCCTGAGGGGCTGAACTACTCAGCTGAGCTCAGTTTGCTCAGTAATGGTATAGTAGGAGCAGCCACTGCTCTACTTTGAGCCCAGACACATGGGGCTTTTTCAGCCCTGAGACCAGGCAAAGCCCTATCCTGGCACAAGTTCAGAACTATGCTGATAATCATAGCACCAGCCAATCATTGTCAGGTCCTCCTGGCTAAACTCCCGCTGGTTCTACAGCTCTCAGCCCTCCAAGGCAACATCTATTTACAATTTAGTTGGCCTGTCACACTAAAAGAAGGACCTGGTGGATACTTGGTTTTTATTTCAGGAAGACTGTTTTCCTGCTGGGGACACTAAGGTCTTCAGGATTTCACGTTCAACTAGACTTTCCTCTCACCAAAGTGCTGTCTTATGTGTCTGCAGAAAGAGGGATGGACTTAAGACAGGAATGCTTGATTCAAATCCTGCCTCACTTGCCAGCTGTGACCCTAGACAGGCCGATTCACCTTCCTGTGCCTCAGTTTCCTCACCTGTAAAATAGAGATAATATAGCACCTATTTCTCAGGATTGCTATGAGGCTCCAGTAAGAAATGGCCCATGGGCTCCTATCTCAACTTACACTTGCTCTGGGGTGTTGGGTCCCCAGAAGGAGGCTACTTTGGATCTTTCCTGAGGGTTCTAGTGGTAACTCTGAGGAATGGGGCTTATCGAAAAGTGTTGTGCATGAGCCCCCGTCAGTGTGTTCCTCCCAGTATCATTCACCCAGTTGATCTTTCCTCAGTATCAGTTAACCAATTAACATCAAGTGGCTTTTATAAAGGCATAATTACAGAGAAGGCATAGAAAAGACGGAAGTGTGGGAACCTCTGAAATAAAGAACCCACATTCCTCTGCTACCTGAGTCCTTGGGGAAAGTAAGCTCAAACCTGAAGTGGTTCTGGGCATGGCACAATGGACGGGTAAGTTGTCTTCTTCCTTGCTGATGTCTACGTTGCTGAATTGCTCCATTCCTGGGCAGGGTCAAGCCGATCCCTAGTCACAGACTCAGCTGCCAACAGGCTCCATTATGGACTTCAGTTGGTCCTCTGACCTTTTAAAGCTTACAGAATTGTAATCTGGCCCATTCTGCCCCTGCTACCCCCTCGCCTAAGAGCAGGAAGGAATGAACAAAATGCAAAGAGGAGAAGAGTAGTGCCGTACATTCACGCGGCAGTCAGATGAAAGATCTGGCCCAAGACCTTTCCCCACACTGGGAGACGTCTAACACTTTCTGCCTGCCTCAGGACCAGGAAAGAGAGTTTTAATCTCTTTGTGTCTTTCATATGCACACTAAGTTCCAATTCTGCAGCCAGTTCAAAAGCTTTCATCACCCTACAAATAAGATGAAAGGGAACAGCCTCCTGTACAAGCTCTGAATCAAGGAGGGATTCACTTCTTGTTCCCTCCCAGAAGGACACTCACCACACTTCCATGTGGGGTGCCACAGCACATCGTGCCTGCTCGAAGGACTGAGACTTGTTGACCAGCTCCCACCTCCCCACCCCCATAACAGAGATGATGCAGACAAAGTGATTTACTCTAGACCGTTGCTACTGTTATGACAACATGGCATAGTGGAGAGAGGGCTATCCAACCCTAAATACGCCCTGTGCTAGAAGATAGGAAACTGAAAGATACCTTAGAGGTCACTTCGTTCCATCTGCTCGTGTTACAGATGAGGCCAAGAGATACTAAATGGCGTGCCCATGCTCACACAGGTCAGAAAGCTGGAGAGGTCGAATTGACACCCAGAGCCTTTTATTGCAGAGCCAGCATTCTTCCTGTCATGACACGTTGGAGACCAGGGCTCAGAGCCTGCTTCAGATACTAGCTGTGCAGCCCTGGGCACTGTGCCAGGTTCTTTCTCTCTTCAGATTTTCTTTAAAATTTTTTGGTGTTTGACTGTCCTCTCTAACAACACTCCTTCATGGATTCCTTCCCTGTAACAAAGAAATAACTAAGCAAAACTGTCCCGGTCTGACAGTATATGCGGCATTCTGTCCATATGTTCTACCATCTCTCTATTGAGAAGAAGAAAATTTATTTCATCAACAGTCCTTTCCCTCCTTAAAGTTTCCTAAAGCACTTTGCCTGGATTTCTCTTTTGCCCTCATCACACCCTATCTTAGCTTATATTTATCTATGTTCGTGTATCACTAGCCCCTCTCCAGCAGATAAAAATGCCCTAAACGCAAAGTAATTTTAAAAAATTTATTGTAAGACACCTTAACATAGCATCTTGGCCACAGTAGGAGCCTGAAGCTGGACAGTGTCCAGAGAAAAATAACTAGGATGATGAAGGGCCTTTAATTCATAATAGCATTAATCGGAGGACATGGGGGTATAGGATGTTGACAAACCTTCAGGGAGCCATGAAGACTATTTCCAAATACTGGAATGGGAACTAGCACTGGGAGAGGGATTAGAATTGTTCTGCTTCGCCTCAGAGGGTTAATGGGGAGGGGGTGTGGTTTGCAAAGAACAAATACTGCCTGGATATAAGAACAGACTCTCTTGCCATGAGGACTGCTCCACATTGAAAACTGGGGACTCCCCTGCCTTGGAGAGCTTCAAACAGAGTCTGAAATGCACGCCATCATCTTCAGGCTTCAATCCTCAGTCACTGCCTCCATCAAGCAGAAAGGGGTGCCCTAGGCCTTCTTGCCTGGAGTGGTCTCTGAGGTCCTTTTCAGAATAGAGATGTGATTCTATGAGCTGAGTGCCTGCTGCCAGCATGAGCTGTTATTAGGAATATGGGGGGGGGGGAGGGGCAGGAATGTCCCTATTTTCATGTGCTCTGTTCCCATGGATGCACAATTTTTAGTCCACCTATAGCAAGTGCCCAACACTGCATTCAGTTTTATTATCTATTTCAGCAACTGCATGAGTCTTGATTTTTTTCTTTGAAGCCTGCCCCACACCCAGCAGCTAGAGTGAATCATACCGTGGCATAAGGAATGCAAAACGACATTTATTTAAGAAAGTGCTAGATATAGAACAACCGTTCAGTGAAGACGCTCACAACCCACGCCCAAACTACAACCTCCCAAAGAGGTGAAGTGGCTGGAGAGCTCCGGAGGAAAGTGGCGGGCTGGGGATGTCCCCCGTCTCCGTGAGTCGTGACGCTCAAACCAAGGAAGGTTCGTAAAGGGCTTGCAACGCTTCCAAGGGCTACATAAATGACGGCTAAAATAAAACACTCTGGGATCCTATTCCGTGTCCAGGCTTAGTCTGGGGATAACCGTGATTATGCACATGACTCGTCTCGATTCCAGGGCGTCTTTGCAGACCACACGTGACCCGGCCAAGACGCCTGGGACAGAACGGCAGAGTCTGGACCTGGGATTCCACCAGAGAGGTGTGGACTTGACCAGTACAAGCAGCTAGTGTTTGCATGGGCGTCACAGGGCAGAGCACCGGGCCTGGAGTCAGGAAGACTGCGGGACCCTGGGCGAGTCACTTCACCCGGTGTATCAGTGGGAAGAGCTGGGAAGGACGTGGCCACGCCCACTGTCTGTGGAAGACAACCCCCGGGGGGTCGCAGCTGGACAGCCCAAGGCTCCACGCGGCACGGGAGCGCCTGCTCTCACTATGCCTCTCCAGGCTCCAGCCTCCGCGGCTGCTGCTCCGGCCAGCTTCGGGGGGCCGCCCGCCGCTGCATGGGGAGGCACAAGGCCCGTCTCCGGCCGCTTGGTCACCGCGGCCTCGCACGAGCCTTCCCGCTCCTCTGCGTCCCTGCTCCAGGGCCGGGATCCTAGACGCTCTCCACTGCCCGCAGCAGATGCACCGGGAAAGAGACAGCTGCAGCGGCTCGCGGCTCTCCGCCGCACGGCGGGGCCGGCGAGTTTGAATCCTCCCGCCTCTCAGAACCCTTCCCACCAATCAGAGACTTCCCTGATGACATCATCACGCCGACCTGAACAGCCTCCTGGGGAATGGAGTTCAGAGCATGGCTCCCTTTGAGCGGTGCCCCCGAAGCATCACGAGGGCGTGGCCTCCTTCGCCGGGTCATGAAGTGTAACCAAAGTGAGCCGAAAGGGGCAGAGGTGGGATTCGAACCCGAGCTCGCCGGCCTCACGCCCGGAGCTCTTTCCCCGCCTCGCTTTTGGCTCCCCACACCCCAGGCGTAAGAGTGGACGCATTTGAGAACGCATAAAGTTCTTGTTTAAAAAAAGAGCGTGTGGAGGAGGGGAAGGGGGAGGGCCGAGGAGGTCGTCAGCCAATGAGAGGCGGGAAGTTCGCTGGCTCCGCCCCGTCGCTTCCGCTTCCGCCTTTGCTGCTGCCGCTGCCTGAGGGGCCGGAGCCGGAGGCCAGTGAGCAGGAGTGCAGCCGCTGCAGATCCGGGACTGGGGCCGGGGGATGGTGTGGGCCTCCCCAGGTGAGTGGGAGGGTTGACGCCGGACGACCCCGACCTTGCCACCCCTTCCCTGCCCGAGCCCTCGGGGCCCCGTGACCTCCCCCGGGGGCCGGTGCAGCACCCTTCCCCCGCCCCTTGGGGCAACCCTTAGGGGACGCAGCTCCCCCTTGGTGCCCCCCCACGTGGGACTGCGGACCCCCCCCCCCCTGGGCCCCCCCCCGTGTGATTCCCCCTTTCCCCGCCCCTAACCTGTTACTGCAAACCCCCCCCACCCCGTGACGCCCCCAGGACTGCAGACGCGGCATTTAGGGTTTGAGCAGAGCTGCCCTCCTGTGACTCCCGGGGCTGCAGGTCCCCTCCCCTCCGCGTAGGACTGCAGGCTCCCTGTGTGACCCCCTGCAGGTGGCCGCAGGCCTCCCTCTCCCTGCCCCCCCCCGTAGGGGCGCCGGGGACCCCCCATGTCCTCCTGGACCCCTGTGATGCACCCTCTCCCCTGCAGAGCGCAGACCCTGCTTATCCTTACGGGCCCCTATGCGCCCCTCCCCCCGCGGCTCGGCCCTGCTCCTCCAATGCCAACCCCCCCTTCCCGTGCTGACCCCTGCCCTCCCCCCCCAGGAGCCTCAGGCCTGCGCCCCTCTGTCCTTGTGCAGACTGCCCCCCTCCCCGCTCCCTCCTTAGGCCCCTGCAGCTCCCCCCCCTCCCGCTGGAGGGGCCGGCGCCGGGGAGGGGGGGCGGCGGGGCGCGCCGTCCTGCGGCAGGATCGGGTTGGGGTCTCCCGCTGAGAGGAAGGTCACTGGAGGGCCCAGGACAGGCATGGGCAGAGCCTAATTTGAGAGCCGGGAGGGGCTTTGGGTCCGGCCCTTTCGTTTACAGGTGAGGAAACTGAGGCCAGGTTTGACCTGCTCAGATGTCAGACAGGACGTGAACCCCAGACTGTGACTCAGTCACCTCCCTGGGGTCAGAGCCAGAGCGCTCTCACAGCCGCCTTCCCGGCTCCAGCCTTCTCCTGCCTCCCTCCTCTTCCCTGGCGCCCCTTGAGGCCCCTCTACCAGAAGCCTTTCCCAGCCCTCCGAATGCCGGTGCCTTGGCTCTTGGAGTTACGTGGTTATCTGTGTCTATGCATGTTTGCGGGAGCCCTTTGAGGGCAGCGACTCTCTAGGACCTCTTTGTATCGTCGCTTAGCCGAGGACCTGGCCCATAGCTTAATAAACGGTGACTGACGGACTCTAGAGCCCGGGTGAAGGGTCTGGGCCCCATTTGGTTCCCTCTCTCAGTGTGTGTGGAGCAGGCAGAAAAGAGAGCTGGTGGGCAGGAGCTAGAAGAGCTGGGGTGTGGGAGAGACACTGGGCTCAGTTGGGCCCCAGAGCTCATCAGGTTTGACCCTGTTGTGATCATCGATAGGTATTTAATTGGAAAAGGAAGACAAGAACAAACAGCTGCCGGTGTTCCCTCAAGGACCATTTTCTTGAGGGGGAAACAGCATGAGTCAATACCATAGATGATGTTGTTCTGTCATATCCGACTCACTTTTCTTGGCAAAGATGCTGTAGTGTTTGCCATGCCCTTCTCCAGTGTGTCCCCATTTTACAGATGAGGAACTGAGGTAAACAGGAGACAAGTGACTTGCCCGAGGTCACATAGCTAGTAAGTGGTCTGGTGCTCCATCCAGAGCCCCACAATTTGTGTGCACAAAGTAATCACAGGGTGACCTGCAACTGGGGGCAGTTGTGAGAGCCTCTGACACATCCTGGCTGGGTGACTGCTCTCACTTAACCTATAGGGGAACTAGAGGGAGTTTCCTATAAACACCAATGAAATCACAGGTTACACCCTGCCAGTATCTGGGGTAATATGGATAGGACCCCGAGACAATCTGAGCGAGGCCTGGGGGTGGGGAGAGTAGTTGGTGGCTAAGCTTTGAGAGGAGCTGGAGGTGAGGGAGGGGTGGAAAGGCCCCAACAATGCACTGGGCCACTTTTAGGTCTTAAGGGGGAGATTGGCAGGCTACTCTTTTTATTTTTTTTAAGCAATCTGGGTTAAGTAACTTGCTCAAGATTACACGGCCAGTTATTTCTGGGTGTGGTGCTGAGTATCTGAGCCCGGATTTGATCCAGGTCATCCCGACACTGGGGCTGGTGCTCTTACTCACTGAACCACCTGGCCGCCCCCGGCAGGCTACTCTTGTGTGGGGTTAGGAGGGGAGTCTTGTTCAGTGTCCTGCTGGACTGGGTGGGTGACCCTTGACTTCTTCCACCTCTGGGGAAGGGTTTGTGGGAACATGTGCCTGGGAAGGGGTGAGGTTTGATCCCCAACTGACTGTCGTCAGGGCCTTAGGAAGTAATGATCATATCAGTTGAGATAATGTTTCTAAAGCACTTAACACAGTATCTGGCATGTAGGAGCTATAGAAATGTTGTTATTATTAAGAGCTCATATATCTGAGATACTGAAGGTTGGGCTTACAGCGTCCTTTTCTCCTAGCACCCTGGGATAGCAGTTGCATAAATAATGTCTCCATTTTACAGGTGAGGAAACTGAGTCTGAGAAGTGACCTTGCTTAAAGTTAGACAGGCAGTAAGTGTCCTGGGAGGAGCTTCTGGGATCCCCGAGGACAGTGCTTTTTATATTGCCCTTCCACACTCTGGGCTCTGAATTGGGGAGAGAATCAAGAGGCCCTTGTCAGCCTGCACCTCTCTAGACTGACCTTTGTTTCTTACAGAAGGAAGTCATTGGGAAATTAAGGAAGAGGTGACCAGAGGGGTCCCAGGCCTAGAGAGAGAGATCCTGTAAGGAGAGGCCAAGAAGAGCCCCAGAGAAGCAGCCAGGCTTGGGTGGGCCCTAGAAGAAGGGAAGTGAGTGGTGGGAGGTGTGCTTGCTTCAGGCTTAGCTTTCTTTAGCAGTGAAGTGGCTAACTTGGGTCACTCCAAGGATGCTTCGGTTTGTCTTACCGAGTTGGGTCTATTGATGGGTCACTGTCATCCTGAAGAGAGAAGCAGTAGCAAAGGAGAAAGAATCCTGGGTTTAGAGTCAGAAAACCCAGATTTGAGTCTTGGCCTTAAGCACTTCCTGATTGTATGATTCTGGCTAAGTCACTTTGAATCTTGGTTTTCTGATCTGTAAAATGGGGATAAAAAGTGCTTGTACCAACCTGAGCTTAATAAGTGTGTTGTGAGGAGGTGCTTCTCAAACCTCATGGTAAAAGTTACATGATGGTTTGCCATCTTTATTGGTGACTTGGATGGGGAAGGGCAGTGTTTCTCAGCTTTGCAGTGATACAAAGCCGGGGGGACCAGCTAGTATGGGAGGTCAGTCTTCGCATTCATAAAGAAGAGGCTGGAACCGTAAGACAGTGTGGCAGGGATAATGACCACACATTTTTGTGTTTAAATGATGGACACCCAACCTGGCAGCCTTTCATATGCAGATGACTTGAAGGATTGTTGGGGGCTGATCACAAGCATGGTGTGGGGGTGGCTGCTAGCTTGTAGTAATGCTGTCTTGTGCTGGGTGAGAAAATGTGCATGGTAACTCAGAACAAGAAGGTGTGGTGACTGCAGTGGTGACATCATGGCTTCACTCAAGAATGACGTCATCTCACAGCATCTGGATGCTGGTCTTCGACAGCTGGAAGAGTGTTTAGAGCTGGGTGAGGATGAGTGGGAATTTGTGGGAGACCCCTGGAGATGCTCAGCTGGAGAAGAGGGCTTGAGGGAGATGCAAGAGTGGTCTTCAGAGATTTGAAACTATTTGGTAGGAACAAGGATAGATTTGTTCTGTGTTAAACTCCAACCTTGTGCCAGCCCCTCATCCTCTCTCAGGTGCCAATGTCTCCATGCTCTCTTCTCTCCAGTCTCCCTTCCATAGAGCTTTGAAATTGGTATTTGCCTCAGTCACAGATCTGGTTAGGTCGTCCTGCTCAGGATGCTGCAGGGACTCCTTGTTGCTGCAAGGATCAAATACAAAGGTAGCTTTTCAAGCTGTTCATCATCTGACTCTGGTCTGCTTTTCACTCTCCTTCACATACTGCATGATCCAGCTAGACTGGCCTGCTGGTTCCTCATTCACAACCATCCATGGAGCTCTTTCCTGTCCCCATGCCTAGAGCTCTAACCCTCCCCACCTATCTCTTACATCCCAGGCTCCCTTCAAGGCATAACTCCAGTGCCATCTCCTTAAAGAGGCCTTCCCAATTTCGCCAGAGGTTACTATGTTCCCTCTGTCCCCCTCCCCCCAAGTCTCCCTATATTTATTTTAAAATTTGTCCTACATTTACTTAATTTTGAACCTACTCCTCCCCCCAGTAGCAAGTTTTTGTCTCACTTTTGTCTTTGTCTGAGACATCAGTGCTTAATGAATGCTCCTTGATTGATTAAAGTTATAAGGACTCAGCTTGAAGCTGAATATAAAGTAGAAGGAAAGTCTGTCTTCTCTACTGGAGCTGTCCAGCAGCTGAACGAGGAGATGGGAGCTCATAAGCTCTAGGTTCCTGGAGCCTTCAGCTAGATGGCCATTGGTCAAGGACTTTGTAGGACAGATTGGTACCTTAGATCGGAGGCTGGGTGGGATGGACTTGAGATTCTGACTTGGCCAAAGTTGGAGTCAGAAGAGCTGAGTTTAAACCTGGCCCTATGGCTTCTTCACTGTGGCTGGGAGTAAGGCATCTTGCCTTCTGATCCTCAGGCCTGTCCCTGAAATGGGGGAGGAGAATCCTTGGACTAGCCCCTTCACAGAGCTGTTTTGTTAAGTGCTATACTGGTATGTGAGCTGGGCCTGTTTCTCCTCCCTGCTTCGCCCATTCCCACCATTCATTCAGGTTCTCATGAATTCTCACTGCTGTAGCTGGAGGAGCTTCTAAATGCATCTTCTGGCCTCTATAGCTCACCCTGTATATGTTTGTCAGATTAGTCTTCCCAGTGCATATTGGCTTTGATCTCTTGCAGGTTCTCAGAAACCTTCCTTTCCCTGTTAAATAAAATCCAGGCCCTTTAACCTGACATTCAAGACCCCCAGAGTGTCTCTCATCTAAGTTGCCTTTTCAACTTTATCTCATGGTGCTTCCCCATCCTTCAAGACCCTGCTTAAAATGCTGCCTCTTCCATGAAGCCTGACTTGATCTTCTGAGCCAGAAGTGATCACTCCCATTTTTCCATCCTCATTGTGTGTTTCTGATAGCTCTCCTGTTTGTTCATTATGTTTAATTTGTGGTTTTATTTGCCAGTCTGCCTGATCTCCCTGTCTGGATTACCAACGTGCTGGCCAGTATCTTCTCCCGCAGCTCCTTGCATGTATTTGGTGCCTAATGTTTGTTGAGTGAATGGATATATACAAATACAAAGATATTCTGAACAATAGAATTCTAACGGAATTATGATGTGGCTTTGGAGTGTCCAGAGCACCTCATGTAGCACGTTTAGTTCCATCGCAGGTCAGTCTGGTCAGCTCCCGATGATGGGAACGGAAGCAGCAGGCGGACAGATGATGGAAGATGGGGCTCACTCCCAAGGCATTTGTTTGATTTTGCAGGGTTTTGCCCTTCTGCTGGGTAGTTTCTAAAGCAGTTATTAAATGGCATTTGCCCACAGGTACCTGTTACGTGAGGCCTTTTCCTGATTCCATGAGCAGTGCCTCCCCTTGCCATTACCTTGTACCTATTGTGTGTGTGTGCACACAAACACACATACACACACATATACATATATTTGTTTACTTCTGTCTGGATAGAATGTAAAGTCTTGAGGTCAAGAATAGCTCCTTTTTTGTGTGTCCACATGTTAAGCACACGATGGCTTAAATCCTTGTTTGATTGATGGCAGAAGTGGAGTGGGCTTGGTCACAGATTAAAAATTTCTGTGGAAGAGTTGATAAAGTTAAGTGATTGTCATAACAATGGTCTGCAGATCGCTGTGGGGAGTTATAATCTCCCAGTATCTTGGGCAGCTTGGTGGCATCGCAATGGATAAAGTGCTGAGCCTGGAGTCAGGAAAACCTGAGTTCCAATTCAGTTTCAGACACTTCTTAGCTGGGCAAGTCACTTAACTCTGCCAAGAAAGCCAAACATGACTGAAAACAACTAAATAATAAAAGGATCTTGGGATGAAAAGACCTGACAGCTGTATCAACCCCTGGCTAATCGCTCAAGCTTCCTGAGTCTCAGGTGGTGTATCAGCAGGAATGACCCTTGCACTGACCCTCATAGGTTTGGTTGATGTTCAGACCTGCGATTTCAGGTTCTGAGTTCCATTGGCAAGTCTTCTGCTCCTCACTGATGCCTCTGTGGCGCTTCTGCAGTTCATCAGTGCAGAGTTGCCTGGTTCCAGCTCCCTGAGCCACCATGTCTCATAAGAGGGGGACTTAAAAGGCCTGGGGGCCTCCTGACTCTGAGGCTAGTCAGCGCTCACCCAGCACTTCCCGCTACCTTATTAGATTATTGTGAAGAAAACAATTTGTAAACCTAAATGTTCTTTATAGGATTGTGGATTTGAACTGGAAAGGACCCCAGAAGTCATTGAATTCAGCATAATTTTTTTCATACAAGGAGGCTGAAGTCCATGGAGTTTGTCTGCCCAAGGTCACCCAGGCAGTATGATTATGAGCAATTACTAGATTCGTAGAATCTTAGGGCTGGAAGGGATGTCAGCAGTTCTTTGTCTGAGCCCATGTTCCAGAATTGCAGACTGTTGTGGGTACCCTGCCTCTCTGAACCTACAGAGCTGGTAGGAGGCAGGTGAAGGAGTTCATCATAGATCTCTGCCCTTAATTTTATCACCCTGTGAGGCCAAGGGGTTCCTCTCTAGTGACCAGGGAGCTGTTAACTTCAGAAGGGACCTGAGGGTCATGGATCCTGAGCTGGGAGGGACCTTCAAGGCCAGGCCTGACCTCTTGTTTTACTGATAAGGAAATTGAGGCCCAGAGCAGGGAGATAGAGGAAGGCAGTGGCTGAGACACTGTTCCACACTGGTGTTCCTCTGGTCTCTTTGTTCTGTTTTCCTATTCATAAAGAGCATATCCTTTCAGAGTAACAAACGGGACCTGAATACCCAGGGATATCATTGCGTTCTCCTCGAGTGAAGTCCAGATAAAAAATAACAGCAGCACATATCAGCAGCTTTATGTTCTGCCAAGCACTTCCTTCACAATTTAACGATACACATTTAATGGGGGAAGTCTCAGAGAGGGCAATTCCAGCTATTTAAAGGAACACTTAACAGTTAGAACTGTCCCTAAGTGGAATGGGCTTTTTTGGAAAGTGATGGGTTCCTTATCCCTGGAAACCCTCAAGCAGGCTGAAGGCCTCCTTCTCAGTTGGCTGGACGGGGTAGCTCTGCTGGGGACTTGATTCCTCTCAAGGCCTTTCCTGGAAGATTCTGTGCCTGTTGTGGATGGGTCATCCATCCTTGGACTTCCTTATGGTTAGGGCCTTGGATTGGGAGTCAAGAGAGATCACTGTGACTGGGGGTAGGTCTGTTACGTTTTCTGAGCCTCCCGTTCATCAGGTGATTCATAGATAGGGTTGTGAGCACCTCAGAGGAGTTAATGTTTCTTCAGCACATTATTAAAGTGTTAGCTGTTATTAGGATGTGTTTGGCCCTGCCCTCCTCCCGTTGGCTAGAATGACTCAAGATTTTGCAAGGCTATTTCTCCCTGTGGTTGAGAAGGGGCCCTGTCCAGTAGAGCAGGTCAGTTCATGGCTGAAGAACAGCTGGGAACTCCCTGAGAGCAGAGACTTTTCTTTTGCCTTTTTGGCAATACTTAGCCTAGGCCCTAGTAAGTGCTTAATAAATGCTTCTTGGCTCAACTTGTCCAGTGATTATGATTTGGAATAGATTTATTCCATTTCTTTCTGAATAGTGTCTTAAGTGATGAAGCAACACGTCATCTGGAGAGGTTTCTTTAAAAAGGCAATGCTTCTCCCTTTGTAATATCTTCCAGTTCCTCTTAGCACAGTGCCTCTGAAAGGATGATTGGTGAGCATCACAGCTAGATTCTTCTAGCATTCGAGTTACAGAAATAAGAGGAAAATAACTTTGGTTTTGGCATGAATTAATAATTGACTTGAGACATTTTATAAAACTCAAGCCTTACCTCTTTAATGCCTCATCAGAAATCCTTAAACTCAATATTTATTTTTATGTTCTTATCTGTCCAAAGTGTTCTTTTGAGTCTTTAGCTCTTTTAAAAATGGTTCACAGACTGAACACTTTTGAAAAACGTTGTCTTAAAAGGAAGTAGTTTATGTTAAAATGTCTCTATATTGGAAGTAACAAGAATCATCCTCCTATTCATAGCTCCCTTCTCTCCCTCTCTGTTTCTCTCTCCCCTCTCCCCCTTTCTCCTCTCGATTTCTCTCTGCCTCCCTCTCTGTCCCTCCTCTCTGTCTGTCTGTCCGTCTCTGTCTCTTAAACATTCTTTTAAAAAGCCTTTCACTCCAAAGACACCATCCATGCTCCTCTTCCCTCCCCTGGCAAGCAAAAAACACAGTTACAATACAGTTGCACATTCCCTGAGTTGTTGGCCTTGCCTGAAAACACACACTTTGTTTCTCACCTGTAGTCTGCCTCACCTCTACTGAGAAAAGTAAGCCATGCTCATAGAAAGTCCTGTGAGGCCACAGTGATCACTGCATTGAGCAGAATCTTGATTTCCTTCCGTGTTGTTTAACTTTTCATTAGCTTGGTCTTTGTGTAATATTCTGCTTATTCTGTTTAGCATCAATGCGTGTTTCCCTGAATTTTTCAAATTTAGTATTATAGCAGAATATTTTGTTATATTCAGATGTTACAATTTTTTTAGTTAATTGTCTAGTGAATGCCAGAGTGGAAGGTTATCCACTTTCAGTTCTTCCCTATTACAGAAAATACTGCTAATAAACATTTTTGTAGATATGGAATATTTTTCTCTAACTTCCCTGGGGACATATGTCTAGTAATGGTATCATTGGGTCAGAGTCCAAATTGTTTATCAACAGTTGAACAGATTCCCAGCTCTGCCATTTGCATTCCCATCTTCCCTTAGCACTCCCCTAGCAGTTGTCATTTTTGTCTTTTGCCCTTTTGTCCAGTTTGATGTGTGTGAAGTCAAACTTTAGAATTATTTTGATTTGCAGTTATCTTAGTGTTTTGGAGAATTCTTTGATATAGATGTTGATTGTTTATATTTCTTCTTTTGGAGACCTGTCCTCTCACTGGGATTCCAGTCTTGTCTCTGGCATGTACCAGCTATGTGACAGAGGCAAAATGATGGGCTCTAGGCAATTATCTAAGACTATATTTGGAGAGGAGGCTCTAAGATGTGATAGTGGAGGGTTTCCTCACCTGAATTTCCTCAAATCAATGAAGTCATTGGTCTGACTAAAGAAAAGTAAGAAAGAAAAAAACTAGCTCTTCAGAGTCGTAAATGGCTTCTGTTTTTATATGGTGGTATCAATTCCAGTATGGCTTAGAGAGCAGAATTTTATGATACATGTTTTCTGGGAAGATGTTTTTTTCATTTTACAATTCCCCTTATCCCATTTGCATTGATTTTTGTTCTTATAAAGGCATTTAATTTTTATGTAACCAAAACGACCTCACCGAGAGCTCCTTTATTATGGGTTGTAGTTCTCTGTTACGCAATTTTGTTCCATACTTTCCACTCAAAAAATGATTGTCCTTGATAAACAAGAAAGAAAACACTGAGATGAATAATTTTCCCTTTCTCCTATTTTTATCAACTCATTTACGCTAAGCAATGGTCTCATCCTAGCTTTGAATCTTGCCCCCAATGTGCCTTTAAAAAGCCCTTTTTCTTGTCCTTAGCATTTATAACAATTCTCATTTCGTTTAGAGTTTTCTAATGTTGTTTCACATGTGCCTATAGGGATCTGCAGCTCTTCTGTATTCATATTTAACCTATTATTCTTATTTCTTTCTTCAGTTTGTTTTCTGTTTAGACTTTTAGCTGGTAAATGAATTTCTTGTGCACCAATATCTGGTCCATCTTTCGCTGGGATTATTCATATTTGTGTTGTTAGAGTTGTTTCTTGAAAAATCTCATCCATCTTGAGCCAACTTTCCCTGTAATTTTTTAGATCTGTCCTGCATATCCTTTCTCTGAATGTAAAGTCTTTGCCCCCAAATCTTGGGGATACATCTGATTCGTCCACACTTTCTTGGTCTCATTGATCACATATAGTAAGATGAGAGAATCATTTTCTCCCCAAATTCCAGTGATGTATACTCTGCAACAGGTGCTAATCCATCCAGAAGAGCAGGCCCCCTCACTGCTTCTTCCAGTCTGGGAAGAATGCTGTTATCATCAAGCAGATGGATGTTTGGCCACTGTTCTGCTTTTAGCAGAAACAGAATTGCAGATCATTGAAATCAAATTTCCTTCCTTGCCAGCTTCCAAACTTCTAAAACTCATTTACTTATTATCATTTATTATTTGGAAATTCATTTATTCTTATTTTAGTTTGTTTGGCTTGTCGCAGAGGTGGGCAGACTCCAGCCCCCCGGCCAGAGACCCCCACCATCTGTTTTGGTATGGTCCATGAGCTAAGGATGGTCTATGTTGTACTTTTACCTCAGTGATGTTTCTGCTCCCCCTTCCAATAATCCTCCCCCACATATTCTCTACCAGGTTTCAGTCTGGTTTGGGTAGTTCTCCATAAACCATGTGACTCTCCAGTGGTCCCAACTGCGTGTTCCTCGGACCATGTTCTAGGCATGAGATAAAACCCCCACGTTTTCAGTGATAGCAGACGTGGGAATTAATTAGGTTAAAATGTCTAGTTTGTTTTGCTTGTTGCCCACACTTTTGTGTGTTCACGAATAGAAATCTGAGGCTGTTCAGATTGTCCCTCTCTTCCTGGATGTTGTCTTCTTGCTAACTCTTTAGCCTTGATAACTTTGGATAATCCATGCTCTCACTGGGGCTTCTCTGATAGTTGGCTTACAAGTTACATTTTGGCAGTTTTTTCCTTTCCCCTTCCATACCGTCTCCAGGGAGCTCTCAAGATCGTCTCCTTTCCTGGCTATGAATTCCTCATTCGTGTTTCTGAAGTCTCAGTCCATAATCCATATCCTGTTCTTACCTGTTTACTTCCCTAATCTACTTCTCTTTTCTGAAACACCAACTTTTAATTGGTAGAAATTATGTCTATACCATTCATGTCCCTAAAAGTTTTCCATTTTTTCATTTAGCCACAGAGGCATAATTGGGTGAAAGTTGCAGGAAAAGAGCTTTTGGCTCAACATTAGAAAAAATTTATAGATAATTGAAGTTGTTCAAAATGAAAAATGTTTTCTTTGATGTTTTGAGTCGCTGTGTGTGCTTGTCAGGGATTTTGTAGATGGAGTCACCTTTCAGCTTGCTTTGGGCCAAACGCCCTAAGATTACCACTCACCCAGCCCCTGGTATACAGCTGACCTCAGATGGAGCACTCCTCCCATCCAGCTGTGCCCCTGGGCCATCTCACCATCTGCCCTGTGCATGGGCCACTCCCCTCCCCTAGTCCCCCCATCACCTTTTATTGCATCTTCTTATTGCACATTATGGTTGAGTCAGCATTTTGAGTAATAGAATGCAGCCATTTTGAACTACTTACCAACTTTTCAATTCCAGAACTAATATATTTAATCTTTGTTATCTGGGCCTATTATGGTCTGCCCAAAGAAACATCATGTGTGTTCTGCCATCATTAGATCTTATCTTTTGATGTCTGGGCAGTGTGGGAGGTATCAAGGGTGTGTGTGTGTGTGTGTGTGTGTGTGTCTGTCTGTCTGTGTGTGTCTGTGTCTGCGTGTCTGTGTGTGAATGAGGGGGTGGGTGGGTCGGAATTCTATCTCCCTAGCCAAACTTGGCATCCACATTTTAGGAAGAACCAGTGGTGGCCATCTAGTCCCATTTTACAGTTGAATTATAGGGGAGCCATGCTACTCATAGCAGTTTTTATGGCCTCTTTGCACCTTCAAATGAGCTGTGCCCCAGTCTCACTGTCCTGCTTGCATTGACCTAGTTACACCACATTCAGACCTTCTTCAATGATTCAGCAAGGAGAAAATACAGCTTCAAGCATAAGATGAATTGAAATTTAACTTGCAGTCTCTGTAAGGCCCCCCCCCCCCATCTTGGACTTGTGCACTTGATTTTTTTTAACCCAGGTATAAAATCTAATTCTGCATAGACTGGAGTGTTCTTTTAAAGTGGCCCTGGCCTACCTTCTCTGCCTTTTTTTCTCACTGCCTGCCTTTATACTTGCGGCATTCTGGCCAAACTGAACTGCCCGTGGTTCTCTAAAGTCCCATTTCTTTCTCCCCCTATCCCCCCCGAATTAATGCAGGCTGCCCTCCCTTCGTGCCCAGAGCACACACTCTGGTCTCATCTCTAGCTCTTGAAGCTGTGCCCCTTCTCTTCCTCAAGACCTACCTCCTTTTCAGCAAGATCTTCCCCAATTCCTTCTTCCCTGAAAGTTCTCCTTCCCTCCTGCAGTCTCCTCAAGGTATCCTGGAGCACTTGGTGAAGATCCCTTGGTCTTACTTAATCCAATTCACTTGCATGTCGTGACATCGCCTCTGTGATGTCATTGTCCTCTTCTAGATTGAAGGACAAACAACCAGCACCTACTTTGCACTGTTCTTGTTTGTGTTAGTCATAAACATTTAGTGAATGCCCTGTGCTAAGTACTGGGGCACAGATTCCCTGCCTTCGAGGAGTTTACATTGTGATGAAGCTAACCAGAAATGGCTGGTTGTTCGTCGTCCTTGCTGGAAGAGGGCCAAAGGGCGTCACTGTGTTGGAGTCACAGTACTGTGTGTCCCACTGTGGGCGCTCCGACGGCACTGCCAAGGTCGATGTGAGCTCTTGGAGTAGATGGGTCTCACACGTCCTTTGAGCTGCCACAGTTCTGTTTCACTCATAGAGCAAGTGCCTTCTTTGACGTTTCACAGTTGATTCCAGAGTTCTTCAGGGTGACCTTGAGAGTGTTCTTGCATCACTTCATCTGGCCTCTCTGTGAGTTTTCTGTAAGATAGTCTTTTAGGCAAATGTATGTTTGGCACTTGAACAATGTGACCTGACCAGCCCATTAGAGTTCTGCTCTGTGCAGTAGAGTTTGAGTGCTTAGCAGTTTACCACAAGAAAGGGCCTCAGTGTCTGGTGTGACGGGCATATAGCAATGAGATCAGCACAGAAGCTCTATACACCTTCAGTCTGGTGGGCAGCCTAATCCCTCTTATCTCCCACACTTTCCTTCGGAGCCTCCCAAACAATTAGCTAGCTCTGGCAGTGTTTACGGCAACCTCATTATCTGTGTGGACATCCCTGGAAAGTGTGCTGCCAAGGTAAGTGGACTTATCCACAGAGCTCGCAATTTCTACATTTGCTGTTTTCTAGGTGTTAATGATCAGGCCAAAATTGGCACAGACAGAGAAGTGAACTGTTCTCTGTTGCATCTCAATCTCAGAGGCTGCATTGAGTGCACAATCATCTGCAAACAGAAAAGTCACGCGCCACTCTCCCTTCACTTTAGTCTTGGCCTGTATGTAGCCTTTTCAAGTTAAATAAGTTACTGCTTATTGTGGTAGCTGACTTTGATGCTTTTTTCCTCATTGTTGAAAATGTCGTGCTAATGCATGGGGACAAGTACACAGCCCTGCTTCTCTCCGCTGGTGACTAGGAAAGCATGAAAGCATCACCCATTATCCTGTGCAAGCATGTCGTCATGAGACTGGTGTACGATACTGATGAACTTCTCCATACAACCAAATTTTGCCAAGATCTTCTGCTAGCCCTCACAGCTGACGGTATCAAAGGCCTTGGTCAGATCAATGAACATTGTGTACAGACTTCTGTTCTCATACTGGCTCTTGGGTAGATGACCATCTTCCAGGTGAAGGATCAGTCTGTTAAGGCAGACTCTGACAAGAATCTTGCTGACAGTGATGACTAAGAGAGACCCCCACTGTGATTGTCACAGAACAACCTATTTCCTTTTCCTTTATAGAGATGGACAGTGGAGGCATCCTTAAACTCCTCTTGCCATATGCTCGGGAAGCTTTCAGTCATCTTTATTGTGAGCAGTGGACCCTTTTACCTTGTAAATCTCAGCTGAAGTGGAATCAGGACTGGGCACTTTGCCACACCAGAAAAGCCTAATGATGTTCAAAACCTGTTCTTCAGTTGGAAGTTAGTCTAGAGAGGGATTGACTTTAACCTGAGGCATGTGGTCAGCAGCTTCAGCATTGGTTGATCATGGTCTGTTGAGAATACTGTGCAAGTGTTCAGGCCATCTTTTCAGGATCATATCCTTATCCCTAATCAATGTGGCTCCATCAGCACTGAGTAGTTGAGATGCACCATAGGTCTTTGGCCCATAAATCGCCTTCAGGGCATCATAAAACCACTTTGGATTGTTATTGTCAGCATAAAACTGACTTTCATGTGCCTTACTGAGCCTAGAATCCTGCATCTCTCTAAGCTTTGCTTGTGCTTTACTTAGAGATGGACAGACTGTCCTGTGGAGTTCTCGTTTTTGTTTTGTTTTATCATTTAGCAGCTTCTGAATTTCCCCATCATTTTGATCAAACCAGCCTTGGTGTTTGCAGGTGTTCTGGCCCAGATGAGTAAGTGTGATGCTGTACACCAAATCCCCAAAAGCTGCCCACACTTTTTCTGCTCCACTGTTGTGTGCTGACTCAGTTTTCCCTCCAAGTTAGCAATGAACTGTTTTGCAACTCTGACATTAAGTCTTCTAGTAGTCATCTTGCCTTGGGGCTGCAGCTTTTGTTGAATGCAAATGTTTAGCTTAGAGAGCATAAATCTGTGATCAGTGTCACGTGTGGCCTTTTTGCTCTCACCTCCCGTCTGTCTGTCTGTCTCTTCTCCTTATAATGACATGGTCTGTCAAATGCCAGTGTCTCCTGCAAGGGTACATCCACGAAGTTTTAGTGTATTCAGATAAACAGAAGATAGGGTTGGTGATGAGGTTGTGAGATGTGACTGTTTACTAGTAAGTTACTGTTGCTGTTTCCAACTCCATTTTCCCCAAGGATTCCCTGCTATGTCTGATTGTCTGTGCCTACTCCGGTGCTGAAGTTTCCCAGAATCACAAGCTTGGCCTCTTTTTGGCACGTTGATGATGAGTCTCTGAATCTTCATAAAATTTTTCTTTGACCTCATCAGGATGCTGGTAGGAGCATATGCACTAATGATGATAGCGTAACACTGTCCTGTAAGTGGCAATTGCGTTGTCGTGAGCCTACATTCACTCCTTTTGGAAGGCATACAGGCTTGCTGACTACATTAGCTTTGTTTGCGAAACCTGCACCAGGCTCGTGGGTGCTCCCATCACCGTGAGCACTCCAGAAGAAGCACCTATCCGTCTTGGCCTTCGTTTGCCAGACTTGTTTTACTCAGGGCTGCCCTGTGGGTGCTATGCCTGTTGAGTTCTCTTGCCACAAGAGATTTCATGCTGTCCATAAGCATGCACACGTTCCAGGTGCCAGCGGTGAGTGGAAGCATCTTTGCAGAAGTTTTTGGGCTTTTTTTGTGTTCTGACGGCGAGCCAGGAGCCCCACCTGCTGCAGTGAGCAGGCCAGGGTTAGGTTAGTGAAGCAGACACTTTCTAGGGCACCTTTCTAGCCCCTCTCACGCTAGGAGGCGAGTGATGTGCTCAGACACTCGGGGCTACTGAATCCCGCCGCTGCCTCAGTACAGTGAGAAGAAAAGCCTGTGACCTTGGCCACCCACAGACAGGGTTGTAACCGTGGTATCCCATGTGTCTGTAGCTGCTGCTCCAGCACCTGCCTTTTGCTGCAGTACTTTGAGGTAGGTACAAATGGCAAGATGATGTGGTTGGTGTCTTCTGACTCTCACAGTTTACATGAGGCAGAATTGCCCAAAGTCATCATAAACTGGATGTATGTGAGGCAGAGTTGTGCAGAGTTTGGCCTCCCTCTCTTCAGAGTCACTGAAGTTCAGTGACAGGACAGGAGTTGAAATGACTGCTGATGCCTTGAGATGCCGTGGATGACCTTGGCATCTTTGATGTCTGACCAAGCTCTGAGTGCCCCCCAGCACCTATTTCCACTTCCTATTGGAATAAGTTGTTTACATCTACCTGTTCCCCTGGTGCAGTCTTCATATGCCTGAGGTAGATACCCCACTCACTCACCAGTGGGCTTAGGCCCCTCAGGTACTTTCTACCTGGTTAGTCCGTCTGCTGAAATGCTTTACCACAGTGTGGCTGCTGCACACGCTGCAGCTTCTTGGAGCCACAGGTGGATGAGCAGGCCTCATACCAGAAGTGCCAGACGTCCCTGACCACCCATACATCCCAACAGGAAAGCTAGTTACATGTAGGATATGGAGAGAATAGACAAGATGTAATCCGAGGGGAGAAGGCATTCACAGTGGGGGGACTGGGGAAAACCTGCAGAAAGTGGGATTTGAGCAGACCTTTCTATTGATGTTTTCTGTTTCTTACATCACCATAGTTATCCGAAGCATCCTACCCCTTCTCCCTCTCTGAGAGCCATTTCATATGACAGATATGGACTATGAAGTTAACATGGCTGATCAGTACATTGAAAAAGTCCACAAACATGTGCGGTGTGTGTGATCTCCGTGGGGCTCCCACTTCCCTGAGGCGTGTGTGTGTGTGTGTGTGTGTGTGTGTGTGTGTGTGTGGTCTCATATCTTCATCTGAGTCTTGTTTGATGTTTGTTGTTTTTTAAGCAGTTGGGGTTAAGTGACTTGCTCAAGGTCACACGGCCAGTTAATGTTTGTTTTGGTATGTCATTGTTGTTTTCATTTACTTTGTTGTAGTCACTGTGTGTATTGTCTACTTGGCTCTGCCAGCTTTACTTAGTATCAGAGCTAATATCAGCTCATATAGATCTTTCCATACTTTTTTGTATTATGTATCACTTATATTATTTCTTATAGCACAGGAATATTCCATTATTGTTAGTACATTTGTGTACCACAGTTTATTTAACCATTTCCCAGCTGATGGACATGTACTTTGGTTCCAATTCTTAGCTATCCCAGAAAGTGCTGCTATAAGGATTTCGGTGTATATGGGTCTTTTTTCTTATCAGCAGTTTCCTTGGGGTATAAACTTGGCAATGGAGTCTCTGGTTCAAAGGATGTGAACACTTTAGTCACTTATTTACATAACTCTGAATTGCTTTCCAAAGTGATTGTACCATTTCTCAGCTCCACTAACAATACTCCAATATGTCTATCTTCCCACATTGACTGTTACATTTTTGCCAGCGTGCAGGGTGTCAGGTGAAACTTTGGGATTGTTTTGATTTACTTTCCTTTTATTATTAGTGATTTGGAGCATTTTTCCTGTTGTCAGTACTTTGCAATTCTTCTTTTGAGAATTTGTTCACATCTGTTGAACATTCATCTATTGGGAATGCCTCAGTCTTACTTTCACATATATACATACACACATATATATGTATATATGCACATATTCATATGCACATATTCAACAGTTTATATTTCTTAGATATGGAACCCTCATCAAAAATATTTGATACAAAGATTTGTTTCCTTATCCACACTTCCCTCCTTGGCCTAGAGGCAGAAGCTTTTCCATTTCAAGTAATCAGAGTTGATCAGTTTTCTCTTTTGTAATTGCCTCTGTCTCTTGCTGGCTTAAGAACATATCTCTTCCCCACAGCTGTGAGAGGTGTATATAGAGCTGTTTCTTTTCTAATTTCTTCATGGTATGATCTTTACTATCTAGGTGTTGGTCTAAGCCTTTTTTCTTCCAGACTGCTTTCCAAGCAGTTTTCGCATTTGGGTTTGTTTGTTTGTTTAATCAAATAGGGAGTTTTTCCCTAGGTAGATTCTTATGTTTTCCACTTTATCAAACACTGAGTTGTTCACTTCTGTTGTTTCTCGGTCTCCCTCATCTGATCTGTGTTCTGTTGCTGTTCTTATGGGCTTGCTCTTGCAGGAAGGCAGAGCTAAAGAGGGAGAGCATTTCATACAGGGTGGTGGGTGGGGGCTGCCGCTGCTAAAGCACAGAGAGGAGGAAGCACATTGTGGGGAACAGCAGATGGGCTGCTCTGCCTGCCCTGAGCCACCAGAGTAAACTGACTTAGGGTCAGACCTGTGCTTTAGGAGGATGGATTAGAGTGAGGAGAGACTTGAGACTGGGAGCTGAGCCAGAAGGCTGTTGCAGTCATCCAGGTGAGAGGTGATGTGTAGCCTTCATATTTCTGTATAGATCATAGCTCTATTTGATTGTAAGGTTCTTGAGGGCAGGACTTATGTCTTTTAACATATAATTCCAGCAGCACCTGCCTAGGTGCCTGGAACACAGTAGGCTTAATATTTGTACAGTTTCTTAGTTGTCCTTCATCCTTCCAATTGCAAGCTATTCCTGAAGTGGTAGGTTTGCTTTAAGAGGATGTGGGAATGGGAGTGTACTTTGTATTGTCTATACAAGCCTACCAGAAACAGTTTTGTTTATCATCATTCAAATCCAAGTATTGTTCTGCTTTGAGAGAATTGTTCTAACCAGCAAGAGCCTTCTCATGCTCCAGATAATCTCTGTTTAACACAAGTCATTTCAAAGTCATATTTTATAGAATTCTCAAACAAGGAAAATATTAGAATGTAATGAAACAGGATTAGACAGCTCAGGGTTAGGCAAGAGTTAACCTGTTGCTTTGTCAAAAAGAAAAAAAAAATCACTTAATCCCTGTATGACTACTCCCCAGAAAGTGACCTGAAGAATTCCAGAGACCTCCCCTCTTGAATTGCTCTCCTGGGGGAAGGCTATCTCCCATTCTTGGTCTGGTCCTATCCTCGATACTTTTCCTGAACTTTAGTATGGGTTCTTGACTTTTTATACACTTTCCTAAAAGGAAGGAGATAGGTCTGAAGAAAGGGGAAAGGGCTTTAGTAGAGGGCATTGTTTCTCCTGAGAAGTTCAGTTAAGTACTGATAGAGCTTTCTTCAGGTAAAGGATTTTATATTGGAGAAATCTCTCTTAATATTTTCAGTTGAAACAAAAAAAAAGAGGCTTTAATATATTTCCAGAAGCATGTGAGCTTCTGGTCCTTTGAACATGCCCCCAAGGATGTGTGTGCTTTCTAGTAAAGGAGATCGCTGGTGTACATTATGCTTCATTTAGACATTTTTCCAGAACAAAGATTCTGAAGAGCAGACTGAACAGGGATGGCACAAGACACAACAAGCCAGAATTCCCATTTCCAGTCTCTAGACTTCGAGGCGTTTTGTGAGTGGGGAAGAAGGAAAGGAGCGGTCTTTACAAGCCCCCTTTGTTTTCTTTTGTACTTTATCCTTCCTTAATTCCAAGAACCACAGGGAAAAGGGTGGTGAAAAGCAGAACCAGCTGCTTCTCTGGTGGGCGTCCCTTCATCCTTTGTGTTGAGTCTTCCTGGAGCTGGAATCACGTTTGGGGGGTTTTGAGGGGAGCCCAAGGAGGTGCCTAGTTTTGCTGTTTGTTTCACAGTTCTTCCTTTTCCCAGACAGTCTCTCGTTAGCCCATTTTCAATCTGGAGCAGAACTCAAGTTTCTTGGCGCTAAGATTTTAAGGCACACTCAGCTTTATTTGCTAAAAAGTGATGTCATCCAGTTTGGATTCCTGTGGCTTGCGTGTAAGCGCTTTTTATTAATCAGTGTCAGTTGAGGTGTTATTTTTGGCACATGCCTCTAACAACTCTCTATGGTCCACTTACATAGCTGCTCTAAGTGGAGGCACCAGAGCTAATGTCGCCGTGAAACATTAAAGACCAGCAGAGATGCTGCTGCCCCATATTCCTTCCCAGAGAGTGGCTGGTGTAGAGCATCATGGTGGACCAGCCACCCCCCAAGCCTCCCGCTGGCAAATTAGCTAGCGAGGCATCTGGACGGCATCCCCCCATTTTATAGTGATATCACAGAGGCGTGGAAAGCCCATTAGATTTAGAGTCAGAAGATTAATTGGCCAGCAGTTGTTAACCTCTTGTGTGCCAGGTACTGGGCGAGGTGCTAGAAATAAGGTCTGGCTTTGAGTTCAGGCTTGAAAACTTATGCGCCGTATGACTGTGGACAAGCCATTTTGTCTCTTTGATCCTCAGTGCTGAAGGGGTTGCAAGTGGACAAAGTTTAAGAAGCCCTGATCTATATCATAATGTTTATGCTACCTGTCTTATGAAGGTGATGTGATGAGCATACTTTGTGTCATTTAACTGTGAGCTTTTGTTCTTAACAGTAAGATCTGGAGTTGTGATACAGCAGCAGGCTGAAGGCCTGTTCTTGGTTCAGAAGCCATTCTTGGTGCCTCTAAGTTATTACAGTGATTCAAGGAGGTGATCTCATACCACGTACAAGGGATTGGAGTACGTTTGGAAAGTATAGAATATTTTCTTCTCTTAAAAAATGTTTTGTTCTATTAGAATGAGGTAGAGGAAGGCTTCCTCCCACACTCAGGAGCAGGTCATCTGTGGAGAGCCATGGACTAGATCTACCCCCATGCCCATTTGTCTGATGAGCCACCAAAGGATTAGAATGGGGGCGGGCCAGAAGCTCTAGGGGCTCCCTGCTGGTTGCCCCTCAACCTTTAAAGGTTGTTTAACATTTAACAACATACAGAGATTTATCCCTGGCCTCCAAGAGCTCAAGACACAGACCAGAGAAAACCAAAACGCATTTGTTTGCAAATGTGACATAGGCGTTATATTAAATACTCAAGATTTTGTTTATTGTTTTTTAGATTGTTTGAATTATAATTTTTTATTTTTAAAATATTCTTAATTTGGACTTGAAATCCTCTAGGACAGGATAGTGGCCTTTAAAGCCGTTCAAATTCAGCCAGCCTACCTTTTTTTTTTTCTTTTAGGAGGGCAATTGGAGTTAAGTGAACTTGCCCAAGGTCACATGGTTAGTTTTTGTGCAGCCTCCCTTTCCACCCTGATTATATATGATCATGCTCTCATGCTTCAGCCCTTCCAGCTGGGTTAGAATGTCATAGCCCTGACCTCTATGCCTTTACCCAGGAGGCTCGCTGGGACACAGGAATGCTTTCCCTCCTCATCTGTGCTCTATTTTGGGCTCAATTCAAGCACCACCTGTTTTAGGAGCTCAGTTGTGCTTGTTAATGCCACACTCACCAATCAGTGTGTGTACATTATCTACTTTGTGTTTATTCTGTACTTACTAATCTGTTTGGGTGTTTACTCCCACCCCCTTAGAATGGAAGCACCTTCTGGGCTGGGGCTGCCTCACTTTTGCTTTTGTATTCCTCAATACAAAATGCGCCCATTTGTTTGGTTGGTCTTTCAGTCCTGTCCCCCTCTTTATGATCCCTTGGACTATGTCCATGGGGTTTTCTTGGCTTAGATACTAGACTGGGTTGCCATTTCCTTCTCCACTGTGTCCCCATTTTACACATGAGGAACTGAGACAAATATGGGGTCAGGGACTTGCCCAGGGTCACACATAGTAACTGTCTGAGCCCAGGTTTGATCTCAGATCTTCCTGGCTCCAGGTCTTTCCACTGCCCCCTGGCACATAGTAGATGCTTAATAATTGTTTCCCGATTGAGGGACTGCAAGTAGAATTTTTGGTTTCTGTTCAATGCCTTCCTGCAGGCCTGCCTCTTCTTTGACATCAAAGAGGCCTGAAGTTGCTGTTGGAACTCAGGGCTCAGCGTGGGACACTGGGAAAGAGAGATCCAGAGAGAAGCTTGGACTTTCCTCATGGCAGATTTTGATTGAGTCCAAACCAATAGGAAGTGTGTTTTCAGAGTGAGTGTAGTCCCTATTATGTTTGTGTCAGAAGTCAAGTCCTCTCAGGTGTCCTGCCAGTGACCATTATCAGCGGGAGTAGTCGTGGTCTGCCCACCCTTCAGGAGCAGCCTGCTTGGGTCCATTGAAGACCAGCTGAACCAGGACTTTGAAAAGCTTCCTTCCGTTCCCATACACCTCCTTCCCATCTAAGTCATTTCTTAGAAAGTGTGTACAGTCTTACTAACATCCTGAGATTGTCGACTTCCCCTGACATTCTGGGAGCTCTGTTCTCCTTAGGATACTTCAGTATTCTTTCATATCTCCCATGGCTGTGGTTTAAAACTTTCCTTGCCCATTGTGGGTTTCCTGTTTGTGACATATACACAGCAATAGATGCCCTAGTCGATACAGATGAGGGGTTGACTTAACAACGTACAGAGATTTATCCCTGACCTCCAAGAGCTCAAGGCACAGACCAGAGAAAACCAAAACGCATTTGTTTGCAAATGTGACATAGGCGTTATATTAAATACTCAAGATTTTGTTTGTTGTTTTTTAGATTGTTTGAATTATAATTTTTTATTGTTACAATATTCTTGATTTGGACTTGAAATCCTCTAGGACAGGATAGTTGGTAGGTAGAAGAGTGTGGATGGCAAGAATTCTCATCTCGGCTCATTGTGGCTTCCTGCTGGTAGGGGATTTATAAAGGAATTAAGGTGGAGAAGGAGTTAGATTGAACAGTTTTTCCAGAAGATGGTTTAGCTTGGAGAAAGATGGGGGTCAGGAGTAACAAAAGTAATAATAATAATAATAGCAAACATGCAAACAGGGCCTTCTATGTGCCAGACTTGATCATTTATTTACAATTTAATTTGTAATTTATTTCTCATTTGATCATCAACCTTGTGAGGGAGATGCTATTATTATCTTCATTTTACAGATGACAGAATTGAGGCAAACAGAAGTTAAGTGACTTGCCCAGGGTCACATAGCTAGCAAGTGTCTCAGGTGAGATTTGAACTCATGTCTTGCTGACTCCAGGCCCAGGACTCTAGGAAAAGGAAATGGAAGTGGGATGGAAGAGTCTGGTTCTAGGTAGCGGGGTTGCTGACCTAAGAAGAGTCCTGATGACAAGAGCATGTGTTGGGGTGAGAGGAGGCTGTGGGATGGTCTGGATTGCCAGGAGGTGGGCTGTGGTTTGAAATGAATGCCCAAGGATGTGACCAGACTGTCTTCTGGCTCAGGAACTGCTGCACATTGACCAGGGATAGGAAAAAATGAGCAAAAGCTCTTGGGGTGCCTTTGGTCTGGGCCTTTGACTTTGTCAGTGTATGAAGTGCTCGTGATGAGGAAATTCCCCCTGCCGATGCTCCCCTGCTGCTCTTCAGCTTCTTACAACCTTCGAGAGATGACGTTCCTCTCCAAAGGTCCGGTTACTTGCTTAGGATATCCCTGCCAGGATGTCTAAGAGTGTGAATTGAAACAAGGTTGTCCTGACCACAAAGCTGCCTGTAGGTAACACCGGAGGGACCTAGAAGTGTACATGGCAGGTAGTTCACCTTTGCCAGGGTCCAATGCTTTCACCAGCCTTGTTCTTGCTTGTTGATCATCTGGTTGTGTTAGGGCAGAAATAGCCCCTCTCTGAGTTCATGTGCTGGGTAGCTGCTGCCAAATATATGCATTCACCACCACAGAAACCTGGCATTTTATTATTATGCTCAGGCCTCAGAGAATTAGGAGTGTCACAAGCCTTCTTACAGGGAAAATGACATCAGAGAAATGACAGAGAAGTTTTAAGTTTCAAGTTCTATGTAAAAGTTTTAAGTTCTAATGGAGTCGGAAATTCCGTTTTGAGAAAAGCAAGATGACACTGTTTTCTCCCAAAGCTAGCAGGTCTATCTATGTAAGTATATGTGTATGTGTGTGTATACGCATGTGATTGACTTTCCAGTATTTCCATTAAGAACACTGACAGAGCACACGTAAATATCTCCCTGCGTGACGTATTCTTATGATCTGTATCTGTTCTGATCTTGAAGGTAATTAAGAACAAGGCTAAAAAAGCAGAACAGGTATTTGACACCCTTTAGGTTCAGTTGAATATACACAGATGGGTTTTTTTCTTTTTCTGGGATACACAGACTTTGAAAAATCAAAGTTTTAGTAATAAGTTCTCAAAATTGGATGAAGGATTTTACATGTAAAATTGTATTAATGATTGTAAAGGAAATTTAAAATCAGGTTTCTTTTCCTATTTTGACGTCTCTAATAATATTAAGAGACAGAAGAGCTCATTTTCCAAGTCAGGCCCTCATGGATCCTCTTTAAGATTCCTCCTTCAGGGCGGCCAAGGTGGCACAGTGAGTAAGAGCACCGGCCCCGAAGTTGGGAGACCCGGGATCGGTTCCGGCCTCAGATACTTAACACCCACACAAAATAACTGGCCAGGGAACCTTGAGCAAGTTACTTAACCCCAATTGCTTTTAAAAAAAAAAGATTCCTCCTTCAGCCTATAGATGGAATTATCTATATAAGGTATAGGGTTTGGGAAAAACAGAAGAGCAAGTGCTATGTCGACCTAAGTCGGCTGAAAGGTGTCATTTTAATGCCTCCTCCAGGCTTGACTTTGTCATTTCCATGAGCAATAACCAGTCAGACTTTTAAAGATTATAAAATAAACTTGCAGTCCTTTTACTTCAGCTGGGATAGGTTCTAGTTTCTCAGTAAACTACTAAACCATTACTTGAGAATTCTACAACATTGTGATCACATTCTTTCACAGCTCAATTCATAACAGTATCTGAGTCAAAAGAGAATTTAATTTCCTAAAGATACAGTTACATTACTCTCTAGGTATAATTTTTCAAATTCATGGCATTTCTTTCTTTTTTGGAGGGGGAAAGACAGGGCAATTGGGGTTAAGTAACTTGCCCAAGGTCACACTCCCAAGATCACAAGTGTTACGTGTCTGAGGCTGGATTTGAACTCAGGTCCTCTTGACTCCAGGGCTGGGACTCTATTCACTGTGCCATCTAGCTGCCCCTTACAGCATTTCTTATATGATAATTTCCCAGAAATCAAATTAGAAACCAATAATAGTTTTAAAAACGATAGTATGGGATTTTAAAATATAAAACATTGCCAGCCAAATAACATCAATTTATTTGAATGCATTTCTAAATCATCTTACATAGAAAGTCACTTCATCTGTCAATTTGGCATTCTCTTCTAATAACATTCAGAAACCAGTATAGAGTAATTACACTTTTAATTCTTATTCATGAAATTTCTAAACATTTTGCTTTAATGCCAAAGCTCAAGTGTGTTTTGATTAAGGGGTGATCTACCCATGAAGTGTCAAACATCACAATTATTCAAATAGGACAACGTATCTTACTTTTTAAATCAGAGACATGATTTAGATTTAGGATAAAGTCAAATCTGAATTCACAATCATAAATGATTTTCAAAATGGAAATTTTCCTAAGAGCTGTTAGCTGCCAGCACCTCAAATTTTAGGGCCCACTGCTTTCACTTAGCTCTGTTCAGAGATTTATAGTGGCAGGCCTATGTCCTCATCTCCCTCTTTCTGGGGTCTCATGAGGCTCTCCCAAAATATGGAAATTGTAGATGAGATTATGATTATATTCTCCCACTTAAGGTTTGAGAACATATCCTTCTAATGGTCCTTTAAGGACAGAGTTTTGGTATGTTATGCTGCAAATTAATTACTGTAGTTTCCATTTGGTAAATGTTATAACTTGATAGAATGTTGTCAGTCTCAAATTACTACCAGGCATTTCTCCAAGAAATTTCTCATCCTTCTTATCTCAGTGAGATAAAAAAATAACCTTCTCTGTCCTCTCTTTCCAAAGCTCCAAGCCCTTGACTTCCAAATCTTGCATTCACAGTGCAGATGGATGCCAACCTTCTTTCACTTTCCACCTTTTCTCCTTTCATCTCTACTTGCTTAAAGTCTCTTCTCTTCTGGCTTTGACTAAAGCCTTGCAGACTTCTGCCTCTCTCTGCTGCCCTCTGGTTCTGGTCTTCATCTGACCTGGGGCTCCCTTTCCTCCCTCCATCTCATCCAAGTCTCACCTTCCGCTGCGTCTTTCCTATATGAGTTTTCTTACTGTTTACATTTCAAGTTGAGTAGTCCAGTTCAATTTATTTTCTCACATTGCCTCCAATTTAACTTCTGTTAACCATTCACAGAAGGAATTATAGACATAAGGTATCACTTGAAACCCACAGGCTGCAGGCTGAAAACCATTTTTTTCCCCCTACCATTCGCCAGATGGTGAAATCACCTACTAAAAGAATGAATCTATCACCTCTGAGGGAAAGAGTGATTAAAAAAAGAAATTGTGTCACTTGACTGAATCTTGGTTTTAGCAAGCTGCAAACCAAATATCCACTAAGACACTTCAGCAGTCACAAAAACACTCAAATTGGGGCAGCTAGGTGGCGCAGTGAATAGAGCACCAGCCCTGGAGTCAGGAGGACCACAGTTCAAATCCGGCCTCAGACACTCAGCACAAAAAACTAGCCGTGTGACCTTGGGCAAGTCACTTAACCCCAATTGCCCTACCTTCTCCCCTCCAAAAAGCCAAAAAAAAAAACCACTCAAACTATAATCTAGAAATTTATGGTAAAGGGATTACCTTTCAGTTAGAAATTTAGTCCCCCAGTTAGTTTACAGTGCCATAAATTCTCCTTTCTTTCTTGATTGTCTTGTCCGTCCCTCTGTCTCACTAGGGTTAAGGGCAAGAAAAGATTCTCTTGCAGTTTCTCCTTATCTCCCAGTGACAGGCTAATTGAAGGGGCTTTGGAAGTAAGTACCTCCTTCTTGGGAAGGAGAGCTTAGCATGAGAACCGAAAGGTATCTCAGAGGGCAGGGATAGCTGCTGTTCAAGGTGTAAGACTTTATTATAATTAACAAACTCATATGGGATCTTAATTTTAAAACATACCATCTTCTAGGGTACAGTGTGAAACTGAGTGGCCTGAGGGTGGCCTTCCCGAGTATTCAAAGCTCCCTAAACTTGCTCCCATTTATTACTCTCCCACCCCTTTTCCTGGGACAAATTAGGCAGGTGTTTTATACTCCTTACTAGCACAAGGTTATCAAAGCCCATAGACACATCTGTAGGGATGGGTGTCAAAGCCACTTGTTGGGCAGCCTGTTTTTCAAATGTTTGTTTGTTTGTTTTTTGGGGGGGAAGACAAGACATTTGGGGTTAAGTGACTTGCCCAAGGTCACACAGCTAGTAAGTGTCAAGTATCTGAGTTCACATTTGAACTCAGGTCGTCCTGACTCCAGAGCCATTACCTTATTTACTTGCACCACCTAGCTGCCCTGTTTTTTAAATTTAGAGCAGAATTTTTTATTCTCAGGTTTTACCCAAATGTATCTATAAGCCATTTGGAAAAGGTAGAAGAAATGGAGTGGCCAGATCCCATCATTTGTGGAGTGAATATTTGTACCGGAATCTGAACCCTTCAAAATAAATTGTCAGTCCAGAGTTTTGTTATTGGCGGGAATTACGCCGTAAGATAGATAACAGACAGTGACCAGAAGGAATCAGCTCCCCAGACTATTTCTGACCCATCCTTTATATGACACTGAGACATGCCAGCCGTGCATCTGCCCAGGATCACTTAGCCTGTGACCCTGCCAGCACTGGATCAGAACCAGAACCAGGCCAGAAAGGGCATCTCTGAATGACCCCTGCAGTGCTTTCTACCAGACAGAACCACTGAACCAGGACCACTTAACCAGCTGTCAGCACTACAGCACCGGGCCCTGCCCTGGCCGGACCAGACGCAGTGACCACAACACACAGACAAGTGTCTTGCTTATGTGCCTGCATGAAAATGAGGTTTTAAAAAAAGTTTTGTTTTTGACGAGGTATTAAGGCAAACAGGGCACAAAGGTTTTTTTGTCTTGTCTGTTAAAACTCAGCTTTTCAGTCCAGCTATCCCTTGCTTTAGACACCTGGATCACATTGCTCATCAGAATGTCTCGGTGACCACCTAAACTAAGCATCCCCAAAGTTTAAATAGACTGATTATTCAAATTCAAAAGACAAAACAAAATACAGATGCGTGCATGGAAGTCCACAGGACACATGTTCAGCTTCAAGCCGGCTTTGACACTCTCCTCTTTCACCCTCATCAAGAGGCTTCCTAATTCCCTTCCTTTCTGCCATCATAGTGGTATCTGCATATCTGAGATTGTTGCTGTTTTTCCCTGCAGCCTTAATTGCAGCTTTTGATTTGTCCAGTTTGGCATGTCATGTGATGTATTCTGCGTCCAGATAAATAAATAAGGTGACAGCATTCAGCCTCATCAAGCTCCTTTTCTAAACCAGTCAGTTGTTCCGTGTTTGGGTCTATTACATCTTGACCTGTGTACATGTTCCCCAGGAGACAATAAGGTGATTTGGCTCTCCCATCTTTCTGAGGATTTGCCACATTTTGTTGTGGTCCGCACAGTCAGAGGCTTTACTGTAGTCAGGAAAGCAGAAGAAGATGTTTTTTCTGGAACTCTCTTGCCTTCTCCATAATCCAGCCGGTGTTGGCAATTTGGTCTCTAGTTCCTCTGGCTCCTTGCAAACCAGCTTGCTCTCTTGGTAATTCCTGGTTCCCACACTGCTGAAGCCCAGCTGGCAGAATCTTAAGTGTAGACTTGCTGGCCACATTTGCTCAGTGATTTGAACATTTCTTGGCATTGCCTTTCTTTGGGATTGGGATATAAGTGGATCTTTTCCATTCCAGTGGCCACTGTTGCGTTTTCCAAATTTTCAGGCATCTTAAGTGTGGCACTTTAGCAGCATCGTCTTTGAGGGTTTGAATAGTTCGTATGGAATTCTGTCCCATTCACCAAGATTGTTAGCAATGCTTTGTGAGGCCCACTTGACTTCATTCTCAGGGATGTCCATGACTGCATCACAATGGTTATCTGTGATGTTAAAATTACTCTTGTGTAGTTCTTTTGTCTTGCCACCTCTCCTTAATCTCTTCTACTTTTGTGAAGTCCTTACAATTTTTGTCTTTTATCATGCCCATTTTTACATGAAACTTTCCTTTTTTTTTTTGCTTTTTGGAGAGTAATTGGAGTTAAGTGATTTGCCCAAGGTCACACAGCTAGTTTTTGTGGTAAGTGTCTGAGGCCAGATTTGAACTCAGGTCCTCCTGACTCCAGGGCTGGTGCTTTATTCACTGTGCCACCTAGCTGCCCTGATAACTCTTATTTTCTTAAAGAGATCTTATCTTTCCTACTTTGTTGTTTTCTTCTAGTTTGTCCTATTACTCATTTAAGAAAGCCCTCTCTCCTTGCTATTCTCTGGAATCCTGCCTTCAGTTGTGTGTATCATTCCTTCTTCACCTTTTGTTTTCCTTCTTTCCTCAGTAAAGCCTCATCAGGCGGCCGTCTTTCTTTTTCACTCTTCTTTTTCTTTGGGATGTTTTGTTGTTGCTGCCTCCTCTACAGTATTGAAAACCTCTGTCCGTAGTCCTTCCGCGCTCTATTCTGCCCATCTGTTAATGGATCTAACCTCAGTACCAGCTTCTCCGGGAAGATTCCCCTGCGCCACCATCTTTCCCTCGGACCTCATATGACACTGCATTTTCTAAGTCCCTAAAGCGCTGAGATATGGACCCTCTTGGTTCTCTTCTCCCCCTAAGGTGAAGGTCTCCCACAGCAGGTGTTTAATGAATGTCTGTTGGATTGGGATTCAGTTCCAGTGTAGTCCCAAGCTGTTTGAAGGTGAGAGTTTTTGAGCAGGATGAATGATGTGATCAGAGACCTTACTACATTGTGAGCTGCAAGGTGGACTGGGGGAGATACACAGGAGTCCTTCTAATAGTCCAGGCCAGCTGTGAGAGCCTGAGGCAGGGTGGTAGCAGCAGAATAGTCAGGGGGATACAGGTGGGCGGGAAGAGAGTGAAAAGTAGCAGCAGTTTTCAGTGTGAGTGATTCTGAGAGATCTCTCAACAGATAGAAAGTTGTTAGGAATGTGCTCAGATTGTAAAGAGAATGCAAATGTGGGCTTAAACATTGAGCTTCAGGTGTTGGTACCTGGGGGTGGAGCCGATAGAGTCTAGAGCTGGAAGGACACTGAGATCATTTGATCTATCGGGGAACATAGAGCAGGGCCTCAGAGCTGGCATCTAAACCCAGACAGATCCCTTGCCAACAAGGCCTTTGCTCCTTCCTCTCCCTGTGCACCCCTCAGGGATGTCCAGGAAGCAGTGGGAAACATGATCAGAGGATTTGGGAAGAGGCCAGGGCTCTAGATAAAGATTAGGGAAGTATCTGCTTAGAGGTGATCATTTAAGCTGTGGGGGGAGCACTCGTTATTAAGAGGTAGAAGTCTACACAGAGTGTAGACTCGTCATCTTGCAAGAAATGTAAGGCTGGTTATTTCATTACCCCATTAGATGGTGCCTTGGGCCTTTCCCATGAGAACTTCGGCTTCTCTTCTCTCATTTTCTCAGGCAGTTATGTTTTTGATGGAGAGTCTATCTCACTGTGGCGTCATGTCCACTGAAGGAGGGGTCCTGAGGGAGTATGCTTTTGAGTCTCAGTACTAAGTTCTAATTGGATAAAGTGCATCTAAGATTAATTCCCTTTTATCACTATGCAGACAGCTACGTGGTAGTCTTGTCCTCTGGTTTATGGCTTGACAAGTCTGCTCAGCTAAGCTGCCTGCCTGCCTGCAGTTCCAGATGTGCTGGGCTGTTCAGAGCCTTGGGGAGTGGGGAGGGGCCGACGTAAAAGTTGTCACACAGTCCACATGACTCATAAAGTATCTTCTTCCTGCCTCTGACTTAATGTATGAAGGAGAGAAAGGAGTTCCCCCCTCTAGCCAAAGGGAACTTGGACCTTATGACACAGAATTCCCCTCCTGGTTGTAATTTTATATTAAGACAGGATACATTATATTCAGTGTACTTAGTTACACTTTAAATTTTGAGAAACATCATGTCTGAAAAGCCTACCACTTGCCCTTAGCTGTTTTCCTTAAATGGGAAGTGGTTCTTCATGAGGCCTAGATCAGATTTTTCTATAAAAGCATTTTGAGTTTCCTGTTTAGGTAAAAAAAGCCTTCTGTGGAGCCTCGGCCTGCTGATGCTGACAGTAGACCCAGTAGGCTTGGCTTCCAGATGCCGTCTCCTCTCCTCCCTGCCCCGCCTGCTCTGTCTGCCAGTGGCGCTTGACCTTCTGGGGACGGCTCATCCGTACTATCCAGGTAGCCGGTAGCAGCATGTGTAGCCGGTAGCAGCATGTGTAAAAATGGTCCCACATTGACGCTGGCCAGAGGAAATGAGTGCTAACTCTGCCAATTCCCAAGGTTGAAATTTGCCTTTCCAGGTGCACCTGGCAGCTCTTCACAGCTTTGTGTTAGCATATGGGTGGAAGCCAGACCTTCCACCAGGTATGCTGTGCTTGTGTGCGGCAGGTCCTTGGATGGTGGATAGGGCTTCAGTCATCTCTGGGCTGAGCTCTCGGTTCCTGTTGGGAGCAGTTACTTTGGGTGCTGTCACTTAAAGTAGATACTTTACAGAGGGGACAGGTGGCAGACCTCGTGGCTGATGGTGGTGGGAGGCAATGGGAGACACCTTTGTATTTCCAGGCAGGCTTTCTCTAATCTCTCCTTCATGACAGCCACAAGCCTATCCTCCTTCTAGTTCTTACAGGATGTACTGCACGGTGGTTAGTGTAGGTCTCCCGAGGCTGCATTGTGGTTAGAGGAGTTTTACCCCTGAGCTCTCCTTGTGTTCTCTCTAACCGAGGCCCCCCACTGCCGCCTTTACAGGAAACCTGGAAATCTTGAATGCCTGCCCTAAAGGCAATTCACCTTGTTTTGCTCCTCTCTCTCTTTTAGGGTGAAGGTAGCAGTAATGCTCACATTGGCGAGCAAATTGAAGAAGGATGAGGGCCTTAAAGGATCCCGTCCATCTGGCCCAGCCTCAGACTCCACACGGAGAGTGTCTGTGAGGGACAAACTGCTCGTTAAAGGTAATCAGTCAGAACACACTTCAGCCCATTGAAAGGACATGGAGTTTAGTGGAATTTCTTCTGCTTGTCACTGAACAAAGGGACGTATTTGAGAGCATTTGTTTAAAGCACCCACAGTTCCTAGTCTAGGCTCTGCAGGCAGATCACCCGGAAGGGCTGCCTGCATCAGAGAGGGAATGGGCATGATGCCCTGGCACTAACTGCCGAGAAAAGACTGGTCGTTAGAAAGGCTGTCTTATGTTCAGTGTCACAATCGGCCTTGAAAACTGGACTCCCTGATCTTACAGATAAGGAAAACTGAGGCCTAGAAAGGACACTGACTTGTGGGAGGCCATGCCAGCTGGTAAGCAGCAGACCTGGATTTGAAATCTGTGATTTCAGTTTTAGGTTTCCTTCCACTGCCCCACAGCCCCTGGCTGGTCCAGGCCCTGCCCACTTCTCAGCTGGATGCCAGAAGGAGCTGCTTTTTCTGAATTATGGCCTGCATGTGTCACTCTCTCAACGAGTTCCAAAGGCTCCCTGCTATCTCCAGAGCCAACTAGCCCCCAAATTCTTCATCGCCTGGCCACTTTGTGCATGTCTGCAGCTCACTCGCAACCGGGCTCCCCTCTGTGCACGCCGATCCAGCGCCTGGGCCTTCTCACAGTCCCTTGCCACTCTGGCAGATCCCCAGCTTTCTCGAGGATGGATCTCAGATAACGCCTTCTTTCTTTCCCTGGTCTTCCCCTGCCCTCACAGCTGTTGACACCTTCTTCTTGTAGGTTTTCTTTATCCACGGTCTGTCTTGTGCATCCCTAGACGCGTCCATATGGTCTCCTCCGTTAGAAGGTGTGCCTCCCTGTGGGCACGGACTCATTCTTTTTGTTTTGTTTTGCCTTGCCTTGCTTGTGTCCCCAGAGCTTAGCAGAGCCTCTGCCTGGCACATGGTAAGTGATTAATAAATGTTTGTCACCTGACTGGGTCAAGAGACCTGGGTTCTAATCCTGCCTCCTTAATATCAGGCAAAGCACTTTGTCTCTTGGGTCTCATCAGTAAAACGAATGGATCAAAGCATTGAACTCTGAGGTCCAGTGGAGTGCTTAGGTCACACTCGGGAACATCTCAAACAAAATGAGGTTTCCTTAGAAGACTAGCATGAAGCCTCTCCTAAAATTCTTATGGGAGGCATTCATAACGGAGCTTGTCCAGAATGTTAGTCCCAGACCCTTTCTGTTTGGAAGAGGGAGCACCAAGGCATTCCTAGAGCCTGTGGGACACAAGTATATGAGAGAAACCTTTCTGTTCTTGGAGAGCTTATAACTGGCAGTAGTGTTACCTTTGTGTTTTATATTTTGCTTTAATTAAAAAAGCATATTTGCATTTGCTGAACCTGGCCATGTTGGGAAGTAAGGGGCATGCTTGGCCTTTGGGAGATGCCACTTTGAAATAGACATGGAACAGCTTTTGTCTGCAGACTCCTGGGAATTGGGTTCCCCTTCTAGAGCAGAGCGGCCATTGTCGGGTGCGAGCACTCCCTGACAATGAGGGCTGCCCCTCTGTACCTGGGGGAGCCTTGGAGGCCCTGGGGCCCTCCTCCCAGGACGTCTGATGCGTTCCTGAGGGCTTGGGAGGCCTGGTCCCTTCCAGCTCCCGGATTCTCTGAAGGTCCCTCCCCAATTTACAGCTTCACTTACTAGAAAGCCAGTGGGATAAACTCTAACTGAGGCTCCTAGGTATTGTGAAACCTGAGCTCTAGAATGCTGTTTGGAGCTAGCGTCCTTCGGTAAAATGAGAGGATTTAGTACTAGGTTTTCGCAGGGAGAATGGTCAGTCGAATGCAGCACCTCCATTAGGGTACTCCCAGAGTGGAAACATTTAGTGATTGGGATCTTGGGAGTCTGCTCATAGGTTCTTAGCACCCACAAAGTAAAGAGTTTGTCCCTAGATATTCTTAGTGTTGATTTGATGTAACTCTGAATAGAAGAGGTGGGGAGGGCCCTCTGCAGCAAGAGTCAGGGTGTGACAGGATATGGGGAAGGAGGGCTCTGGCATGTGTCTGCAGGGCCCTTGCTGGGTAACCCAGGAACAGAGGAATCTGATTGACCCATTCATTTTGGCCTCGATTTTCAAGTTGAAACATATTTCTCGTGTTCTGAAATCTGTCTGTCTGATGATAAGAGAAAAAACACATCATTTGTGAGTGTTGGCTGCTATTTCTCTCCTTGTGAGAGTGGAGATGGCCAGTGGAGCTCTGGCAGTGCATCTAGCAGCCCTTTTCCTTCCCTGTTCTCTCCCTGCCTCTCTCTTTCCACTTTAATCAAGGCAGCAAGTCTCATGGACTGAGCTCTGTGCCCACCTCCCATAGTCATCTGCTGGCCATTGGCCATTAACCAATAGCTTAACTTCTCTGAGCAAAATGGGAGTCAACATTGCCCAAGTGTCGGCTTCCAATGACAGCCGGCTTGGGATCAGATGAAACTCTGAGTTTGTTAGGATGCGTGTGTCTCTGAGCATCCTTGGGCGTCAACAGCTTCTCATCTCTTCTGTGTAGTTTAAATGGAAGTAAGTCCTCCTGAGACGAGTCACTGTCCTGGGGGTTTCTTTTTCTTTAGGTTAATGTTCTATGGTTTAGCAGTAGGTGGGTGAAGCCAGGTGTTCTTTGTAATTGAAATCAAGTATTGAGGTCTCAGCTTGTGTTCTGAAGGCTTACTTGGAGTCATGTTCAGGACAGCTCCAGTAATAGCACGATGGGGTGAATGTGCTTCACTTTCCTCTTGTGCACTTCTGATTTCTTTCACTTGTCTCTGTTCTGAATACTTTTCATTGAGCTTGGAAATGCAGCATTTGGTACGGCAGCATCTGTTTGAAAATGTCCGTTTTTCAGGGTCAGTGTTCCTTCTGGACAGGTGTGAGCAGTAGTTCATTCTGTGACGTTCTGGTTCTGGGACAGTTTATTTGTTGAATTTTAAAGGATATTTTCATGTCTTTATTACAGTTCACCTCATTCTCGTTTTTGATGGAGTTCGTGTAGGCATGGTCCCGAGAAGCTGGTATCTCACTTTTATTTAAAATTTCATGGAGTATTCCAAGCATGGTGGTGGGTGGCAGTCTGATAATCCCAGCTGCTGGGGAGGCTGAGGCTGGCATCTTGTCGCTTCAGCTTGGCAGTTCTGACCTGCAGTAAGCCAATTGGGTGCCTAAGTCCAGCACCAGTATCTGGAGCCCCAGGGAGCGTATGGGGGGGGGGGGGATGGGCTAAATGCTATTTGGAGCTAACATATATATCCAAATATAGATAAGGAAAACTGAGGCTTTAGTTTTATATCAAATCAAATTTATATATATAGCATTTGGAGCAGGCTAAAGCTTCTCCACCAGTCTGTGGTAGGATCAAGTCCTGGAGTGGCCATTGTTTTACAGTCTGGGAGAGATGGGGAAATGCAGTCTCAAAACTGATAAGAGTGTGACAGTTTATTTAGAACCAGTTTTAGGAGAGGCTTACATATATTCGTGTTTAAATACCCAGAGTTAGCAGGAATGTCTGTATTTCAGCAAGAATGCTTTCTACCAATGTGTTGGATCCATGTGAATGAGTGGGGTTGAGTGGCCTTTCCTGAGAGTCCACAAGCATTTCTTAAGCACCTCCTCCATCGTAAGCGTCAGGTGAGAGTGCCTCGAGGTTCTGTAGAGTCATGGGCTGCCAAGACCCTATGTCTAGAGTCTTGATTTTGTGGCTAGCAAGCTCTCCAAAGCTAGTTGTGGCCATGAAAATGATCAACTCAATAGTCAGTCAGTAAGAATAGCCTTTCAGATACCTTTGGCCTATTGAACACTCCTTGTATTTTATAGAGAGTGTTTATACCTTGGAACCATGGACTTTTCAAGAATCTTCCCTATAAGCAAATGCCTTCTAGGAGGCCAATGTGGTATACAGTTGGAAGTTCATGATCTGATATCTCAAATATCAATTGCTGTTCAAATGGACTGTGTGATTTTGTCTTTAGTTGTGAAAGAAAAAAGATCCGTTTTCTTAGAAAGATGTTTGTAAAATAGTGCAAACCTCGCTCCACCCCACCCCACCCCTAGTTGTCTTTTAGAAAACCTTGGCAAGGAGATGATATTTGGCTCTTGCTGTGGTGTATCCAAGACAGAGCTGACAAAGTCAAGAAGGCCAAGAGATGGACTTGGAAGTGGAAGATTGAGGGAGAATGGAATCTTTGCCTCTGGAAAGTTTGAAGCATTTATAAAGAGGAGGTTAAAGACAATGGAAAAACTGGCAATCTGCTGCTTGTATTGAATGCTTCAAGAACAAGAGCCTAGTTATGTCTGAGAAACAGTGCTCCAAAAGGTAGCTCACGTTCCTTCCCAAGAATGTCTTAAGAAGGTCAGTCTTCGTGGTTTGCTTTTTGTGGTTGCATATAACAAGGAGATTTATGGACTTTATAATTTCCAGAGCAGTCAAGATAAAGGAGGATTAGGAATTGAAAATTATGTGGAGCTTTTTCTGTAGGGCTTTGCATTTTTAAGACAATGTTCAAGTGAATGAAACATTCTATGAATACTCTATGAATTATAAAAAAGCAAACATTTGAATGAGAACATAGGCTAGATTTTTTGTTTTTTAATGATACTCACAATTTCTTATCGCCATGGCAAAATAGATTTCACCCAGATGAGGTGTAGTACAGAAAATACCCTGCATTATCTGGAAAACTTCAGTATAGGATTGGCATTGGTCATTGCTGTAGGAAGTTACAGATCTACTTTGTTAGGACCAAGTGATGCCTGAGATTGGCTTTAACTCCGCCCTTGAAGGGTCTTCTCAGATTCTTTCTTCTGCTTCTTCCTTCCTTTTAAAGCACTGCTCTCTGGCAGTCACAGATTGGTCAAGTCTATGATGGGGCTTCTTTGTTTTGGTTACTGTTTTGTGCCCACACCTCTTCTTTGTCTTCTTTCACCATGACTTGACTGTTAGGATAGTTAGGGTCCCCTTTCTTCTCTAACTAGCACCCCAAAAGACCAGATCAAAGTTTCCCCAAGAAAAAGCATTTCCTTTTCTTTTTACAAGACTCTGCTTTTCATAGGAAAGGTTGGCTAGCTGGACAAGAAACTGGGTTATTTACAGGCTAATAATAACAGTGAGCAATTATATAGCACTTTAAGGTTTTTCAAAGTCCTTTACAAATACCTTTTCATTTTATTCTTACAATAACTCTGGGAGGTAGATGCTGTTAAAATTCCTGTTGCACAAATAAGAAAACTCAGAGGTTAAGTGACTTGCACAGGGTCATACAATCAGTGTCAGATTGGATTTGATCTCAGATCTTCCTGCCTCTAAGTCCACTGCTCTCTCCATCGGTCTGCCTACCTGCCTCTAACAGCTACCAGAGCTGTGTCCTGCATTTGTAATTGTGGTTGCTGAAAGGATGCTCGGCCAACTTCCATATGAGGTATAAGAGCCAGAACCACAGAATCAGCAAGCATTGGATCTGTCCTGTTACCTGGCTCTCAGCAGTAAGCAGAACACCATTGCAGGGCAGATTCGGTGGGAACTGACCAGTCTGTCCTAGACACAAGAAAGGCCAGTCATAGTTTGGCACAAAATATAGATTTGGGGAGAAGAGTGTCAAAGGTTTCAGAGGAAGGCTAGGTAGGATCCAGTGGACCAGACTTCTACAGGCAGATTCAAGGATAGAAACCTCAAAACTGGGGGTGGCCAGGTAGCACAGCGAGTAAGAGCACCGGCCCCAGAGTCGGGATGATCTGGGATGGAGTCTTGGCTCAGACACTTAGCACCCACCCAGAAACACCTGGCCATGTAACCTTGAGCAAGTTACTTAACCCCGATTGCTTTAAAAAAAAAAAAAAAAGAAAACTCAAAACTGAAGTCTCTAAACACGCAGGGAAAGTTCTGATGAAGAAGGCACAGAGGTGGTCTGAACAGGCGCGGGTGCATGTGCGGGGAGCCCCTAGCTTAGAGATTGTAAAGCACACAGAGGGTGGAAGCAAAGACCAGAAGTAGAAGATGCACAAAAGGAGTGACACAGAGGCACCAGCATCGTGTCTGTGAGCTGAGGCTGGAGAGAGGCCCAAGAGAACAAAGGCAGCTTCAGGCTGGCGGGATCCTGGCAGCTCAACCCAGGGCAAACTTGCTGGACTCATAGTTTGCTTGTTTTCTGTGGCAAGGAGAAGGAATATTCTTTGGACTGGGATGGACCAAGAGAAGATGGCCAAGAAGGTATTGATGGCCAAGGTAAGCCAGGGGGCAGAGAGCACTTGACTGGCCTTGATGAATTCAGGTCACCAGATCCAGATGCATTAGCCTCTCGCACTGAAAGACTTGGCCACGGTGATTGCTGAGTCCCCGGGCACAGCGACCTTAGGAAGCACCACGGAGAAGAGCGAAGTGTGTCCTCATTTGTTGGTCGTTGTTTTGGAGGTTTTTTGAGAGAAGGAGAAGGGAATTCGCCATTTTGACTTGCATTTCTGACATTCTGACTTCAAATTCTAGAAGGCTGTATTGTAGTTATAAATGGTTACTGAAAATCTGGAGAAGGAGGTAGGGGTCACAGAGATCTAGCATGGCCTCACTAAGAGTGCTTTCTGCCAGACTAAGTCTGTGTCGTTTAGCCGGCTTATCTGCTGTGTGCATTGTAGCCAGATATTTGGAAAAGTCTCATCTGCACCAAAGTTCCCATCATGTCTGCTCCAGCTACTGCATCCTCCTTATGGCAAGACTCTGGTCCAGGATGAATGTTCTCCTTGTTGGTTCAGTGGATCCAGTTAGATGATAAGACAGTTAGGTGCATTTGGAACTGGCTCAGTGCCTGACCCCAGATCACCAGGGAGTGAAGTCTTCAGTAGAGTATTCCAGAACGCAGTTCTTGGCCATCAGTGACTTGGACAAAGGTGTGTTCTTGTGCTTATTACATTTGTTAATGAAGCAAAGTTGGGAGAGATAGCCAACACCAGATGACAGAGAGAGAATCCCAAAAGTTCATGACTAACTAAAACATTGGGCAGAATTGAATAAGATGCATGTAAATGGAATGAATAATTGTGAGATCTTACACTTAAAATGGGCTTCTGTGCCCAATGGAGGAGGCCTGATTAGACAGCACTTTGTTTGAAAAAAAATAGGATGTTTTTAGTAGACTTCAGGTTTGGAATGAGTCAGTATGGTGAGAGGGTAGCCAAGAAAGGCTTCATTAAAGAGGTCCAGCATCCAGAAGTGAGGGGGTGAGGGTTCTAAGCTACTGTGGCCTACTCAGACCACATCTGGAATGTCTTTTCAGTTCTGGGTACCACATTGGGAGAGTGTCCCAGATGAAGACAACCAGGATCCTAGGTCGAAGCCTGCAGAGACGTTGGAGGCCTTCCCTCCAAGCCCTTCATTTTATGTCTGAGGAAACTGAGCCTTCCTGAGATCACGTGGGTATTAAATGACAGGACTCAGATTCAAACCCAGATCTTCTCACCTAAAGCCAGTGTTCTGGCCAGTGTACCTTGCTGTCTCTTTCCGGGCTTCCGTTTCATGCCATGGGGAGGACTGGCCAAAGGAACTGGAAAACAGGAGAGCAAGAAGGGGCATGACGGCTGTTTTCCATTATGGAAAGGGCTGTCAGGTCAAAGAGGGATTGGTATTGTTCTGCGTGACCCCAGAGGGCAGAGTAGCAAACCTTGGTTTGTTTGCAAGAAAGAGTTCTTAAGAGGCAGACCGGTCCACAGTAACAACAATAACAATAACATTCACAGATCTGCTGCGTGCTGGGCAGCGTGCTGGGCAGTGTGCTGAGCCCTGTCTAATAATTATCTCTCGATCTTCAAACTTGTGTGTTTGGTGCTATTTTTCCCATTTTTCATGGCAGGTGTAAGTGACTTGCTGTGTCACCCAGCTAGTGAGTGTCTATGGCTGGATCTGAACAAGTCTCCCTGACTCTATCCATTGCACCATTTGTTTGCCCCATAAAAGTAGAATGGCCTGCCTTAGAAGGTGGTGAGCTCCCTTTCACTGGAAGAGACTAGGCATGGATGTCTTAGATGTGATTCTAATGTAAGTGTAGGCTGGACCACTTGGCCTTTGAGACCCCTCTAGCTCTGAGATACTGGGACTGAGTCTGGAGCCTACCTTGGCTGACTTAGTTTTTTCAGTCAGCAAAAATCTTCCTTCTCCTCTACTGCTGCTCTTTCTTCTTATGAACCAATTGGTAAACGTTCATCTGTATAGATGTTTAGCTGCACCCAAGAATTATGTGACCTAATTTCCCCTAACCTTCCTTGTCCTTTCCTCTCTGTTGTGTTCCTCTTTCCCCCATTCTCCCCTCTTTATGTCTTTGTCAAGATGTAACAGAACCATTCTCAGGCCTTCTATATAATTGGGCTCCTTTAACCCCCGATGATGACAAGATTTAGAGAAGACATGTAGCATCTCCCCATATTAGAACATAAACAGTTTATCCAGTCCCTTATGATTCTTCATTTTTAACTCCTGTGTTTGAACTTCACAGTTTTTGTATGGCTCTGGTCTTTTTATCAGGAATGTTTGCCAGTCCTCTGTTCCATTTTTTCCTCTGGTAGGATTATGCTCAGTTTCACTGAGTAAGTTATTCTTGGCTGTTAGCCTATATCACATTGTTTTCAGGAATACTGTATTCCTAACTCTCAGTTCCTTAAAAGTGCTTGCAGCTAAGGCCTCAGTGATCTTGACTGTGGCTCCTCAGTACTTGAATTCTTCATTTTTTGCTGTCTGCAGTATTTTTTCTTTGACCTGGAAGCTCTGGATTTTAGCTATCATATTCCTGGGAGTTTTTGTTTTTTGTTTTTAGGAGGTGAGCAGTAGATTCTATCACCACTGTGCTTTCTGATTATCAGAGATCTGAGCAGGGTTTTTTGTTTTTAATTTCTTGAAATATAATGTCTAGGCCCTTTTTTGGTCATGGTGTGAAGTGATTCCCAAATTTTTTTCTCCTCTATTTTTCAGTTTTTTTGCTCGTATAGCTTCCATTTTCTTCTATTTTTTCAGTCCTTTGATGTATTAGTATTTCTTGTTGTCCCATAAGGTCATTGGCTTCTGTTTGGTTCATTCTAATTTTCAGAGATTTTATAGCTCGGGCAAGTTTTTTGTGCCTAGGTATTAATTCCTTTTCCAGTTCTTTCTTCCGAGGTTCTCATTTCCTTTCAGTATTTCTCTCCAGTAGTCTCATTGCATTTATAAAAACACTTTTTAACTCTTGCGTTATTGCTTCCAGGAGTCCCAGTTGAGTTTGTGCCCAAGGTGTGTTTCTCTGAGGCTTTGCCTGTAGGCATTTTGGAGTTATTCTCTTCTGCCTTTCTGTCACCACAATAGTTTTTTATGGTAAAATTCTTGTTTGTTTATTTGCTCATTCTTCCTGACTTTAGGCTTGATGTTGGGACTTTCTGGAGGGAAGGTCTGGGCTGTTCCTGTTGCTGCTTTCTTGGAGTACTGAGTGTTGTGATATCCCAGCCTCTTGAGGGCAGCTCTAGAGACCTCAAAGCTTTCAGAGCTCCCAGGGTAGCTAGATCCAGGGCAAAGTCTGATCACTGCCTGCCTGGTCTGAGCAAGGGGAGATATTGCTGAATTCAGCCCCTCTCGGCCATCTGGAAAGCTTGGTTGGTTCATAGGGAGACGAGTGTAGGCCCTCCTTTGGTTTAGGATTCCTGGCCCACTTATTCCTTTATAGGCATCAGACTGAAGGCTTCCAGGTTAGAAACTGGAATGGAGATCTCCCTCTGCTTCTGGGGTCCAAGCCTTGTGGCTGGTGTTGGCTTGTGAACGTGGCTCTCTCTCTGCCTGCCACGTAAAGCCTGCGACCTCTTCTTATGCCAAGATGCCAGCCTTGGGCCCAAGGCCCCTCCTCATCTGCCCTGGCTCTGTGACCCATGACTAGGTAGTGAGAATTGAAGCTGCCAGCTGGTGCCTGTCCCGTCACGGTGGCCCCCAGGATGGGTCTAGGGCTTGTCTTGGCCGGGCGCACACATTCCTGGGCTGGGGTGCACTTCCTGGGGCTGGGTGTGGTTCTTCATTCTTGAAGAGGACCTGGGACATCTCAAGGGTCATGTGTTGACTTGCATATGGATTGGATATAAGTGAGCCAGAGCTACACCAGGTTGTCAGCCTCGCCCCTCTCCAGAGGCAGACAGATGTCACGACACGAGGCAGTGGCCCCGAGGGCAGTGAGTGGCCTTGGCCTTTGGAAGTCTTTCCCAGGCCAGACCCCATCCCATGGCTGCTGACCTCTCTGACCACCTCTTGTTGCCACCTGGGCTGGAGAAATGACTCACTGTGACCTTGTTCTGGATTTGCCAGTCTCGGATTTAGTCTGGTGCATTTTCTGGACATGTTGAATGGGGGTTTGTAGGGGGATCTTCACTTAGCTTCTTCCCGCTGCTCTGCCTCTTGGCTGCCCTTTCCCCACCATGCCTGTGGCCCAGACCAGCTGCTCTCAATTTTTGTGATAACCTTCGCTTAGGGCCACTTTGAAGCCAATCTTTCTTCTGCAGATTCGGCTGGGATGCATCTCTTGTTGATGGGTGCACTGTCTTGGTCCTGATTTCACTTCTTGGAGCTGTGTATGAGAGGAGTGGCCCATGGGCTGCCACGCTGTAGTTTTTTGGCTGGCTCTGAGACCCCTGAAACTTCCTGGTCGGGCCCGGCTCTGCATCTTCATTCTCCTTTCGGTCTGTGCCACAGACTTTCACCGAGTGGTACTCCGTGTTCCTTTCTGGCCTGAATCCTCCACGTGGCCCCTGAGCGCTTTTCAGACTGGTCGGCTTCCTTTGTCTTTTCGCCTTCCTTAATGGAACCAGCCTCTTCTCATTTTCTTGAGATGTTTCTCTTGCCTGCATTTATAAGCATATGTGTATGATTTGCTGCCTCCTCTTACAGACAGAATAGAAGTCCTGGGAGGTGGAATCTTTTCATTGGAAGATGAAAAAGTGAATCACCTTTAGCAGGAGGCCTCATTTCTCAGGATATCTCTTTGTAGACTGCAGATTCAATCTACTTTTTTCAGATGCTAGTAGCTTACAACATGTCTGCCAAGGGCAGCAGGATGGGGTTGGGGGTGGAGGGTGAGTTTCTGTAGGAGCTGCCCCATTAAATCACAAAGTCGGCCAAGCTTGACTTTGCCTCTACCCAGCCCTCCTTCCCTCACCCTTCCAATGTGGCTTCCCCCCTAAATCTTGGGGTTCCCGATCGCCTCTCCCACCCCACATTTGGCGTGTCACAGCCCCTTCCCTATAGAAGCTGACATCCTCTTGGGGAGACAGTAGTGAGGTTAAGTGTGTAGCAGTAAGTAGGCTAATATGACTGGATCATAGAGAACATGGAGGGGAATAACGTGTATGTAGCCTGGAGCTTCCCAGTTTCTTATACAATACTCTCTCTTGTTCTTTTTATATCTTGATGTGTTTGTGTCTGTGGACTGTTATCTTCACAATAAAAAAGAAAAGCAGTTTTAGAAGGATATTCCTGGCATTCTTAAAGAGCCGGGAAGGCCTGGGACTGTGCGATTGACACAGTACTGTATTAGCAGTTAGCAGGTGCATGATCTCATCATTGTTTGATAAGACTTTGCTCTTTCATTTGGACAATATGCAAGACATTCACCAGAAGAAGGCCCACACCTAGAGCCGCATGCGTCGTCCTGTTGACAGGGTGATTGACTTGGTCTTGTTTCTTGTATGATCAAGATTCCTTTTGGGGGGAGAACCTGTAAAGGCCACTTTGCTTTACTGAGTCAGGTGCCTTTAAAATCCACACACAGTAAAGGAGGTCATCGTATTTTTGGAATTTTTCAGCCAATTATGTAACCCTGAAGATGTGGTTTGCTAGAGAACATCATTTGTGAAATCCTGCCTGCTCCCTTTTCTTATTTTCCTCAGTGGTGCCTTCAGTAGGCATAGAGATGAGAAGATAAACGTGCCCATCGGTGGTCAACAGTGTTCTCTCCATCGCTTTTTGGGGTCTTTATGTTTATGGATTTTTTCCCCATTCTTTGGCATCTTCTTTAAATATTTGGTAAAAAAAAAATCCTTTTAATTCATGATGAGACATCTATCTTGGCACATGGCCAATGTGGGAATTTGTTTTGCTTGACCATGAATATTTGTTACAAGGGTTTCTTTTTCTTTTTTTAAATTGGGGTAAAGTGAGAAAATAAATGCTTGCTAATTGAAAAATAAAATAAAATGGAAAACAGATGATAACAGCAGCCAGTCCCTTAGTGCTTTCAGGCCTGTTTCCTCCAGCCCAGAACCTCCCTCAGCACATACTTGGGTCAGTCCCATCTTAAGTGCAGTGCCATCCAGACTTATCTGTAAAGCACTCCCAGGCCTCAGGTGACGGCTCCTCCCTCATCCACTGCTGGTGAAGTTGGATCATTATGGAAACTTGGACAGGTCTGGTCCATTTTTATCTGTTGCCCCAACAGTTTTGCTCAGTCCTGAATACATAGTATGCCTTGAATAATTGTTTGTTGATGTGCCAGCCCCATTCAGGGACCCCTCTAGGTCCCATGCTTGTTTGCATGAGCCTCCCCGTTTTACAGATGAGGAAATTGAGGCAGGCGAATATTTGCCCAGGGTTATACAGCTAGTAAGTGTCTGAGGCTGAATCTGCAATTCTGATCTTCCGGACTCCAGGCTCAGTGCTCCATTCCCATTCACTGTGCCACCAGCCTCAGTAGGGTCCATCCTTGACCACTAGGGACATTAGAGGCATGTGATTATACAGGGGCTTTTATGATGGATGTGGGCTTTGGGCCCTTCCCTGAGATGCTACGAAAATCTCAGGTCATTTCCCCTTTGACCTTCAGTGCCTTATTTTCCACAAAAGAAGCAGCAAAAGGTTTGTGACCCTTCCCCTCCCTCCCACCCCCATTACTGGGAATTGCAGATTGCTTCACAGACCTCAAAGCGCATTGGAAATGTGAGGGTCCTTACTGCTCTCTGCATACCTTGTTGTTTTCCCTTTCCCTTTGCTGCCTGTTGCATGTGCTAGCCCCTGGACCGGCCTTTCTTCGTGGCTTCTACACCCTAAGACCTGCACACTGTTGACCCCCTCACCTTATCTAGAGTCCCTCCTCTCTGGGCCCATGATGCACTTTCCTGGTCCTTTTACTAAGACTGACCTCTTCTAGGGCTCTTTTGCTAGCTCATCAGCCCTACTGTGCCCCTTAATTCTGAGCTCTCCATCCCCGAGGGCCATGACTTGCTTTTCCTTTACCTGGTATACGTGGGCCAGGGCCCGAGTTCTCTCCACTTCTCTTGGTAGCACAGAACAGAGAGATTGTTGCATCAACCAGCCATCCCACAGCAGAGCCACTGGAGAGTGACCAACGTCAGGGATGCTGCAGGCACCACTGACTAAAAATAAGAATCGTCCCCCCTGCTCCCAAGCCCGACCCTCTAAAACCTGGGACAGGATGCTCAGGGTATTGGTTGGACTGATGACCACACCGGCATTGATGGTGAATGATTTTTGTTAGCAGATGAGGCGACGTAGCCAGGGCCCTGCATAAATGCAGGTCATCATCAACACCATCATCATCATCATCGATATTCTGATGGGAAATAAATATAAATATCATCAGAAATGCCTACGTGTGGCTTCTGGGAGCCCATGTCCCCTGTCTCTTTCGTGGCCTCAGAGCAACACGCAGTTGTCTAAGAGAGATTGCCGAGGGTCTGCCTTGGATAGTCTGCTGTGGCCAGATAGCTGCTGGGGTAATGCTGGGTCACTGGCATTCTTCGGAAAAGGGAACATGTTGGCCTGCTTTGTCCTCTGTGCTCCTTCTTTTCAAAATCTGGAGTTAAGACTTTTCACCCAATTTAGTGAAAATCAAGCTTCTTCATAATTAGTCCAGTGGACTGAGGCTTTTTTGTATTCTAGAAGCCTCTGTCCTTTTGGGACAGACTTTGTCTGAAAATGCATTCATTGACTGGCACTAACCAGAGTCTTTTTTTTTCTACAGAGGTTGCAGAACTTGAAGCCAATTTACCTTGTAAGTACCAAGCTGACCATGACAATCTCCGAGGTCCGCTGTGACTCTGTGCAGAGACGCCATGTTCTTTACTCTTGCAGGAAGCGCACCCGCTTTTTACAGTGGCTGGCTTCTGACTTTTCATTTTAAGGGAGGTTTTCCCCACCCACCCATCCCATTTTCTATGAAGGTCATGTTGCTGCCTTTGTTAAAAGACAAAGTCACCTTACGTGTTCTCAGGGCAGCAGCAGTGATCTTGTTAGTCATGGAACATACACAAAAACTACACTCATTATGGTGGTTATGACGGTCGTTCTCCAAAGGGCCTGTTTCCAAATCATGGGAAGAGTGGAGAGAGCCTTGGTTTGTTTAGTTTTGCAGATACCTACCTTTTCAGTCTCCCCCTTACACTGTCCTTGTATATAAATCCACATGGCTCTTCACATCCTTGTCTCAGAAGAGTCAGTTATCCATCGTATTTTCTTGACTGGTGATGCTGAGAATGTTTCATTTTTATTTTGGTTCATAGAATTGTACTTTGACTCAACTTTATTTGGTAATCTAGGAGGAAGAATCAAAACAAATCTTTTCTTTGAAATAAGATTTGATTTGATACCCTATATTGAAAAGTGCACCCACCTGTCCTTCCTCATCATGGAGACAGATGAGTTTCTACCTTGCCTCCCATCGGTCCTGTTCTCTATCTCCCCAAAACACCTAACACTAAAAGGGAACAGAAATAGTTTTACCCAAGCATTGCTTACTGACCAGAGTCTCCATGGCTCAATCCAAGGCAGAAACAAAATACCAAATGACACACTTTTGTCGTGAGTTTAAAAATCTTTCCACAAATCCCACAGAAACAAGGAAACAGTTTTCGCTTTTGGCTAAAGCTGTTGGTAGAGAAGTACCGGCAGTGAGTGTACCTGACTGAGCCTCGTTCCCCTTTACAGACAGATCACCTCTTTTTGGCCCTTCAGTGGGCTCTGGATCCCATGATTCTGTGACCTCAAACCATCCCCAAAAATGTCATGTCGGCAGATTGGCACATGAAACTAGGGAAAAGCTCCATTCAGGCCTAGAGAAGAGGGAGTTCATGAACAAGACAAAAGTGGAAAACAGATCACTTTGTTTTCTGATTTCTCTACTCCACATTCTTCCTTCGATGCCACATAGCACTGTGGTGTGGAGGCTCTTTAGGCTTTGGGAGCAGGCCCCCCACAGGAGGAACCTTGAGCTGTGGGCCCGACACAGCAGGCCACAAGCAGGGAGCCAGGCGGGAGGCCAGAGGCCTAGGGGAAGACCTGACCACATCAAGGAGGTCTGAGCCCTCAGGGTGATTTGAACAGCTTGGGGCCTCCGTTTTGTGGGTCCTCAGGGCACTTGCTTTGTTCATTTCTAGCAGCTCGCATACACTGTTTTCATGTGTGTTGAAATATGTGAACTTCAGGATCCACATATAGAAGCAAAGTCCCATGAAACAGGCTGATGCATGTGGGACCTTCCGCGTCCATGGACGCTATTGAGGGGGGGAGGTGACCCACCAGCTGCTTTCAGGCCTCTCTTGGTCCTGAGCTGTTTGTCCACAGGTAGGACCATCCTTCGTGCACTTCAGAAGCTGCCCTGCAGCCGGCACATTTTCACGTCCGTACGTTGCTAACGGCGTCATGGACGATGAGCTCCCCTTCCGATCATGATGCTGCCCCCGTTTTCAGTAAGCATTTATCTCGGTGACAGTTCCCATCTGCAAAGTGGGTGGGGTGAGGAAAACTTAGCACAAACCCCCCACAAGGACATTCTCTCTCAAGTATCTTTCTTTTTGTGCTCCTACCTCAGCTACATGAACATGCATCAGAGTGGGGCTTCCTTCTGCTTATTCTTATTAAGAAATCACGAAGAAATACGAGAACAGTTTCGATCCTGGCGCGTCCAGAGAAGGACTGGTGCCTGTATGGAAAATGAAGCCAAGGGAGGGAGTTAGTTCTGGCCCCAGCACTTCTGGGCTTCGAGGTTCCTCTTAGAAGGTGACCCAGCCCGCTCTGCCCCTTTCCTTTGGTCTTTATTCTTGTGCCTGTGGTTGTGCTTTTGTCTTTGGGAGAGGTGGCCCCAGAAGACACTGAGTCTTTTCAGAATGTGCACATAACAGTACAGTGCCTAGCCTATAGTAGGTGCTTAATAAATGTTTATCGATTTTTCCAACTGGAGCCTTTATTGTGGCCAGGATAGAGTATGACTTGGAGGGAGTCTGCTTGGCACCCTACCCTGCAGCCTGTGGTTTGCTGAGTGACCCAGCACTCACAGTCCACGCCATCAGTCAGTCGTAGCCATGAGCCACAGGCCACAGCCCCTGCCACGCTGGGTGTCTTCTCTCTGACTCTCACACTTTCCTCATGATTGTTTTCTTTTGTAGGTACATGTAAAGTGAATTTTCCTGATCCAAACAAGCTTCACTACTTTCAGCTAACAGTCACCCCAGGTAATGTTTTTGGATGATTTGTAGATCTTTGTATGGGGTTATCAGTGGGGCCCTCCCTTCTCTGACCTCTTCTTTGTGTGTATATGAGACCCTTTCAGCTTCCCATAGGCCTCTAGAGCTGGAGAATCCAGGGTCCCTGCCATGCCATAGTGACATCAGAGGACATAAGTGCTGGACAATGTTTAGAAAACAACAAATCAAAAAACCTCCAGTTTTTAATTATTACTACTTTTTGCAATGAAGTTTATCAATTTGAATCAACTCTGGGTGTGATTTTTTTGCTCCCTCATTGACAATGTTTCCTTCAGTTTTTAAAAGCTGTTCATGAGTGAATATGGTGTGTGGCTAATGAATGATGAAAACTGGATGTAATCAAACAGACTTTTTGAAGTAGTCAGATAAAATTTACAGCATAAATTTTTGTGATATTTAATGTTAGATTATCGTTATTGTGCTGCAAAGCAGTTACATAGAAATACTAAGTAGTTCATATACATTGTATGACTTCTACGTAGGATGTTCTGGGGTTAGTTCAGGATGTGATGGGGGACTCACGCCCGCTTGGTCAGGTGGGGGTTGGGAGGGGACTCAGCTGTGCCCTCCTCTTCTCCAGCAGGGGCTACGCCAAGGGCGTCTGATTGATGGCATCCTGGGAGCCAGGCTTGTCTTGGGCTGGCCACAGACAAGATGGGCAGAGAGACAGAGGACAGTCAGACAGGGTCCAGACCTGGGCTTCAGAAGCTGGGAAGGAAGCTAATGAATTGACCCTTGACCCACCGCAAACCCAACACAGAATGCCTTGTTTCTTTTCATTCTCCCCCAGAGGAAGCAGAATGGTACAATTTTAAGGGAAGATTCCCGGCTCCCCCCGCCCCCCAGAACTGAGGGGGCAGGGGGGGGGGGTGGGGAGAAAAGAGAAGCAGTGAGAGCCCCTTAGCCAGCGGACTAAATCACGGGCGGTGGAAGCGCCAGCTGATGGCTGTGTTTGATTCTATCTGACTTCCCAGTTTATGAAGCCATTATACACATTAGCTCGTTCAGCCCTCGTGTTAGCCCGGCAGAGCAGTCGTTATGTGCATTTTTCACATGAAGAAACTGAGGCGAGAAGAGTTGAAATGCCTCGACCAGGGTCAGCCAGCTTGTTAGCATCATAGTCAAGATAAGACCCCAGGACCTGCCTGGAGCCAGGGTCTTTCTGCTACGTTGTGATGCCTCACAGCTCAGGCTTTAGGGACATGCCCCAGAGGAGCAGCCACCTTTGTGTGTGGGAGGGAAGGAGAGCAGGGTCAGGTGGGGTGCAGTGCCTGGGCTGGGCTGGGGGGCGTTGGCTAGCCAGAGCACAGAGGACCAAACACAGCATCGAGCAAGAGGGAACCTTAGCGGCTGTTCAGTCTGGCGCCGTGATTTTGTAGACAAGGACACTCAGGTTCAAGGTCACCCCATTTGTGTGAGTGAGAGCCCCAGAACCCCAGTGGTGGGGCATGTTTGTTTAAATCAGTCATCTGGTGGTAGGGCATGTCTCTTGGGTGTCCTGACCCCCACCTCCCTCTCAGTGTGTCCTTAGTGAACCTAAGAATTGGCAGAAGATGGGGGGGGGGTCATCTTTATTTGACCCTTGCCTTTGTCTCCCTTTGGACTCATCACCAAGTTCTTTCCATTCTGACTTCTAGGATCTCAGATTTGTCCTTTGCCCCTCATCCCCCTCGCTGACATTTAGTCCGGCCCAGCCAAGCCTGTCCGTGGTGACGGTCTCCCTTTTTCCCGGTCATCTCTTAGTTGTCTTTGTCCCCCTCTGTTGCAGATCCTGGCTCAGGCTTCCTGCCTCCCAGGGCCTTGCCCAGCCCCTTGCAGATGCTGTACATCCGTAGAGGTGACTGTGGCCCCCTCTCTGGGCCTCGGTTTCTCCCTCTGTAAATGAGGGGATAGAGTAGATGATCTCCAAGGGCCCTTCTAGCTCCAAGCCTATGATCTTGCTCTTGGGTTAGACTGTGGCCTTTCCCTTTCCTTCTCATTGCATCACCCGTGTCCTCTAACCCCCCCCCCGGGGGGCCTTCCTCTGTTCTCCAACTATCTTTCAGGTCCCCATGTCAGACCCCGTCATGTCCGTCGTCATCAGGGCTCCTGGGGATGGTTCTGGTGCCAGTCTCCCACGTTGGTGAAGAGTGTTGCTCTGGCCTCTGCCACCTTTTCACTGGGGGCTTTCGGGCTGGGCCGTGACAGCTCACGGATCTGACGACAACGTGGCCTTCTGGGCTCTCTCCCAGTCCGTGGCTGTGATTGGCCTGTCCGAGGCTACCACTGCATAGCAAGAGCAGCAAGACCTTCATTTCTATAAGAATGGATGTCAAATAGTTTTGAAAAATCATGCATTTTTCTCTCCTGGTTCCACAATTGGAGGCCGCTGAGGGCAGCCCTCTGCATCTGCCTCCCAGCCTGCCGGGCAGGGATGATACTTCCTCAACTCCCGTGAGCCACATGTGCCATAGGAGGCCACGTTCTGGGTGACTTGGGCGTGGACCTTTTAGTAACCACGCTTTTCATAGTCATTCTTCTTGTCTTTGCTTCTCTTCCTAAGTGACAGTGCTTTGGCCTCTGTGTCCCAAGCGTATTAAGGGCTGTTCTCGGTGACTCTGGGCCACCACCAGTGATGAACAGAGGTCATGTGCCTGCCTCATAGGCCTCAGTAAGGAGGGCTGTACTGTACTGTTGGCTCCGATTTCTGTGCCCCAAGACCCGCAGCCTCTGCCTCTTCCGTCTTTTGGCCAACTTGACTTTACACCCAATCACGTGGCTCCTCAAATGCATGAGCTTTGTAGCTGGTGTTTAGACGGCCCTTTAAGGTTTGCAAAACCCTGTTCCTATCTCATCGGATCCTCACAATCCTGGTACGGAGGTGCTCTGATCACCCTCCCCATTTTACAGATAGGGAAACTGACATCGGCAGAGACAGAATGTCTTGCCCAGGGTCACGCAGCTAGGACGTGTCTGAGGCAGGATTTGAACTCAAGTCTTCCTGATACCAAGTCCAGTGTTCTAAATGTCTTTATGACAGCCGTTTGCTGCTTAGTCTTAAGTCCATAGTTATTCTGGATGGCCAGTGTAATAGTAATACCATCTCTGTGTCTGTGCATATATGTGTACATATGTAGCCATAGGGTTTGCAAAGTGCTTCATGTATATTTTCTTTTTTAAAATAATAATTTATTTTTCCTAATTACACATAAAAACAATTTTTAACATTCATTTAAAAGATTTTTGAGTAAGTTTTAAAAATGAATGTTAAAAATTATTTTTGCATGTGACTGGGAAAAAATAAAATACTAAATAAAAATAACAAAAAAAGTTTGGGGGGTGGCTAGGTGGTGCAGTGAGTAGTCTGGAGGACCTGAGTTCAAATTCGGCCTCAGACACTTAACACTTACTAGCATGTGACCTTGGGCAAGTCACTTAACCCCAATTGCCCTGCTTTCCCGCTCCAAGAAGCAAAAAAACAAACCAAGTTTGAATTTCGCATTTTCTTCCTCCCTCATCTTTCCCCTTCCTGAGACAGTAAGCGGTTTGATACAGGTTAGACATTCACATGCATCTCCTTAAGGTATTACCATGTTTCCCCGATAATAAGACACTGTCTTATTTATTTTTTTTTGGACAGAAAAACACCAGAGGGCTTATTTTCAGGGGAGGGCTTATTTTAATGAACATTGACAGCAATTTTAATAAACAGGCAAATGTGAACAAAAAAATGTACCTTTATTCAATAAGCAAATCACTGGGGAAGAACAGGATGATGCGCTCACTGCTGCAGCTCGGAGCGCGGCGTGCGTTTCACCGGGGGTGGGGACAGTGCATACAGAGGGTACCGTAATGTAGCGTGTAGCGCAGGGGATCACCTTCACTACAGTAGCAATCTCAATAGGGCTTATTTTCGGGGGAGGGCTTATTTTAAAGGAATCTTATTATCGGGGAAACACGGTACCAGACTTGCTTCTCTATAGTGCATTATGTGACATTATGTCAGGGGATCACGGGCACAGAATTATCCTGGTGGTTCTGGTAATTGTTATTATTTTGTCACTAAGAAGAAGTGTGTTCATGGCAAACTTTGGGGGCTGAGGATTTGATAGAAAAATGTCCCTTCTCCTCATGCAGCCCCTTGTGCCCGGCATTGGGTGGCACTTCCCAGAGGATGCTTGTACACTTGGCAGTGAATCTGGACATTCTTTTTGGCTGCTGTTCTTTGTGGCTTGAGGACCAGTGTTGGGCTTAAGGGCATAACGATGTCATGACTTACCTGGGAATTGCCATGGGCATTTCTGTGTTGAAATGAAAAATGGTGGCTCTTGGGCCAGTTTTCATGATACATTTCTGTAAAATTAATTCAGAAGGTGCCCACAGGTTCGCTAGCGAGCCCCATTTCAGAGAGGAACAAGCTCAGCCTGGTGGCTGGAAGGTCTACAGGGCTCCCATTGGGGTAACCCTCATCCTGATCCCCAATTCCCAGCCTCGACTGGTGAGAAGGATGTGCCTTCTCTGGGGCAGCCTGTGTGCTGGCCAGGCTCTGTGTGAGACAGAATAGTGTTGAGAGCCCACAGTTTCTTGTCCTGGGACATTAAAGTCAGCCGCCAGGGCAGTAACATGGAAGCAGAAGAGAGAGGAGGCGGATTCACCAATAACAGTCTAAAGTTTGAGAGCATCAGCCTGCCATAGAGCCCCAGGAGCCTTTCTGCTGACCATGCAGCTCCAGCATCCCAGGGGCATTGGTGGGGGGAAGGGGGGGCTGACCCAGCCTGCACTAAATTCTACAAGAGTTTTTTGTGGTGTTGCCTCCCCCCACCCACCGCCACCCCCAAAGCATTTTCTAGTCCAGGAGTGTTTATTAAGTGCCTACTGTATCCCTGGCTCTGTACTAAGCCCTGGGGACACGAAGGGAGGCTTTTGCGCCTCCCTGCTTTCACTGTTCTTTACCGACGCTCCTTGGAGAGAATCCTGGGGAGGGAGGAAACCGCCAAGATGGAGGAGGACCTGGGCAGGCTTCTTAGCAGGAAATGGGCTTTGAGCTGAGACTCCAAGGAAGCCTCCAGCCTCCAGGTGACTATGAGCAGAGGCTGACGGGGACCAGGGGAGGCTGAAACCAACTGAGGACGACGGTTAAGTGCAGAGCGTGAATCTCAGCAACACACACCTTTAAAGAAGCAGAATCCAGAGTTACTGGCAAAGCCGCTGGAACTTCATTCTGTTTTCTCCTATGCATTTTCAAAAATGCTTCAGTGACCTTTTTTTAGAAAGATATTTTTAGAGGCGGCTAGGTGGTGCAGTGAATAGAGCACCAGCCCTGGAGTCAGGAGGACCTGAGTTCAAATTTGGCCTCAGATACGTAACACAAAAACTAGCTGTGTGACCTTGGGTAAGTCACTTAACCCCAATTGCCCTCCAAAAAAAAGCAAAAAAAAAAAGATATTTTTAATAAAAATCTCCATTGGGCTTTATTTGAAGCTTTTTTTTTTTTTTAAATTAAAGGCAGCCTAGCATAGAGAATAGGCCCCAAAGCCAGGAGGCTTTGAATCCAAATCCAGCCTGTGACATTCTATGTGTGTGACCCTGGACAAGTCACTGACTCTCTCAGTGCCCTAGGTAACCTAAGCCTCTCATTTACAGAGAAGGTTCTGACCCGTGGTCATAGAGGGAGATTCCTAGCCCTGTGTGCCCCCAACATCTGAGTCCTAGCCTTGTCTTTGGATTGCTATCTTTGGCTGCTTTTTGGCTGCTTGAGATTGATTCAGGAGGAGGTAGGAATGAGGTGGGCTGAATTTCTGAATGGACTTGTGACTCATCTGTTTCATCCCAGGGACTACATGATGAGAGGTGAATTCACCTTCTGCTGCCCCCTGATTGGGCCAAGTTAAGGTCATGGAAGCATTTATCCCACCGCACTGCATTGTTGCGTTTTTACAGTTCTTAAGCAGCTGTGATGTACTTTGCACCGTGCCAGGCAAAGGGGAGCCAAAGGCAGGTGCGACATGGACATGACCCAGAGTCTGCTCCCAGAGCGATTAGAGCCTCCCGGGGTGGAGGGCAGGGCATTGTGCATGTGGTGCCTGTGGAGCTGGAAGAGAGGGGTTACTTCCTCCAAATAGTCTTATTTGAGTGTTAGAAAATCATAGGGAGCAGCTAGGTGGTGCAGTGAATAGGAGGAACTGAGTTCGAATCCAGCCTACTCCACTGACTGTGACTTTGGGCAAGTCACATAACCCCAGTTGTCTCGCCCTTCCCCCCTCCAAAAAAGTTTTTTTTAAATCATATTTCATTTACAGCTTTATGTAAAATACACTATTTGTTAGATAAATCACTTGTTGACTGAGGTTTATTATTTTTTAATTAAAAAACTTAAAGTTTTCAGCATTCACTTTTATAAGATTTTGAGTTCCAGATTTTTTTCCCCTCCCGCTTCCCCAAGATGACATGCAGTCTGATATAGGCTATACGTGGACGATCATATCAAACATATTTCCACATTTGAGGTTTTTAAGTCTTTTAAATTTATTCCTTTACTTTTCATTCACAACATTCAGTTCCACAATCTATTCTTCCAAATTTTCTCCCCCTCTCTATCTTCTGCCCTCCCCATGGCAGCGTGCAAACCAATATAGGTTCTACAAATACCTTCACATTAAACATTAGTCAAGTCGTAAAGAAGGATTATAACCAATGGAGTGAACAATGGGAAAGAAGGAACAAAAGAAAACACAGAAGAGGCAGAGTGAGAGTTTGCTTCCCTCTGCATCCAGACTCTGCAGCTCTTTCTCTGGATGTGGATGGCCCTCTCCATCCTGAGTCTTCTGGAGTTGTCTCATAACCCTGCATTGCTGAGCAGAGCCCAGTCTGTCAGAGTTGATCATCAGACATACGTTGTGTCTGTGATTGTGTGCAGATTTCCCCTGGTTCTGCTCTCCTCGCTTAGCATCAGTTTGTATTAGTCTCTCCTGGTTATTATGACGTCTGTCCGCTCCTCATTTCTTATAGCACAGCAGTATTCCAGTACATTCATATACCACAACTTGTTCAGCCATTCCCCAGTTGATGGGCACCCCCTCAATTTCCAGTTCTTTGCCACCACAAAAAGAGCTGCTATAAACATTTTTGTGCATACAGGTCCTTTTCCCACTTCTATGATCTCTTTGGGATACAGCCTTAGAAGTGGTATTGCTGAGTCAAAAGGAGGTTTTTAATTTTTAATGAAATAATCTACCTAGGATATTTTAGAAAATTTGGTGAATTTAATATTTAGCCCTAGGTGTTAAATCTTACTTTCTCCCCAAAGATTTTTGTGTATATTAAAGCCAAAAATATGCCAGTTGTAAGGAGAAACTTAGAATATTCTTACCTTCTTCTCCTGTTTAACTGATTGTTCTCAGACTGGGATTTTAAGGGAGAACTGGAGTGAGAATGAGGAACCCATTCCATTGGTGGGGCAAGTCACGAACATCCTGTTTGTGCCTGAAGTCACCTAATTTCTCTGATGGGAATATTTTAAAAGGCAAAGCTCCCTTAACCCCCTCAGATAGATTTCCCTTCATCCCTTTTTGTGGCCTTCACTCCTGTTAGGTATATTTGTGAGGCTGCATTTTAATACAGAGCACCTTCAGGACAGTGTGAGTGGGTGGACTCTATGATCACTGTTCATGATTTGTTGACAAGGCCTTGTACCAAACAGCTGAGATCCAGTGATGGAAAGTGATGGTGTCCTCAAGGAGCTTGAGGGGAGGCTGGGAGAGCTGGGAAGTGGGATCTGATATGGAGAGTGTGAGGCAGATGCTGGGCAGCAGGAAGTGACCCGGGGCTAGGTGGTTGGTCATGTTGGGAACAGTCGTAATTCCCCAGGAGTCAAGGGGGGCTGCCCACTTCTGGCCGCTTGCGTTGGCCCTTGGGTCTGGACTCTCCCATTTTTCTGATTGTCCCAAATCAATCAGTCAACAAGTATTGAGTGCTTACTGTGTGCCAGCCGCTGGCTAAGTTCAGGGGACACAGGAAAAGCAGACCCCAAGGCCACACCTTCGTGACGCTGGCCTTTGTGCTCTAGATAAATCCTTAGCACCGCCTCCGCGTTTTGGCACTTTTCTTTGCCATTCGGGTCTCTCTGGGCTTGATCCCACTGACTGTGATGCTCTCTCCAGATACTGGACATCGAGCATGGGTCCTGTCAGTCTGTTCTTCTGCCTCCAGCCCAGACCCTGACCTCACGGTGCCCATCCAGTGAAGCAGCTGAAGGGAGTAGTGCTCTGGCCTGATGATGCTAGGCAAAAGCCAGTCAGCTAGCACTTGTGAGCACTCCCTGTGTGCCGGTCACTGTGCTAAGCACCAGAGCTACAAAGAAAGACAAAAGACAAGCAGTTCCTGCTCTCGGGGAGCTTGTGGTCTAGTGGGGGCAACCTCTAAACAGCTGCCTAGATCAGCACATCTGTAGGCTGGACTGAGGTTAGCCCCAGAAGGAAGGAGGCAGGATTAAGAAGGGCCAGCCAGTGCTTCTTACAGGAGATAAGATTTTAGTGGATTTTAGTGGCAGTGATGAGGGGAGAGAGGGGTCCAGGCACAGGGGACAGCCAGTCAGTAAGAACACCCCCAGTGCCCCTGGAGAGGAGGATGGTGTAAGAAGATTGGGAAGGTAAGACAGGGCAGGCCACAAAGGGCTTCAGATGCCAAACAGGGTTTTGTGTTTGACCCTAGAGGTAGTAGGGAGCCGCCAAAGCTTGAGTTTGTTTTTGTTGATTCTGAGGGGGGGTATGATATGGTCAGACCTGTGCTTTAGGAATTACTGGCTTGACAGCTGAGGGGAGGGTGGGTTGGAGTGGGGAGAGACTGGAGGCCAGCAGGCTGCTGCTGTAGTGTAGGCCTGAGGTGGCCAGGGTCTACACTGGGGCCTACACCTGTGGGTGGGGGCAGCAGTCAGAGGAGAGAAGGGGAATGGTGGAGAGATGTTAGGAGGGAAGAAACAGCAGCACTTGACCACAGATTGGAGATGGGGTAAGAGAGAGAGCAGAGCAGAGTGGAGGGGGACCCTAGGCTGCATTGTAATAAAAATACTGCCCACTTCCTGAGGCTATTGTAAGCTGCTTTAACATATCGCGTTCCCTCTGATCTGTCCCTTTACTCTCTTCGGTTTATATTGCCATGATTGCTTGAGGTCATCTTACAATAACAGTCCTTAACTTTGTGTCATGGACCCCTTTGGCAGTCTGCTGAAGCCTGACCCCCCTTCAGGATATGAATGAAATAAAATACAGAGAAATACAAAGGAAACCAACCATACTGAAATACAAGGAGCAAAGTATTTTTTAAACAACTTCATGGACTCCATGTTAAAAAAGCCTCTGGATTGGAGCAAGGAATCAGTTAAAGACAGGACACAATGAGCTGGCTTTCTCCACCCTTCTCAAAGTCCTGCCTCCCTGTGATCATCGCGGGCTGGCTTCAGAATCTCAGCATTCTTGACATTCTGAGTCACTGTGCATTGAGAGAGGTTCCCAGCCAAGACTTATCTGGAGCCTGCTTGTATGATTTTGCTTTTTTGATGGTATTTGGAGATGATGCTGTGAGCTTTTAGGGAGTTACTCTTCAAGCAAAGAATGTTTACAACAACTGCCCCAGTCTTTGGACAGAAGGAGTTACAAAATGATGCCACCCTTCCTCATTTTTGTCATTATTGTGGTTTGATGCCACTTTCTTTTTCACCAGGAAGCAGGAAAGATGTCCCCATAATGGGTGGGGCTCTTAGCACTATTAAAAAACTGACCCCTGTGAGTGGGAGTAGATGGATATCTGTGATTCAGATTGCCAAGTGAAAAGTGTTTGACCCAAGCTGCCTAAAGTCATGCCAAGATGTAGTGGTAAAACTGGATCTAAAACTCAGGTTTTCTGCTCTCTAGTCCAGTGGCCTCTCAGAATGGCCTTCATTTCTGGAATCTCAGACACTGTAATTTCTCACTGGACTGTCTGCCATTAGGTCTGGTGACCATGTGGATGTGTGTGCATGATTGAAGTGAGTGTGAGGTTCAGATTTGGGAGAAAATAGCTTGTGTGATATAAGGAATAACAGACTCACCACCCATCCCAGAAATTCCTTGCCCATGGAGGTTTTTGCTATTTTAAAGTTTCGAAGCAACATTGTTAAGCCAAATTTATAGGGAAGCTTTGAGCAAAAGAAAGGAAAAATGTTTGTCCACAAAATCAGAATTGATTACCTTGTGTGTGAGGAGAAGGGGACTGGGAGTCAAGATTCCCAGCTGCAGTGGAGGCAGCTTCCCATGCCTCTTGAGGTTCGGGTCACTTGGTTCAGCACTCAGCCTTCCTCTGTGTGAAGTGAACATGGCACCCTCCCCCCCCCCCCCCATTACAGTACTCATGTGGGCGGGGTGGTACCATGGGTTATTACCTCTAAATCCAAAGGGGAGAGACCATTTCAGGTGTTCCGACTGCATCTCCGGAGCTACCCATCGCTCATGGAGAAGAGGGAATTTAAATTATGTGTCCTAAAGGGCATAAGAAAGGGGTGAGTGAGAGAGATGTGTGTAGGAAAGGAGGAGAAAAAAAAAAGCAGGAGAGGCAGAGAGAACACAATGGCCACATGGAGAGGCCTCTCTCCCCTAATAATTGCCTTGACCTTCCCCAGGAGTCAGCTGCTATGATTGAGTCTAGAAGGTCACATTTTATCCAGCACAGTGTTCTCATGAACAGCCAGTGTGCAAAGCTTGTTTAAGTCTTATGTGCCTTTGAACATGTGAAAATTCTTCCACGTCCCTTCGAAGGTCTTCTTGGCCCCCTCCTGCTGTGGTTTGGGCGTTGAGGCCACCAGAGAGCCCAGGGTATGAGATATCCAAAGTGCTTCAGCAGAAACACATTTTGGAAATGGAATTAGATGGCAGTCGATTTGTTAGAACTGAAGAAGAGAGCCAATCTTGTTCAGTCTTCTTTGATTTGAATGGAAACAAGCTAATACCTCTGCCACTTTGCCAAGATAACACATATATTGGGATGGGGGAGAACCCTTCATTTTATCTAGAGATGACGTAAGATTTTCAAATTCCAGAATTCATGTGATTAGTAATTAATCCATTTGCTCTCACTTGAGAGTATGAAAAGTATTTTCAGTTTTGAATATCACAGTTTGTCTGGCATTGTCAGAGGCTGCTGAAACAGCCCCGCAAATGCTTCAAGTAGAAGGCACAGTCCTAGGTGGAGAGAGAAGATTCTCAAATGTGGGGAATGGGGAAAAGCTGAAAGGGGCTTGACACATTTGGAGCAAGGAGTTATCCATTCTCATCTAGGAAAATCGAAGCTCTTAGGGCTGCAGGAAGGGTCCGTAGACAGCATCCGTCAGCAGTCCATCAGCAAACACTTATTAAACACCTGGGCTGGGTGCTGGAGACAGAGAAAGAATGGCAATAACTGCCCTCAAGAGCTTATAGTCTACGAGCAGCAATATGACGAACACAGATAAAATGGGGGTGGGCTGAGGTGGGGACAGAGGAGAGCTCTAGACAGCCAAGCAAAGTGTTCAAGAACTTTGAACCAGGGGAGCCGAATCAGGGCCTCCTTCTGAGATGAGCGCACAGACCCAGGCGCTCCAGGCTTGGCCACAGGTGTACAACTCCCTTGTCTGAATGTGTTCTGATTTTATCATTGAAAGTCAGTGAGACCAGGTAGCACAGCAAGTAAGAGCACCGGCTCCAGTGTTGGGACGACCTGGAGATCGAATCCCGGGCTCAGACACTCAGCACCACACCCAGAAATAACTGGCCGTGTAACCTTGAGCAAGTTACTTAACCCTGATTGCTTAAAAAAAAAGTCAGTGAGAAAATAACTTTAGCCAGATTGGTTCAAATGAAACTAGGTTATAACTCTTGCCTTTTTTCTAATGCCTAACTTTCTAGTGTAGTTCTTTCACAACGTTATTCATTTTCTACTCCATATCCTAATGTGGTATTTGGGTTTTTTTTTTTGTTTCATTTTTAAAGGTTTCTTTTTCTTTTCTTTGTGTGTGTTTTCTGATAGATGAGGGTCACTACCAGGGTGGAAAATTTCAGTTTGAGATAGAAGTCCCTGATGCTTACAACATGGTGGTGAGTAGTCGGCCTCTTGATCTGCTTGCTTGTTTTCTTGGCTGTATTTGGGACCCTGGACCCCTGGCCACTGCCCCCACTCCTCTGTTCTTCCCATTCCCCATCATGACACAGCGTTACTGGCTGGTGGACGAGGGAGGAGGAGACCTCAGAGCTGAGTCTCCTGTGGCCAGGAGTGGCCAGCCCCTGGCACTCTGGCATCGCCCCTGATTTATTTCAGTGACCATCTAAATGTGATTATGCAGCTTTGAATTACTCCTGACAGCCTGCTTCTCTCTGAATACAGCCTAAGGCGATAGTTTCTTTTCCTAGGACTGACTTAGTCATGCTCTGATGATCACGGATAAATTAGACATGAAGTGGGGTCAGAAGTCATATATGGCTTAGCCTTCTCCTCCTCCTGAAGGAGGACATCCTGCTTGAACAGGCAGAGGGGAGGAGTGTGGGGGTGGGTGTTAATTACAGAGGTTATTTATATGCATCTAATTATGATGCAGAAATAAACCTTAAAAATGAACAATGCCAGAAAATTGTAACAAAAGATGAAGCCCCCAAATAATCTCTTTCTATCTGTGTATCACAGGTCAGTGACCTTGTGCCAAACTCTTCTGGACACCTGAAATGTAAAGACCTTGACCTTCAGTAGTCTGGGCCTCCTGTCCTTACAGCAAAGTCTTTCTTCTTTTCTTTTGACGGATCTCATGACATCATATCTTTTCCCCTTATTTTATCTTAGTTCCCTAAGACATTTTCTACTTCTTTTTTCTAGACATTGAGTTGAGATAAATGGCTCACTGTTTGGGCAGAAGCTGTCCCCACTGCCCAGCTTTCCCTGGGCTCACTGCCCACCCCCACTTCCAGTTGCACTGAGTAAACATGAGGGCTTCCAGACCACATGTTAGAAGGGGTCAGGGAGGAAAATAAGGACTCATTCCTGACAAAGCCATAATTTGGGCGTGAAACTGCCATGTTGGTGCTGATTAGTGTGCAGACGACCTTTTGGGGGAGACCCTTATTCTGATCATTAGGAGCAGAGACACTGAGCTGGGAGGAAGCTCCAAGGAACTCACGTTATAGAACAGGAAACTAAGGCCCCAGGAATGCAGATCTGTATGTTTGAGGGTCCCCAGGGTCACATGGTTAGGCCTGACACTTCTGACTCCAAATGTGAGTGCGCTTTCTGCTCTTCTGCCGTGGGCTTCCTGGCCCCTGCCCTTCTCAACAGTCCCTGTGCTCCTTGACCTTGTTTTGTCCAAAGGCTATTCCGTGTTCTTAGTTACCGACAAATCCGGGGTCTCCACGTAATGATGTCCTGGTGACATCGGGTCATTCGACCTTATCCCAGGGTGGAGAAATCATCGTCCTTTTCTCTTTCTCTGTTGGAGTCAAGCCTGTTAAGGTGGAGATTTGTCCCTTCTTAGCCGGCATCATACTGTATATTTCTCTTGGGGATTTTTTCCTTTGTGTTCTTGTGAAGTCCCACTGTTTCAGTCTAGGGGAGAAGGCGAGAGACTAGCCGCAGGCCTTTCTACAATCTGCTGTGTTCACCCCCTGCTCACACTTCCCTTCCCTTCGCCCCTGCCCTTCTCTCCTTTCCACCTTGACATTGTGAGCTGTTAGAGCCTGCATTCCAAGCTCCTTCTGAAGCCTTCCCATCACGTAGCAGCGGGAGGCAAAGCTGTCTTTTCCCCAACTTGCTGATGCCTCTGAAGTTTACTGTGTCTTCAGTAGTTGAGGACATTAGGACTTTGGCAATTGGAAGCAAGGATGGAACAGGCTCTTCACCTGTTTTTATTGTTTATTGGTGATTTTCCTAGCAGAAATTTTTCCATAGCCTGGTATGCCCAATTATAATTTCTTCTGTTCTACATAGTTCCCGAGTGAATGGAAATTGTGGACCAAGCCAGATAAAGGGTTCTACGTGAGGTTTCTCTATCAAAAGAGAATTTTTAGTTTAAAACATTTTAATAGACATTATGGAAATGTGCTTTATTAATCTCTGGCAATGTTATAAAAGGTGACCTCTATTAGTGCTGTTGGCTGTGAACTGTATCGATGTGGAAAGATACACTGTGATGGAATTTTTGGTAACTAAAGGGAACCTTGATGTGTGGAGGTATACAGGGTTGTTGAGGTAATTTGTAAATGATTGTATTCATTGGGGAAGGGGAACAGAGGATACAGGGAGACCCAAAGTATAGGAGTGGAAACCAGATGCCAAGATGCCCTTTAGGCAGAATTTCTCCTGTGGCTTTCATCACATTTCGATTAGACAGCCCCCGTCTCTTATTCTGTGCCTCACCCTACACCTCCTGATGAAGGGCGGGCTTCAGGACTCCTGACCAGAAAGTGGCTTGTTCTAGAATCCAGCCAGCACAGGTAGAAGTAGAGGCCTGCTCTCAAGTGCCTTCACTTCTGCCTCTGGACAGCCCCCTCCTCTCCAGAAATCCTTCCTCCCTTGAGCCCCTGGGCATTCAAAAGGCCTATCAGGATTCCAGATACCCCTGAGCAGGAGGAGGAGGGCATCCCATCAGCTTCTGCTCTTTGGGGCATCTCACACTAGTACAATACAGAGAATGAAGGCAGAAGAAAAAGGGCATAGTAGTGCATGAGATGGAGAGTGTCATGGAAACAGCAATCATAAGCTTGGACAGACTTGGAGACACAGTGGAGGACAGAAGGACTTGGTGTGCTGTGATCTCTGGAGTCCCAAAGAGTCAGACAGAACTCCAGTACACTCTGTGGCATAGCATGTGACCCATGACCCCATGACATGTTGGGGATGTGTCACAGAGGTCAAGCAGATTTCTGTGCTGAGTTGATAAAGAAAGACGTGGCCATGCTGGCAATTTTAAGCAGATTTGGGTTTTGCCTTTTTTTTTTTTGGAGAGAGGAAGGTAGGGCAGTTGGGGTTAAGTGACTTGCCCAAAGTCACACAGCTAATTTTGTGTTGTGTCTGAGACTGAATTTGAACTCAGGTTCTCCTGACTCCAGGGCTGGTGTTCTATTCACCGCACCACCTCGCCGCCCCCAGATTTGTTATATAGGCAAGTGAGTCCAAATAAAAAAGAACTGTCCTTTCTTTTCCCCTTTTTCATCTGTTTCCTAAGACAGCATTTTCTGCTTTTCCTTTCTAGCCATTGAGTTGAGAAACTTCTCAGTATGTGGGCTAGAGCTGTCCTTTCTGCCCAGCCCCTCATTGGGCTCACTGCCCACCCTCACTTCCAGTTGCACCAAGTACACATACTTTGTCACCATAAGCTTCCAGACCAAATGTTACAGTGTCAGTGAGGAGCATAAGGACTTGTCCCTGACCAACCAAAGTCGATTGAAGCAGAATTTGGGTGTGAAACTTCCAGAAGTTTGTGGCACACTCCTTTAGAAATCAAAAGTAGGTCCAAAGGTACATTGACCATCCAAGTTGGATCAAAAGTGGGACCAGAAATATGTTGACCATCCCAAATTGGGTAAAACTTGAGTGAAGTTGCCATAGAGATGTAATTGCCCAAGGGCCAGAGCCTAAAAGCTGATTTGTGGGAGATGGAGGTAGGAAGGATTGTTGTGGGCGTCTGCCTCTGACCCACTCTGGGATCTGGACCAGACACTTCCCCTCTCAGGGCCACAGCACAAGTTTTAGAAAAGCTGAAGATGTGTGTTGGTAGAGGGCCTTGCCTCACCAGGAGTTCCCTTTTCCCTTTAGTTTGAAGGGACAGACCATGAAAACATCACAACTCTGAGGGAGCGGAGCCCACGGGGGTGACTTTGGCTACGCTTGGGCCAATCAGTAGAAACAGAGATGCTGCCCAGAAGCTTCCCTTAGCCCTAAAACCTCTTCTCATTGTCTTTGGGGGTTGGCATGTGTTTATTGTTGTACTAAAAAGGGGGGAAGCATATGTATTGATCCCACTTTTTTTTTTAATTGATTCCACTCTTAAACTGCCAAGATACATGCCTGGCAGTGATGGTTCTTGGTAATGAAATGGGCCTGCCCCTTGGGGACTTGGCTTGGCAGCTTATAGTCCCTAGGGTTGGCACAGTGACCCTGGCCATTGCTCCTGGGCGGTCAGGGGTGTTCAGGTCATTTGTAAATGATTGCATTCATCAGGGAAGACCAGCAGCAAGAACGGGAATGAGGTGAGGGTGACTGGAGCGTGCCCTCCGCCGGGACTTTTGGTACTTGGTGTTGCAGGAATAATTGCTTTTGATTTCAAGGATCCTGTCTCGCAGTCATGTGTCACTTAGGCTCAATTAATAGAGAAAAATGATTTCAGTTTACTCAGGAACCATTCCTTCATACGTTAGGACAGATGAGTTCAGTTAATAAATTTGAAAGAGCAAAGCAAATACCTTTTGGCCGTAGTAGCCATTTCCTTGATGGAACTCAGCTTTAATAATCGCCTCTGCATTACTTGCAGTATTAATTTAGGCATTGAGATGTTTCTCAAGATTTGTTTCTTTAGATGCTCTAAATCTGTTGTGAACTTGGAGTATTGTGACTGTTTTAGATCCACCGAATTCAGAGTCAGAGCCCTGGATCATACGTCCTGGTTCTTTGTGCTGTAGAAGAGTGAGGTGAAGCCTTTGTTAGCTGGGTTCTTTCTTTCTTTTTGTAGGCTTACCTAATCAAATACTGGTTCTCTTTTAAGTTTTGGGAAAATCATCCTTATTAGGAACAAGTCTCATTCACAAAAACATAGGGCTTATTCAGTATAACTAAGCTTCATTTCAAGTTCTGATTATTGGAGTGGTGAGGACCTAGAAGAGGTTAATCACTGTGAGAGCACAACTGAGCACCCCAGACAGTGCAATATAATAGAAATCTGGGACCTCAGTTTCCTCATCTGTAAAATGAAGGGGACTGGACTAGATGACCCCTCCAACCCCTCTAGTTCTAAATCTATGATTCTGTGAAAAACCTCTGAACCTGGAGTCATTTAACCTGACTTTGAATCTGTGTAACTTGGAGGTAGGCCAGGGGTGGGGCACCTGTGGCTTTGAGGCCATGTGTGACCTTCTAGGTCCTTGGGTGTGGTCTTTTGACTGAGTCCAAGTCTACAGAACAGATCCTTTTATGAAGGGAATTTGTTTTGTGAAGTTTGGATTCACTCTGAGGGCTGTACTTGAAGACGTAGAGGGCCACGTGTGGCCTCCAGGCCAAAGGTTCCCCACTCCTGAGGTTGTGCATATTTAAATGCTTTCTGCCTTCTCTGTTCCATTGTCCATAAATTTTTCTGGATAATTTGGTTAGATTTCTTTATCAGAATACTGATAAAGCACAGTTAATAACCTATTTCTAAAAAACATGTATGTACTTTCTTTTTTTCTGATCAAACTCTTCCCTTTAAATTTAAAGCTAAATTTTAGTCCCTTTTGTCTCTAAACCTATTATATGAATAAAATAATGTCCTTTGTAACTTTAAAAGTATACTATTACTGTTCTTTGAGTAAAAATTCATTTTTCATGTTTACAAGTTAATGACATTATAATCTTTCATTTTTTATGCATCAAACTTAAGATATAGGCTAATCTAAAAAATATTTTAGTGACTTTTTAAAATATCACTTTTCAATAAATCCCTACTTCTACCCCCCATAGAACCCTTCCTTATAACAGAGACATAAAATTAAGCAAATCAAACTAGCCCTCTGACCCAGTTTCTTTGCATAAACCATCACCTCTCCATTTAATAGACACAGATCTTTTGGGGGTATAGAAATAACTTTCCTCTGGCTTGCTCCCAAATTTCCCTATGCCCCACTTTACCTTGGGGATGTTCCTTGTTATGGATCTGTCCAGATCAGCATTTCAAAGTTCTTTCCCTTTATACTTTAAGCCCTAAAATAGTCTGTGGCCACATTTGTTAGGGAAATGCTAGTATGGTGATATAAATCAAGTTGGTATAAAAGATCCAGATTACATCATAACCATAGGTATGATCTCCCCTGACATTGGACAGGGCACTAGAAATTCTAATTCCAGCAATTAAAATAAAGAAATTAAGGGATTAAGCATGGGTAAAAAGAAGGCAAAATTGTTCCTCCTTCCAGGTGATATGATGGTTCAGAGGATCCTTGAGAATAAAAAGAAGCCAATCAAATAAGTAAGTGCTTCAACAGAGTAGCTGGACCTAAAATAAATCCAGAAAAAAATCACCAGCGTTTTTGCATTACTAAGAAAAGCAAGAAGGAAATGAAAAGAGTCCATTTAAGAGAGCCACAAAATGCATAACTAGTTCTGATCAGGTGACATTTAAACATGTAGCATTTTCAAAAGCAAAATCAATGCAGCCAGAGTCAAAGACAAGTTATATTTGGGGGGAAAAGGTTTTTTAAGTCAAACATTTCTGATAAAAGTGCAACATCCAGAATCTGTAAGGAAATGAGTCATTCCTCAGTGAGTAGATGGTCAGAGGAGACGAACAAACCATTCTTAAAACAAGAGTTGTGAACAACCATAAGAAAAAATGTTTCAGATCACTAATAATGAGAGAAATGTAGCACCGGCCCTGGAGTCAGGAGGACCTGAGTTCAAATCCCACCTCAGACACTTAACACAAAAACTAATTGTGTGACCTTGGGCAAGTCACTTAACTACGATTGCCCTCCAAAAAGAAAAAAAGAGAGAGCAATGTAAATAAAAACCACCGAGCTTTCACCCATGACCCCTAGAATGGACAAAACTGATCAAAGGTAGGAATCGTCGGTTTTAGAAGAGCTTTGGAATGGGGAGCAACGATCTCGCCCTGCTGGTGACTTATGCAGCAACTGAGATGTTCATACTCATTGACTCGAGGGGTCAGGGATCAAGAGAAAGGCTCCACGGAAAGGGAACCATGAGCAGCAGCAGCACTTCCAAAAGAGCCAGAGAGGCTGGAAAGAAAGTAGGACCAGTCAGCTGGGGGATGGCTAAATTGTGGGCCATGAGTCGGGGAATCCTGCTACGCTTGTGAGAGCTGAGAGTCAGTGGGTGCCTTCAGATAAGGACTTACACACGTTGGTGAAACACTATCCGCAATGACTACAGCAATATAGAGGGAGAGAGCCACAGTGACAACACAGTGAAATGATGATAGAGCTTAGGCTGCAAAGATGTGAGATGAGGAGATGCCTTTCTGCCTTTCTCACTGAAGGGGGAGACTGGGTGTGGAGAGCCACCACCCATGTCCGCTCAGGTTACCAACAGCTTTGCTTTTCTGTTTTTTATTCTTTCTTAGGAGGCTGTGGGGGGGCTGGGGGTGGGGGAAGAATATATTGGGAAATGCAGATTATCTAAAAACAAAAGACATTAACAAAAAATTTTTTTAAAAAAGGAGAAAAGGTATGAGTTGAGAAAAAAACCTTTTCATCAAGCATTTCTGATAAAAGTCTGTCATCTACAATCTGTAGGGAAATGAAGCGTTTCCCCAAAAAATTGCTGGACAGACAATATGAAAATGTTCAAACCAAGAAGTGCAAAAGCTCAGTGGTATGAAAAATTTTCAAATCACTAAGGAAAAGAGAAATGTTAATTAAAACAACACCAACGTAGTTGCTCACACCTATCAAACCGGCTGAGACAGCAAAAGATGAAGCGTTGGACTGTCCCAGTCATTAATGCTTCCTAGGCAGAGCTGTGCTTTGGTGCAGTGGAAGTGAGAACAGGGGAGAAGTGTCTGCGTCCTGGGACCCAAGGACCCACCACAGCACATGAGCTCAAATGCAGATGGAAACTGGAGCCACTGAACAGCCCTGGCTACAGTGACTTAAAAATTACATAGTAACTTTACTTAGGTTCCGTCGTATTTGTATTTATTTTGTTAAATATTTCCCAATGGCCTTGTAATCTGATTCTGCCAGCTGGTCACAGTGTGTGTTTGATGCCTCTGCGCTAGAGGATTTACACCCAGAGGAGGCTGTTGGCAGTCATCCATTCAGTAAGCAGGTATTAAGTACCTGCTGTGTACCAGGCTAAGTGCTGGAGATATCAAGAGACAAAAAGCAGATTATAGCCACGCTATTTTGTGACAGCGAAAAGCTACGAACAAGTTATGGAGTAACTGACCACAGTATGCTGTGTGAATGTGATGGCATGTACTGCATCATAAGGAATAATGACTGAAGAATTTAGAGAAACACAGGAAGACTTGTATGAACTGACACAAGAAAGAGAGCCATATGTACAGTGACAGCAGCAATGCAAAGATCAAACCCAGTGGCCGTTCCTGGCTCCAGATAACGGATGTGCAAACAAACTTTTTTCAGCCCCTGCCCTGAAGTCCTGTACTCTTAGAGAGTGTCTGGGGGTGACAACTAAGTGACTACCCATGGTCACATGCCTGTGTGGGTCAGAGGCAGGTCTTGATCCACAGCTTCCTGACTCCAGGATTGTTCCTCCAGGCACTGTTCATTCCTGGCCTCAGCCATACTGTTCTTACATGAAAATGGGAAGGGTTCAATGAAGTGAAGAATCAGGCTGTTCTCTGTACTAACCCAGAGACAACTCCCCATCCCGTCAACCCCCCTTCCAAAGGAAAGAAACTGGGTTGTCAGCTAGTCAGGGCACGATATCAAATGTAGGCAAAAAAGTCGTTTTAAGCAGCAAGAGGATTTTGCCCTTTAGTATACACTTGACTAATGTATTTGGGACTGTTTAACATTCCACGTTTGACTGATGAGTAGAGTGTAAGAAGCTGATTCCATTGAAACAAGAGTAGTTGTTGCCTGGGGTGTTTAGTGGAGTTTGGCAGATTTACAATAATATATGCAGTTGGTCCGACCAGTGACTCACCTTTAACATTCAGCAGCAGGTGTTCATTAGCTGCTGTTGGCCATGAACCTCTGAGGATGCTCAGCATTGCCTCAGGAGGGAGCTTGGAATGCTGACCGACAGTCACTTTGAGATGGTGGCTTCTTGCTGTCACCCCCTTCTCATCCCATACTTTAGGGTTGAGCTTTTGAACAGTTGTGTTCCATCCATTTTGTCAGCTGTCTCCTCCCTTTACATCATACACCACTAAGAAGATGTTAGAAGTATATCATTCACTTAGTTTAGGGGGAAAAGTCAGCACCCTGAACTTCAGAAATTACAAGCAGACAAAAAAATGCAGAGAAACGCAATTCAGCAGACGAACAGACAGGGTTTCTAGCTGTCTGTTAATGCAGATTCAGATATAAGTTGCCTATGTAATGGTAAGGGAATTTGAAGATCTTCCCTGCCCCTTAATGGGCCCTGCGTGGAGCCCAACAAGAGAAGCTTGCTTAGGGGAACCTTTTCAACACACCTTTTGTTATTTTGTGATTAGTCATGCAAGTTGTGATGTCTTCTGACCCTGGAGAAGGCTATATACTTATATATATTTATATATATACCCTGATGAGAGATTTTGCTTTGGCGTTCACTTATAGGAAGAGCTATGTGATTAGGCCAGATGAGACTCTGGGCAGCCGTTGGGCAGGCTTTGAAAACCCAGATGTAGGTGCTTCTCTCTCTGGTAACTATGTATGTATGTAATGGTCAGGGGTTAACAATCTTACTTTAATCATATGTGATTGTGTGTGTATGCATGTATATATGTATATATATATTTGATTATATGTACTTTAATCAAATATATGTGTGTATATATATATATATATTTGATTAAAGTAAGATTGTTAATCCCTTTTGAGTTGCTTTCTTTTAACAAAGTAGACCAAAGAACCTGTGCTAGCAGCTGTCCTGGGTATGCTGGGGTGCTTGCTGCTGCAGTGTATTTCAGGTAAGAGATGTGGCTGCTTGTCAGCTGGGGATGGGGAAACAGCTCAGTCAGAGGCTCTGGTGTTCTATCCTGCTTCTGCCACTTACTTAGTTCCTGTGTGACCAGGGAAGATGGTCTCCCTGAGGCAGGAGTGCAGTAGAAAACTGGAGGGCCAGCATCTATTAGCTCTGCTCCTTACTCCCTTGTCTTTGACCGGAGGCACTGAATCTCTCTAGCCTAGAGGACCTTAGATTAGATTTGCTTCTATAATTAGCATCTGACTGCTGAAGAAGAATAAAACTCGTGAAGGGATTGGGCTTTCTTTTTGCTACGGGACTATCAGTGTTGAAATTATAATAATTAAGCTGCTAAGCCTGACAAAAGGCAAATCATTATTTCTGGCAAAACTTTAAAAAGAAACCCTAAGTCTAATGTTATACCTTTTTTAGTAATTGTCCACCTGAATCTTAGCTTGAAGAATTTGAGTTATCTACATGAAAGCCCCCAGGATGAATGCTCTGGCTCCTGGTTGCCCTTAGACCCAGCCTTTTCTCAGCCTCTCTTAATTCCAGAGCCTTCCCTCTGCCCTGTATTTCTCAGTATTGTCTCCTGTTTGTATCAATTTGTTTGCACATGGTGTTCCCCCCAGTGCCTGGGGCCAAGGTGCAGAGGGCTGGAGCGCTGGGCCTGGAGTCAGGAAGACCTGAGTTCAAATTCAGCTTCAGACACTTCCCAGTGTTTAACTCTGGGCAGGTCACTCAGCTCCTTTTGCCTCCATTTCCTCTTCTCTAAAATGGGAATAGGAATAATAGCGCCAGCCTCCAGGCAGTGTTGTGAAGTTCTGATGCAGCAGTTTTTGTAGCTCTTTGCCCCCCATCTGGCGCATCATCTTTTAGTGTTAGCTAGCAGGGCACCTGCTGGCATGGAGGGAAGCTTGCTGCTAGATTCACACCCGGGTTCTCGGCCTGCGTGCCAGGGCTGCACCATGCTGTCTGCAGTCATCGAGTTCCTGTTTTGCTCATGAGTATTCAGCTTTTAACAAAACAAAACTTGCCCTTAACAACAGGGCCTTAAGATCAGACCCCAGGATTTCAGTTAAAACTGCTCTCTCCTAAGGCAGTGAGGCTCTGGCTTTATGAAAGACTGGTCCCAGGCTTGGAGTCAGGAGAGATCTCAGTCTGCTTCCCTCCCAGCCCTAACCTCACTCTCTTCATCTGCAAAATGGGGCAAATAAAGCCTGTAGCATTTGCTTCAGGGATGGGACTGGAAGATCAAAAGACAGTGGGCACTTAAATGGCAGCGTCCTCCACACAAGAGACAGTGGGCACTAAATGGCAGCGTCCTCCACAGAAGAGACAGTGGGCACTTAAACGGCAGCGTCCTGCAGACAAGAGACAGTGGGCACTAAACGGCAGCGTCCTGCAGACAAGAGACAGTGGGCGCTCAAACGGCAGCATCCTGCAGACAAGAGACAGTGGGCACTCAAACGGCAGCGTCCTCCACACAAGAGACAGTGGGTACTAAACAGCAGCGTCCTGCAGACGAGAGACAGTGGGCACTAAATGGCAGCGTCCTGCAGACAAGAGACAGTGGGCACTAAATGGCAGCGTCCTGCAGACGAGAGACAGTGGGCACTAAACGGCAGCGTCCTGCAGACGAGAGACAGTGGGCACTAAATGGCAGCGTCCTCCACACAAGAGACAGTGGGCACTTAAATGGCAGCATCCTGCAGACAAGAGACAGTGGGCCCTCAAACGGCAGCGTCCTCCACACAAGAGACAGTGGGCACTTAAACGGCAGCGTCCTGCAGACAAGAGACAGTGGGCACTAAACGGCAGTGTCCTCCATACAAGAGACAGTGGGCACTAAATGGCAGTGTCCTCCATACAAGAGATGGTGGGCACTAAACGTCAGCATCCTGCAGAGATGTCCCTGCCACATCTGTATGACACGTGTGCTTCTTCAAATGCATTGTGAAAAAGAATGTCCAGCTGTAGAGGAGATCCACCTCGCTGTGAAGCCTGCATTCTTATTCTGCCAAACCCAAGTTACAGATTTACTTAAAAAGAAATTAAAATAACAACAGCAGGACTAGATTCTGTAATTAGGATGGTCCAGTTTGATACCCCAAAAGAGCAAGGAAACCAGCATTTATTGTGTGCCTACTGTGTGCTGAGGGCTTTTAAAATATTGTCCCATTTGATCCTCACAATAACCTGGGAGAAAAGGTGCTGTTATTTCCCCCATTTTACACTTGGGGAAACTGAGGCAGATAGAGATTAAATGACTTGCCCAGAGTCACACAGATTTGAACTCGGCCTTCCTAACTCCAGGACCAGAGCTCTTATCCACTGTGCCACCTAGCGGCCTCCGTTTCCCAAAGAGTATTGGCACAGAATGGAAATTTCTCACTGACTAAATTCACTTCAGCAAGCATATAATAGATTCCTAGGGCATGCGAGGAATCCAACTTAACAGCTGTGTGAAAAAATGCTCCAAATCACTAACAGAGAAATTAGAATGAAAGCAACTCTTAAGTCTAGCCTCACACCTGTAAGATCAACAAAAATGACAGACGTGGGAGGGGCTGTGGGAAAATCAGCCCGTGGGCACCGCCGGGTAGCTGTGAATTGGGCCCGGCATTCTGGAAAACATCACTAAACTTTGCATGCCCTTTGAACCACTTATACCATTTCTAGGCCTGGACCCAGAGAGATCAGAGATAAAGGAAAAGGATGTGTCCTTACAGAAATACACGCAGTGATTCTTTTGTGGTGGCAAAAGCGAAGGAGCTAACGAAACATCTGTTAATTGGAAAGTAGCTGAAAATGTGGTATAAAAATTCACGGAAACCTAGGAAGACTTGAATGAACCTATGCAAAGTGAAGTAATCAGAACCAAGAGGCCAACTGAAAGCATAGCGATATTGTGAAGATAACAGTATTCATGAGACTTAAGACTTTCTGCTGATAACTGAGTAGACACAGAGTACGCTAACCTGAGGCATTGCCTGCATCCTTGAGCAGAGGGAGACTTGGGGTGCATTTATAGTCAGCGAGGAAGGAACCAGTCGACTGAGAGATAGACTATCTGAGTCAGGGTAGTTGGGGGACAGTGGCCCAGAGAGGATGGGATCAAGGCTCCTCAGAATGGCGTGATGTGGGTGAGAATCAGCCTTTAGAACGTGACTTTGGTTCCACTGACTTATTGTATAGGACTTAGAGGGAAACCAGATGACTGTCACTTGTGATTCCAGACTTGGCTCTTGGCTTTGACCTCCTGGCTTGACATGGTGGCATTGAACGTGGGTATCTTTATCAAATGAAAACAATGCCATGAAGCAGGTGCAGCAAGTGTTTACCTGAGGCCCAGAGCAGGCCTTGCTTAAGGTCAGAGCTGGGCTTGAGCCTCAATCTCTGCTGCCCACAGATCCAGCCCTTTCTATTGGGCTGCTCTGACTCTTGGGAATCAGCCCCACTCAGTGACACATTCTGGAAGGGAGAGGGAGCTCAGCAGCCAGCTAGTCTGGCCCTTTCATTTACAGGCGAGGAGACAGAGCTCAGGAGGGGAGTGACTTGCTCAGAGCCCCTTGGGCAGTGACCAGGGTGGGCTTGGACCTCGATCTTCTCGAGCCACATTGGTGGTACATAGAATGGGGATGATCATATTTGTGTTACACAGAGCTGTATGAGGATAGTTGCGTTGCAAACCTTAAAAAGGGGCTTAAATATAAACTGTTAGATTTACTAATATGGCTGCTGCTTTGCTGATTGACAGACCAGAATCTGGGGCTAGAGCAGGACTCCCACACACAGACCTTTTTGTTGTCACTCTCAGCTGTGAACCTCCTTAAAAGAATAAAGAAAAACAACATTAAAACTCCCTGCAGCCTGGACCACTTGCTTCTACTTAGGTAATAGCCTGGGCTTAATAGCCAGGTTTCCCCATGTCACGAGCAAATCGTACCCAGGAGTAGAGGTGAGCTAGCTATGCCCAGCCATCACACTCTTCTCCTCCTCCATTATTTTCTTTTCTCTAGTGAAAGTTTCCTGTGGTTTAAAAAGAAAAAATTTCTAAGTAGACCTGACTACAGTGAAGTTTTTCCAGACATTTTAAAATTCAGATTGGTGAATTTATCAATTTGTAGACTTTCAGTGGAATGCTTCATTAGAGATTTCAAGGTCCATAAGGTTATCTTTTTTCATTCTTATTGAAAAATTAATTCCTTTTTGTCAAAGTGTCCTAGAAAAATGGTTCCACCGATGTAAGAAATAGGCAGAGGCATCTCTTTTTTTTCTCTTTTGAATCCTATATGATAACCTTGAAAATCATCCCAGGAAAAGATTACTTGGATGTGGTGTGGCCTATGCCGTATTTAGTTTGTTGCGAGTCTGATCCCCTCACCCAAATGAACCTTGTATTTAGTTGATATATACTTGATACCGATTTTCTATAGAAGCATATACACACATTCATCTCTGACAGAATATAAGCGCACTGGGAGCAGTGACTGAAATCATAAATAGTTGTTCCTTGATTTTATATAATATTCTTAAATTACTTAATGCTGACTCTTAGATACCACTAAAAAGAATAGATCCGTAATGATTAATTAAGATCTCATTTCTCTAGCAGTTCCACTCAAATAAATTTCCCACTAACTTAATCTAAATATTGTCTAAATACCAAAATTTCTTAAATTTTCTTTAGCTTTTTTTTTGATAGAGTTTATTATTGGGTGCTCTTCAGCTTCCCTTCCTCCTTAGATATGCTGCATCCAATAAATCTCTAGGAAACCAGTTCCCTTTTTAGGAAGCTAGTCCCATTAAGAAAGCAAACTTCATAAATGATGAGATGCACTCGAAGATATGCCTGGCACTTGCTTCTCTTTGTGGCAGTCTACTAACCTTTGGCAGACTGAAATCTGCCTTCTTTGGGCTTTATTTGCCCTTTTCTCCTCTAGGAGACCAGTCCTCATCCCCATTTCAGGTGCCAGTAACCTCTAGTAGTCCATCCTCCTTCACTGGATTTGTGTGGTCCAGTGGAGAGAAGCCCAGTTTGGAGCCAGAGGAGCCTGGTTTGAACCTGGCTCTGCTCCTGATTCCTTTGTGACCTTTGGCAAATCGTTTAATGCCTCTGGGCCTTGGTTCCTTCTCTTTAATATGAGAAGCTCAAACGTGGGTCCTTCTAGTTCTAAGTCTGTGATCCCATTATGCCCAGCAGTAGGGAGGGGTCTGATCTCTTTGACCTTTGTTGGTTGACTTTAATCAAAACTCATTCACCTAGAACCATAGATTCTGCAGTTGAGAAGAGACACCTTGAGGTCCATCTTGCCAGCCCATGCCTGACCCAGGGGTCATCCAGCCCCCGCAGCCTCTGTGCCTTTGTCTGGACTGTGCCCTCTGGGGACAGGAAAAGCAGGAAGTTGTACCCCTCCTCAAAACCCTGGACAGACATGACTGTCCCTCATCCTTCCTGTCCTCCTCTTTCAGGCTAAGTAGCCTCAGTTTCTGGGACCTGGAGGCCAATCCTCTCTCCTCCAGGTTGTCCAAATCATTTCTGAGTTTTAACTCCAGAACCGAACTCCGTCTTCTGCTAAGGATGTGCTCATTGTCTTGGGGGCTTCCAGGCCACTGTTGTTGACTCACACTGATCTCGAAGCCTGCTCAGTCCCTCCATTTTTTCACAGGAACGATTGTCTAGCCATGCTTACACCGTGCCAGATTCCGTTTCGTTTAAGAACACTGTCACTTATTTCCAGTTGTAATTCATAGAGTTCAGAGACCTAGAGTCGTAGAATATTGGACAGGAGCTTCATCTCCATCTAATCAGAATCCAGTGTTTTATAGCTGAAGAAACTGAGGCCCTTCTATTGGCCTTTCATTGGAGGGCTTAGTGAAAGATTGCTCTTAGATTAAAATAATCATTTAGCTCATAAATTATGGAAACCTTTCTTAATAAAAAATAGCCACAGTAGATTCTGCGTTTAAAAACAGTTGTACTTTGCATACGGTGTTTGGATTTCAGGTTTAGAGGAAGGCTTGGCCTATTGAGCTGAAAACAAAACAAAAAAAAATTGGTGAAAGTTGCTGACAATAATATAGCCAAGATTATATTGTCACAATGACTTTTGTCTGCTCAAGAATGCCATTATAACCTCTCTCTTTTTTTTCAGCCTCCCAAAGTAAAATGTTTGACTAGAATCTGGCACCCTAACATCACGGAGATGGGAGAAATCTGTCTGAGGTAAGTCTCATGACCTTCTCTATATTCTGCCACCCAAGGAAGGAAGGAAGAAAACTTTATATTTTTGAGGAATTTGCAGTTGGGGTTTTTTATTATGGCCTGTGGCCTATGGCCTATGGGTGGCTTCATGACTAAGTGGATAGAGTGCTAGGCTTGGAATCAGAAATACTTATCTTCATGAGTTTAGACACTTCATAGCTATGTCTAACCTATTAAGACATGGCTTAGAAGGAAATATCATACCACACTGGCAATGTGGCCCTTGCAAATCACTTCATCCTGTTTGCCTCAATTTCCCCATCTGTAAAATGAGCTGGAGAAGGAAATGACAAACCCCTGTAGGATCTCCACCAAGAAAACCCTAAAATGAGGTCACAGAGAGTTGGACACAACTGTGATGATTGAACTACAACAGCTAATTTCCTCTGACCTGTGGTCATCTGCTAGAAGAATGACTCTTGACTTTGGTCATGCCATAGACATCAGTAGAAGATGACCTTGGCAGCGTGGGGCCAGCAGGCAGCTTGAAAGACAATTCAGTAGCTTGTGTCGGGAGTCACTGGGGGCATCTGTCAAAAGTGGCCAAACACACAAAGTTCCAGTCTCCTTCTAAGCATCGAGCACCCTCATGCTGCTTCAAACACATGCACTGCCTATCTTTCTGTTGCTAAACATGGTTCTCTTTGTTGTCGATGTAAGCCCAGATCTTGTACGTGGCTTTCGTGAAAAATTCTACTTTTTATTGTGGATGGAAAGTACAGGGAGGCAGGTTTTTGGTCCAAGGCAGATTGTATGACAGTTTGAACTGCTGTGTAGTTACCACCTGGTGGATAATTCTTCTGTTACTCACCTCACATCCATGCAGTTGCCAAATCTTGTTTATTCCTTCCCAACATCTCTCCTTTCTCTCCGCTTGCACAGCCGCCATTCTGGTCCAGGCCTGCATCACTATTTGCCTAGACTGTTAGAATAGCCTTCCCCTTGGTCTTCCTGCTTCCTTCTGGTATCTGCCCTTTTCTGAGCCGTGCTCTGCTCAAATGCCAGAGTGATTTTCCTAAATCACAGAGTGACCAGTGTGACCTCTCCGTCCCCTGCTCAGTAAACTCCCAGGGGCTCTCTCTTGTCTATAGCATCAAATTCTGTTTGGCATTTAAAGTTCTTCAGGACCTTGCCTTTTCCTGTTGTCCAGTCTTCTGACACTTTGCTCCCTCCAGTGGCCTTCTTGCCATTCCCTGCATACTCAGAGCTCCATTGCCCATCTCTGTGTCTGTGTCTCCCGTATGTCTCCCTCCTCACCTCAACCTTTTTATTTCCTGGCTTCCTTTAAGAGCAGCTCACAAGGCACCTTCTGCAGGAAGCCTTCCCTGGTCATCCTAACTGCTGGTGCCTTACCATATAAGCTTACTTTATGACTACTCTCAGTGAAGCGCATGTGTATCTATTGACATTTATTTCTCCCCTTCCCCACTGGAATGTGAGCCCTTTGGTGGCAGAGGCTGTGTTTACCTTTTCCTTGTACCTCTGAACTTAGCACAATGCCTGGCCCATTGGGAATGCTTAAGAAATGCTTGTTGACTGATTGATCAACCAGCTTCTTTAAAAGGAAAGAACCTTATTTTCTCCCATCATCTTAAAACCCACAAAACAAGAGAATTAATTATTTACATGTGATGGCTCAAATCTCACTGGACTGCTGGGCACTGGAATGTTCTCTATGAATCCAGAAGTCCATTTTGGATTTAGTCTCACTTGCTGTGCAGGGGAAGGTGAGTTTGTCATTTTAGAGCTGGAAGGTCCCTTCAAGGTCATTGAGTCCTTAAGTGAAGAAACCGAGAAGTCTGTCTTTGTTGATCGAGGCTCCTTCTGTGCCTGACATCATTCCAGCTCAGGCAGGTGGCGCCATGACAGACCTGAGGGTCACAGCTTGGCCTCAGAAAAGAGCCTGGAAAGTGCTGGGTTTGTGTTGGGTCCTTCACCGTCCATTGTTGTGTTCTGAAGTATCGAGTGTCTTCTGTACAAAAACATCAGTTCTGACTGAGGATTCCTCCTCGTTAGGGTGTGATGAAATCTTAGCTTAGCTTCTCTCCTTTCTCCATCTTGTGTTAAATGATTAAATTCATGCCATAGAGGGGAGGCTTCTGGAGGGCAGGGGCCAGGTTACCTCTGGACTTGGATTCTCAGTGCCTGACTCACAGGAGACTCTGCGTAAGCATTTCTGGATTGACAATCATTTCCTTTCATTCCTGTCAGACTTGAAAGTTGTTGCAGATCATCCTGGTGGGTTTGTGTGTTAATCTGCCCATATCCCTGTGCCAGGATGCTTATAGTGGAGAAAGACAGAGAAAGCCATTTCCTCCACACCTGACATGCACGACACCGTGTCATGGCTAGGAAAGAAAGGTTCCAAACACGGAAATTGTCTTTCTGAGGTCAAAGGTAAAACATCTTAGAAACACTGGGATCACTAGATTATAGTGATGATGATGATAAGAAGAAGGAGAAGGGCATTTCCATAGCTCTTCAGGCTCTGCAGAGCTGATCCCCACGTCAATCCTGGGAGGCAGTGGCTGCTGCTGTTATTCCATTTTATAGTAAGGAAACTAAGGCAGAGAACAGTGGGGTGACTAGGTTCACAGCTGGTAAATGTCCAAGGAGAGACCTGAACTCAGGTCTTTTTAGACGTGAAAACCAGAGCTCTGTCCCCTGTGCCACCTAGTGTGAGAACACATCAGCATCTTCAGCACATGGGAACTGTGTGGCCTTGGCCAAATCACTCATCTCTCTGAGCCTGTTTCCTCACCTCTAAAACAGGGAACATTGAAGGCAGAGTCAAGATGGCAGAGTAGAAATGACTTGCACGCGGCTCCCACTTCCACCTCCTCCAATTCGTGTAAAAAATTACTCTAAACAAACTTGGAGCTACAGAACCCACAAAATGACAGAGAGAAGCTAACTGCCTGCTGAAGACAGGCCGGCAGGAAGGGGCCAGCACAGCCCTCTGGGAGCCCAGCTCAGCCCCTCGTGAGCCAGAGGTTTTAGCCTCAGGGTAGCCACAACCAGCCACCAGCTGGAAGAACTTCAGATCACCAGCAGCTGTGGCAGTTTCCAGAATTATCAACCCATAGATGCTAAGGACAAAGTGAGAGGTCAGTGCAGTGTGGACTTTGGGAATCGGGAGTGAGGTCCGGCCTTTGCACCCTGGAGGATAAAGCCGCCACCACGTGACTGCTTTAGAGCTCCTGGCCTGCAGATTGTAGGGGGACCAAGCGTCCATTCTGAGGGGTGATCACTCTTGCTTTAACTTGCTTGAATCTGGATTGCTGTCTAGGGTGGAAGTCCTGAGGTGCATGACCAGTTTGCAAGAGCACATGGAGGCTCCAGAGAGGGCAGCCAACTAAGAGCTCCAGCAGCTGCAAAAACCCCAGCGATTGGGACAAAGCTCCCCTCTCTGGTAGCAGAATTCTACTGTGGCAAAAAGCTCAAAAGTCAAGTAATTGAGTGGCAACATGAGCAAGTAAAGGAAGCAAAGCAAGCAGAGCAATCCGATATTAGACTTCTATTTTGGGGACAAAAAGGATCAAAGCATGGAACAGGAGGAAGACATAGAAGTCAGAACTCCTGCACCAAAAGCTTCCAAGAAAAATATGATCTGGTTACAGGCCATAGAGGAGCTTAAGAAGGATTTTGAAAACCAAATAAGAGAAGTAGAGGAAAAATTGGGAAGAGAAATGAGAACGATGCAAGAAAATTATGAAATGAGAGTCAACAACCTGGCTGAAGAAAATATCACCTTAAAAAATAGACTGACTCAAATGGCAAAAGAGGCCAATGAGAAGAATGCCTTAAAAAGCTGAATTTGCCAAATGGAAAAATAATCTCTTTTTTTTTAGTTAGAGGTGACTTTATTACTTTTTTTTATTTTAAGCAATCGGGGTTAAGTAACTTGCTCAAGGTTACACAACCAGTTATTTCTAGGTGTGTTGCTGAGTATCTGAGCCCGAGATTCAATCCAGGTCATCCTGACACTGGAGCCGTTGCTCTTACTCGCTGAGCCACCTGGCCGCCCCTACGCAAGTGGGGTTAAGTAACTTGCTCAAGGTTACACGGCCAGGTGTTTCTGGGTGTGGTGCTAAGTGTCTGAGCCCGGGATTCAATCTCCAGGTCTTCCTGACATGGGAGTCGGTGCTCTTACTCGCTGTGCTACCTGGCCGCCCTGTGACTTTATTACTTGAGTACATAAACCAAAATTTATGCAACCAGAGCAGAGGCTGTGGATGATTCAAATTCCAATTAGGTGGGAGCAGCCTCTTGTAGTACCGAGCCAGCCGGTGAATTCGGCTCTCATTCAGAATCAGACGGAATTTAGAGTCCTTATCCTTTCTGTTTCTCTCAAGATGCTTTCGGACAGCAACAGCTTTCTTGATCAAGTGATAAAGATCTTCAGGCAGATCAGAGGCAGGTCCCTTGGACTTTAGAATTCTCAAAATTTTGTTGCCAGTTACAAAGCGTACTTGTGCCACACCATGAGAATCCCTCAGGATCACACCGATCTGGGAGGGCGTCAGGCCCTTCTTGGCCAGCTTGTAGATCTGCTCCTTCATGTTGTCCGAGGTGAGCTTCAGCCACGTGGGCACGCTGCGGCGGTACGGCAGAGCCGACTGGGTGTAGCAGCAAGCACCCCAAGCGTCTTCAGGGTTGCTGCCACCACAGGTTCTTGGATCTGCTTTGATAAAGGAAAGCAACTCAAAATGGGTTAACAGGCTTACTTTAATCAGTCAGACATATATCGTTTACCTTGTTCAGGGGAAAAAGGTCAGCACCCCGAACTTCAAAGTATACAGGCAGAATTATCAAGACAGAAACAGATCAAGTAGACAGCTTTCCAAACTGTCCAGCCATTACATCCATACCCAATCAACATCTGGGTTTCAACATCTGGGTTTTTCAAAGCCAGGGCAGGGAGCGGGGCCCTCTGGACAACAGCTTCCCAGAATCCATATCAAATCACAGAACACTTCTCAAAGTGAGCCCCCAAAACAAAGCTACACATCAAGGCTTATATAGCCTTCTCCTGGCTCAGAGAATGTAACAATCTTATTGACTCACTGGCCAATCAAGAAGTATCTACTGAAAAACAAGTCTCCCACCCCAGGCTCCAGGTGCACTTTAGCCTAGGGGCAGGGAAGATCTTTAAAATTTACATTCCCATTACACTGGGACAGACCCTTCCCGGGAGGGAGCATGCATACGACCCATGATGGCGATGAGCAGGCAGCGAAAGAGGAAATCAAGATACTATTAAACAGATCCCAACAAATGGAAAGAATAGAAGGCAATGTGAAATATCTCATTGGAAAAACTGCTGACCTGGAAAATAGATCCAGGGGAGATAATTTAAAAGTTATTGAACTACCTAAAAGCCATGATCAAAAAAAGAACCTAGAAATCATCCTTCAAGAAATTCTCAAGGAAAATTGCCCTAATGTTTTAGAACCAGAAGGCAAAATAGAGGTTGAAAGAATCCACTGATCACCTCCTTTTTGAAAAAGATCCCAAAAAGGAAACTCCTAGGAATATTATAGCCAGGTTCCGGGGTTCCCAGATCAAGGAGAAAATATTACAAGCAGCCAGAAAGAAACAATTTTAATATTGTGGAAACACAATCAGGATAACACAGGATCTGGCAGCTTCTACATTGAGGGATTGAAGGGCTTGGAATATGATATTTTGGATTGTCAAAGGAGCTGGGATTAAAACCAAGAATCACCTATGTAGCAAAATTGAGTATCATGTTTCAGGGGAAAATATGGCCATTCAAGCATTCTTTATGAAAAAACCAGAGTTGAATAGAAAATTCGACATTCAGGTACAAGAAGCAAGAAAAGCATGAGATGGTAAACAGGGAAAAGAAATCATAAGGAACTGATCAAAGTTGAACTATTTACACTCCTACATGGAAAAATGATAATTGTAACTTAATGAAACTTTTCTCAGTATGAGAATAGTTGAAGGGAATAGAAATGTGTGTGTACATATATATGTCTATGTAGGAGGGTATATGGGCGTATGAATACATATGTGAGTGTGTGTATGTATGTGTACATACACATAGAAGGCACAGGGCCAATTTAATAGAAAGGATGATACTTAAAAGGTGAAATTAAGAGGTGAGAGAAGAATATAATGAGAGGAGATGGGGAGAGACAGAATGGGGTAAACTATCTCATATAGAAGAGGCAAGGGAAAATGGTTACAATGGAGGGGAAGAACAGGCAGGCAAAAGGGAATGAATCAACCTTATTCTCATTGAATTTGGCTTAGGGAGGGAATGACATACACACTAAATAGGGTATCTCATCCTACAGGAGAGTAGGGGGGAAGGGGACAAGAGGGGGGATGATGGAAAGGAAGGCAGGCTGCAGGGGAGGGAAGTTGGAAGCACCCACTTTTGAAAAGGGACAGGATCAAAGTAGAAAATAGAACAAGTGGGGGTGGGATAGGATGGAGGGTAATATCCACTATGGAAATGTTCTGCATAGCTACACATGTACAACCTATGTTGAATTGCTCAGTAAGGGTGGGTGACAAGGGAAGAAGGAAAAGAATCTGGATTTCAAAGTTTTAAAATCAAATGTTTAAAAATATATTATTATTATTATTATTTTATATGTAACTGGGAAATAAGATATACAGGTACTGGGGCATAGAGATTTATCATGCCCTACTGGAAAGTTGAAGGGAGTATGGGAGAAGATATGGGAGAGAGCAGATTGGGGGAGGGGGTATCCAGTGCGGTAACTGTTTTGGGGCGGTGGGTCGGGGAAAAATGGGGAGAAAATGTGTAACTCAAAATCTTGTGGAAATGAATGATGTAAAGTAAAAAATAAAAAAGAGGGAACATCCTTGAGGAGGCCAGGAGCATCCTTCACATCCTCCTTTCTTCTTAAGAAGCATCTCCCACTGCGTCTATTGGTGGTGATGGGTTCCCCTCATTGGAGGCCTTCAAGAAGGGGCTTGTCCAGGGGCTTGGAGTGGGGCCTGTGCCTGGACCTATTACTCGGCCGTTTTGCTGAGACCCGTCTGCTTCTCTGGGCCCTGCTAGAGTTGGCCTGTTAGCTGCCTTTTCTCAGTCTTCATCCTTGGCCCCTCTGCAGCCCTCAACACACTGATCCTCCTCTTCTTGAAGCTCTCTTCTCTCTACACTGTTGTATCAGAACTCTCTCTGTCTCTCTCTGTGTCTCTGTGTTTGTGTCTCTGTCTCTTTCTGTCTCTCCCTCTCTCTCTCTCTCTCCCTTTCTCTCTCTCTCCCTCCAACCCCCCCCCCTCTCTCTCTCCCTCCCCCCCCCCCCTCTCTCTCTCCCTCCCACCTCCCCTCCTTCCCTCTCCCCCTCCCTTCTCCTGTCTTTCTCTCCCTCCCCCTTCCCTCTCTCTGTCTTTCCCTCTCTCTCTGCCCTCCCCTCTCTCTCTCTTTCCCTCTCTCTCTGCCCTCCCCTCGGTTCTTCTGTCTCTCCAACTGTTTGTTCTTTGTCGCTTTTGAAGAGCTTCACCCACATCATGCCCAGTAACCATGGAGGTCCCCCATGCTTCCTCGGTACCATTTCACTTGGTGATCTTAGCAGATCCTGTGGGTTCAGTTGCTCTCTTTGTGCAGATAGCTGTCTGGCCTGCTTGTCCAGCCCTGACCTCTCTCCCGATCTCCCGTCTTGTAATTCCACTGCCCAGGAAGCACCTTGAACTGGGCATCCTCTAGAAGTCTTAGAGTCAGCATGTCCAAAACTGAACTCATCATCCTTTCCCCTAATCCTTCCCTCCTCCTGGCCTCCCCATTTACTTCCAAGGGCACCTTGCATGAAGTCATTATGAGGAAGGGAGAACAGAGAAGGAGGTGGGACAGCCTCCTTTCAGCCACCCAGGTTCAAAATCATTTGCCCCCTCCTTTCATTTCTCCTTTCATAGCATCTCTCCTTTGCCTCTCCGAGCCTGCTCCCAAGTCCCTGGGCTCACACCTGGGCCATGGTGAGAGCTGCTGCTGGGATATTCTGCCTGAGTTCATGTGGTAGCCATTCAATTAAAAGAATAGATCAGAAATCTTCTTTGGCCTCAGCCTCTAATTAAATAGTAATCAGAAACCAAGTGCAATTTGAGAACATTACTTCAGCAGTTGGCAGATGAGGAGAATTTTTGGAGTTTTTGAACCACCCAGGAGCAGGGAAAGATCAGTGTAGCATCTGCCCTCTCTGGGTGGTTGGGTGGTTGGTTGGTTTCTTTCGGTTATGAGGAAAATGCCTGGATTCCAGACAGGTTTATGGAGCTCTCTCTGCTACGCAGGATCGTTCACAAAATGACAAATCCATTTGAGACCTTGGCCTTTGCCCTTGACAATCCATAAGGACAGATAAACACTCACAGTTACTGAAATCTTCACTCATGTTTCAGGGACAATATTGTAGTAGTTGTATCTCTCAGGCAGCAAGCTTAGTCATTCGTGTTTGAAAACAGTCCTTGTTTTCCCATTTTGAAATCTTCTTTCCCTGAAAAATCATGATTCAGAAATGAAGAAGTTCCTATCCCAAACTGAGAGCTTAAATATTTTAGTTTTCGTAGCCAAGATTTTATCATTCTTAGTTCTAAAAATAATGTAATTGTATAGAAGGAATATATTGATCTGTAAGGCATTTGAGAAAGCTCTTCTCATTAATCCTGATGTTTGCCCACTGACGTTATGTGTGTGACATCAGACCCTGACATGCCATGCACAACTTTGGAAGAATTACAAAGCACCCAAATATTGGAGTGGCCTGGTGCTTCCTGGGCTCCATCCAGCCCATGGAGTAGCATGAAGTCATTATGAGGAAGGGACTAGAACAGAGAAGGAGGTGGGACAGGTGTTGTAGCAAGAATGAGGAGCAGGAAATGGATCAGCTGAGGGGCAGTTGATGGAAGAAAAGTAGATAGACTTTCGTGTGTTGGGGAGACCCTCTGTGGAGGATTCATGGGAAAGTGTAGCCAGGGATGGTGTGGTGCCAGAAAGAGGAGAGAATTTACTGTCTGTCTGAAGGGGCTGTGATATCTGTGTGGGTGTGCACTACCTACACTGATGAGGTCATTCACAGATCTTTGAAAGTACCGTGTTTCCCCGATAATAAGACCTATCCCGAAAATAAGCCCTCCCCTTACTGTGTAAGATTCCTCTAAAATAAGCCCTCCCCCGAAAATAAGCCCTATTGAGATTGCTACTGTAGTGAAGGTGATCCCCTGCGCTACACGCTACATTACGGTACCCTCTGTATGCACTGTCCCCACCCCCGGTGAAACGCACGCCGCGCTCCGAGCTGCAGCAGTGAGCGCATCATCCTGTTCTTCCCCAGTGATTTGCTTATTGAATAAAGGTACATTTTTTTGTTCACATTTACCTGTTTATTAAAATTGCTGTCAATGTTCATTAAAATAAGCCCTCCCCTGAAAATAAGCCCTCTGGTGTTTTTCTGTCCAAAAAAATTAATAAGACAGTGTCTTATTATCGGGGAAACACGGTATCAGAAAAAAGAATTCTTTTACCTTTCCATTTTAGATGAATTTTTTTTCCTTTTAGACTTTGTTTTAAATTTGTCCCAAGGACCTTAAAGGGTATGGGAGTGCTGTTTAGTGATTGATTTATGTAACATTCTTTACAGTCAGGTCTCCTAATTTGGGCAAATACTTCAGAGAATCGAGACTTACACTAGCCAACATTCATACAGGAGCCTTCCAAGGTATTTCCCAGCTCTGATTCCGTGACTTAATTTTAGTTTGGTATATTCTAATTTATCCCTGTCCTCCCCCCTCCCAGCCACGTATGTTGCCAGAGCATCATTGTTCATCTCCAGTGATGGAGCTGACCAGCCTTCTTTGGGGGTGGCATCTGTTAACCAGCAATGGATACCATTCCTCTATGACCTGGAAAGCAAGGGCCAGCCTGAGCTTTCCACAAAAGCTTGCTAGGCCTAGCACTGTTAGCTCGTGGTCATGGGGGATCCCAGGAGCTGTTCCACTAACAGGTGAATGAAAATGTATTTATTCTGAACAGCCCATTTCCAGAACTGTCCCAAAGAGAAGCGGCAGGGCACTAGAACCTAGCCTTTGTGGCCAAATTCCTTTAAGGATTTCTTGGCGATTTTTGTGTTCTTGATAGCCAGGTGAATGTCAGGGGATACCTGATCAATTGACGTTGGGCTCTGACGCCCAGCGGAAATTACTTCCTTTCTATTCAGCTTCCAGGGAGGGGGATCCGATTAGATAATGAGGCACAGTTTACTTCCCTGTTATTTGACAAATCACAGTGACAGCCATATTTCATCCTTTCTTTCTGGGGATGAAATGAATTCTGAGCTCTGCTGGGATAGAAGTTGAAATGCATTTTCTGTCAGAAATTGAGCCATCATTAAAAGAATGTGGGAAAGGGAAGTCATTATAAAGCAGACCCTTCTTTATGTTTTAGAAAGAGCCAAAGAATTTAGGTACAATTTTCATCCAATCTTCATGATAATCCAGGTATTTCTTCCATTCTGTTCTAAAAACAGGACCGTTCTTGAGGCCTCAGCCAGTTCCCAGTGCCCTAGGGGGTATAAGAAACACTCAGTTGAGAAGGGGCCCCTGGGGTCTGCCTGCTCTTGTAAAGGGTTGAGGCACAGGAGAAGTGGGGTCAAGCTGTTGTTGGGTTCATTGTGAGAGCAGCTTTAGGGCAGTTTTCTCCTAAAGCATTTGGTTTTATCCAGGTAATAGAAATAACGATGGCCAGTTGTAATCAGAGCCATTTACACTCATCCTTTTTTTGGCCCAGTGAACCTTTCTCCCCAACTCCTTGTATATCCAGACTCCCCCCAGTATGAGAGCCATGTATGTCTTCTCACTTTTCTGCCCATCTGTAAGTGTATAATTGCTCGTGAGCAGGGAGGGAGAAAGCTAGATCTGGGTATCTGGGCATTGGACTTGAGGCCCTCCAAGAGGGGCGCATAGGGGCTCAACATCGTGACTTGATGCCTGCAAAGTGGAGCCATTAGGTTAAAGCGTCTGCCACTGCTCTCCTGCCTTTTTCAGTCTTATCCTGTCGCTGACCAGCTTTGATCAGCTGGGTGTCTGCATGCCCCCTCCTGGCCGCCCCCAGTGTCCACTCCCACAGCCACCGCCAGGGTCGGCCTTCAGCACCTCTCACTGACTGCGTGCAGTAGCTTCCTAGTGTTCTCTCCGTGGGTGAAGGCACCCAGTCCAACTTCCATTTTGCCACTGGGGAGTCTGAGGCATAGGGGGAGCTGGAGTGCCCTGTTCTGCTTACACTTGCAGTAAGAGGGATTTCAGCCCAGGTGTTGTGGTGCAAACAGCGAGTCCTGCCCATTTTACCTGAGTTAGTAATGTAGCTGTGCAGTGGTGCTGGTCCAGGCAGCTCTGCCTCAGTCTGCCTGCACTCTCTTAAGACATTTGCCAATCTCAAGATCAGATTTTGGTGAATTCTTCTTCATGCCTCAGATGGCTGGGAGGACCCTCCCTCTGTGAGCCCCTGCCCTTGGGGTGGCATGTGGAGGGCAGAGGTGTGGGACCTGCGTCCATGCCCTGATGGGAGAGCAGGAAGAAAGGGCAGCTCCTCAGAGGGTCATGGATTGAGCTCTGCGAGAGATGCTAGAGGCTACACGCCTTGCCAAGGTGGTTGTTCAGTTTCAATCGTGTCTGACTCTCCATGACCCCATTTGGGGTTTTCTTGGCAAAGATACTGGAGTGGTTGGCAGTTTCCTCAGCCCATTTTACAGATGAGGAACTGAGGCAAACAGGGTGAAGTGACTTGCCCAGGGTCACCCATCTAGAAAATGTGTTAAGCTGGATTTGAACTTAGGTCTTCCGGACTCCAAACCCAATGCTCTCTCTCTCTCCTGCACCACCTAGATGCCCTGCCTTGCCGAGGATCTCAAACCTCATTTAGATATCAGATGGGACTTGAACTCAGGACTTCCTGATGCCAGATTTCCAGCTAACTCTGAGCCCCATGTGGCTTACCAGAGGCAGTGACTAAAAACCATTGGTTCTCTGGAATGATTTGTGGGGGCAGGGACAAAGGGAGCAGACAAAAGTCTTCTGTACCTTCCACCTCATGCCAATAAAACTTTACAAATTGGCTCATCGGCCTCAGGTGAGCCAAAGCAGTGAGTGAAGTTTTTGGCTCTTTTCTGGGGTCAAAGGATCTTGAGGTGCACATGGCCCAACTCCACCCCTTTGGTTTTACAGTGACAGAGCTGATGACAGAGGGGGAGTGAATGGCCAGATCAGCCCGGCTCCAGCCCAGGGCCTCTGCCTTCACACTCCAGGTTCCCTCCACCCCGAGGCCTGGGGGCCAGCCTCCTCTCTCCCTGCCACTTCCTCTGGCTGGAATAGATGACTAATGCTCTGTGGGAGCAGAAAAAGGGACTCAGTCACGATGCCCCCTGAGAGCTGTGGGCTGTTGCCATGGTCCCTGGCAAGTGTCACACAGCATTGGGGCAGGTGGAGGGGCAGGCGGGGTGGGGGTGGGATGTCTGGGGGGCGGGGCAAGGAACACCTGGGATTGGAGGGGCGAGGGGGGAAAGGGGGGTGCTGTTCCTTCACACCAACAGGAAACTCACAGGGTTTTGGAGCATGAAGAGAATATTATATTTGGTCTGCATTTGGCTTGAGTTCTGCAGGTTCCGAGCTGCAGCTCAGTCATCAGGCAGGGCGGCCTGGCTTAGCCCAGTGAGCATTGGGTTTGTCAGAGGATGGGTTCTGGTCCTCCCTGAGTCTCAGTGTTGTCATCTGTGAAGTGGGGCCAGCAGTCTGCTGTGTTTTACAGCACAAGGTTCTCCCTCCTTTGTTTTGGGGTCTGTGAATGAGCAGTCAGTCACTGAGTGTTTACTAAACATCTGTGGTGTGCCAGACCCTGCCAAGTGGGTACAGATCCAGAGAATAAAGCAGTCCCCCTGGTGAAGTGCTTGCATGTGGGTGCATGTGTGTGCATGTGTGCTGCAGGAGGGAGCTCACAGGAGCGGATGTGAGGGGTGTCTCTCAGAGGAGGGGGCCACACCAGCCGACCTCTAAGGGCACCTCGGGCCCTGATCCCGTGCCCTGCTTCGCTTCATGGTGGCTGCCTGAGGGCTGCTGAGTGGGTCCTTCTCACCTGTCCTGAACCCCCCTCTTCTCCCCTGAAAGGTCCAGACTGGCCCAGCCATTGCTCTGCCCCCCAGCTCCTCCCTGGAGATTCTCGCAGCCATTCCTCTTTTATGGACTGGTGATAAGCACACGCTTCCCCACCGCTCTGGTGCTCTTGGCTAGTTGGCTGCAGGACAAGGCATGAGCCTGGAAACCAGGACGTCTGACAGAAATAAGGAGAGGAGGATGGGTTGCCAGCAGACGAGGTATTGGGCTGTACCTGGCATCCCCCAGGGCTGCCCAGGTGTAGCCTCCACTGCAGCAAACAACTGGAGATCTCTGGACCCTGACACACAGTGACTGGGTCCTGGATTGTCTCTGCAGACGCCTTTGCCCTGCTCTTCCATTTGCCCAGTCTGAACTAAGAAGTGACATTAGAGGAGACAGCTTAGGAGAAGTGTCCAAGCCCCGGAATCTTGAGTCCGCTTGCGGCTGGAGACATTTCAGGAGCTCATTTGTCCAGAATGTGCCCTGACCAGAGATGGGGGAGATTTCAGCCTTATCTTCGGGGTCAGAAGATAGGCTTTTCCACTTTCCTCATTTCTACAAGATGCTGCCACCTGGTGGACTCAAGAATTCTACTGTCCAGTGTGTGTCCTGCAAAGTCTAAGCGAGCCAGCCACGTCCATTTGTGCTGGATTTAGAGCACTTATCATGGTATTATGAACACTAAAAGCATTATCACAAACTCTCAGATAAAAGCCGCTTCCCAGCAGTCTCATGATAAAGAAATGGAAAGAGTAAATTCATCAGCTGCACCCCAGTTATTCTAACCAAAATAGAAAACAAGCAGCTCTCCGTGGGTGACTGACACAGTTGGTGCCTGGAAGGAGACTTGTAGCTCGTTGTCGTAAGCTACCATTCTAGGTTTCCTAGTGGGGGGAACAGGATGAAGCCACACTCTTTTGTGCCCGGAGCTCGTAGCAGGGGCAATCAAGCCGGGCCCCTTTGTGGACCCACAGTGAGGGCAGCAGCATCCAGCGTGTGTCGGGCTCCTGAGCAGGGAAGGTAGAGAAGGAAAACCTGAGGAAGCTGAGAAGGGAGTGAGGAGAGAAGCCCAAATACGAGCTCTTTCTAAGGATTGTGGTTCATAAAGACAGTGACCCCAGGACAGCCAGCAGTACAGAGATGGCAGGCCCAGAGCCTCCTCCCAGTAGAAAAACTTCTTTCAAAAGCACATTGTTAGGGCGGCTAGGTGGTGCAGTGAATAGAGCACCAGCCCTGGAGTCAGGAGGACCTGAGTTCAAATCTGACCTCAGACACTTAACACAAAAACTAGTCGTGTGACCTTGGGCAAGTCACTTAACCCTGATTGCCCTGCCTTCTTGCCTCCAAAAAGAAAAAAAGCACATTGTGAAATGGAATTTTGTAGGTTTGTGAAGATTTTCCCATCTTTAAAACCTAGGAATGCACCATATGGTTAAGATATAGGTGTTCTTGATGTCAGTCATAGTAAGATTTCCTGCAAAAGGTTTACGAGATTACTACCCATGAACAAAAGACTTGGGAAAACATGTTTCTGCCTACTCTTCTCTCCAGATGTTGGCTCCTGGAGGCTCCTGCTTAGGAGAAGGGTCGCTTACCAGGTTGTTTGTAGAAAGGTTGCAAGCTGTGTCTTGAAAGGAGAGTATCCACACCAGGAAAACCGCACACAGGTCTTCTGATGTTGAAATGGTTGTTGTGTGAATTCAGCCTTGATAGTCTTGTGTGTGTGACAGCTCCAGACCCTGAATAAGCAGTGTGTGTTTTCCTGTCTCTTTCAGCTTACTGAGAGAACATTCAATCGATGGCACTGGATGGGCTCCCACCCGAACATTAAAGGTATGGAGTGTCTGTCACTTCCCCTGTCCCAGTGAAAAGTCAGGTACCCCACGTGCGCGTGGCTGCCCACGGCCTCCCCTCCCCTGCTTGCCCTCTGCCATGGCGCCCTCAGGGCCTCCTCCCAGCCACCTCGCTGTAGTCCTAGAGCTGGAAAGAGCCTTGGCCTCCATTCCACTGGTGCAGAAGGCCCGGAGAGTCAAGTGGCCAGTCTGGAAGGCACAGCTAGCAACAGATTGCCCAGCCTTTGCCCTGTGCTACCCACTGGTCATCCCTTCGTGCATCTTGTCTCCCCCCTTAGAGCGTAAGCTTCTGGAGGACGGGGAGTGGCTGTTGATTGACAGTAGTTCTTCACTGCGTGCTGCTGGTCTTCAGCCTTCCCTGATTCCCCACCCAAGATGCTCTCTTCCTCCTTTGGACCCATCCTGTGAAGTTATTCTGCATCCTTGCCCAGCCTCCCCTACCAGACTGTCACCTCGGGGGGGCAGGCATCGTGCCCTGCCTGGTGCTTCTCCAAGAACCTTTTATTTACCCAAAATGAATCCCCTGCACCAGCCAGATGGGTCCCCGAGTGGCTTTGAAGGACAGCACAGGGTTGGTCTGTATCGGGCAGACTTTGACAGCCAAGCCTGGCCCAGGCTGCCTTTCGCCTTGTATTTCATAGGTGTTTAATAGAGTCTCTAGTTTTAAAAAAGGCTGGAAACTCAAATGGGCCGAATCACTCAGCTTTTCTGTGGGAAAAGCACTCAGGAAACCAAGGCCTGGGTACCTGCCCCTGTGATCTGTAGATCATGGTGGGATTGACTGAACAGGCACAGGGAGCCTGTGCATCTCCAGGTACGCATGTTCTCCAGGCCCTGCTTCCTCCCCAGTTAGTGAAGGTATTTCACTTGAGAGCAGCTGAGAAATTGTAGCCTCAAACCCCTCCAGAAGTGGCTCTTGAGAGAATGGTTCTTTGTGGCTCAGGGAACTCCCAGATCGGAGCCCACCTGGACTTCAAGAGTTAGTTCTGGGGAGTTGCCTGAGGTCCAGAGAGATTGTCACTTTCCCAAGGTCACACACAACAGCAGAGGCAGAATTCGAACCCAGGTTTTCCTGACTCTAAAACTAACACTGTCCTTTCTGCTAAACTGTCTCTTGAGTAAATTCAGATGATTTCAGTGGCAAGTTTACCCAGCTTCATCCCTGGAGAGTTTACAAGAGCACCGGCCCCAGACTCAGGAAGACCTGGGATCGAATCCAGGCTCAGACACTTAGCAACTACACAGAAACACCTGGCCGTGTAACCTTGAGCAAGTTACTTAACCCCAATTGCTTAAAAAAAAAAAAACCATTACTGATGGTTCTAGGACCAAAAATAAAGGCCTGTCCAAGTCTGTGAATGAGCTTGCAGGATCAATGCATGTGCCCAGTAGAAGACCTTTCATGCTGGGCTTTTGACTGCTTTCCTCCTGTTCTAATTGTTTCATCTTGGAGTTTCCCAGGAAGTGCTGCACTTACACATCCTCATTGTGAGTGATGTCAGCATGTCTGAAATGTAGAAGAACATGCCCCACCTGGTCTGACATTAGCAGTTTCTTAGAACAAGTACATCGGGTTCCAAGCATTGAGTTGCCATTTTTGAACTTCAAAGTTATGACAAAATGTTTTTTATTGTTGCAGTAGGATTATAGACCACAGGAAACCACACATTTGGAAGCCACTTATTTAGAATTCCTTTAAAAAAGGAAAACTCATGAGTCTAGCAAGCGAGTGACCTCTTTAAAGTCTCTGCTACTGCTATTTTCTGGATTTTTCCCATTATTTAGTAATGTAACATACTAATTCATCTCTAGTCATTGCAGAAAGAACAGAATAAAAAGCCAGCTGAAAAAAAATCTCTAGAGAAACTGCTCCAAAATTAATGTCCTGAGCAGCAAACCCAGCTTCAATTTGTTGCATCATCTTCAGTTGTTTACTAATTGGTCCTTCTGTATTCTTTAGTCCTTTCATTTTGATGTTGAGATTGGACTGCACACTGTGCATGGTTCATCAACTCTTAAAATGAAAGCTGGATGTGCTCTAGTCAAAGCCCTGCATTTTATGGAGGACAAACTGAAGGCCAGGGAACCCACGCGGTGGCACTGGGCTCTGAACCCAGGTTATCTGGCCACAAACACAGTGCTTTTTCTAGGACAGTATTAAGCCCGTGTCCATGTCAGATCTTCTTAGCATTCCAAGTCTGCTCTCTTCAAGGGATGCAAAGGCAGTATCACATTTTTTCAGTGAAAAACCTTTGCCTCCAGCTTGAAATGTTTAAAGCTTAGCTGTTCAGGTCTGCTCCATGGCTGAGAGGGGTTTCCCTTCTCCCACGTTGTAGATGGTGCCAAAGAACAAGGCAGACAAGCCCAAGGAGTTCTTCCGATCAGCTTTTTGAAGCAGCGGCGTCCCACCTCTCATCAGATCAGTTCTCCAGCATCCACTGTGGAGCCTGTCTCTCTCCAGGCAGCGGGGCTCAGCTCAAAGTGCCTGCTAACCCCCTGACTGGGTCCCCCTCCCTCTGGTTCTCTTGCCTCAAGTCAGGGCCTCCGCATGAGGAGTGACATTTAGCCACTCCACATGTACGTTTCTCTCATGTACAGCATATAGTCAGCATACAGTTTTCCCATTGTTGCCAAACTGTTCTTCGCTTGCACTTCCGGCTCTAAACCCCAGAGCACTTTAGCCTCTTTTAAGAGAGGCCTGTGTAACTAGAGTGTCTTCCTGCCATCTCTACCGTCAGTCCATTCGTACATTTGTGTCTGAGGGGCCTTTCTCCCTGGTGTCCTCAGAGCACTTCATCTGAGCACTGCTTTCTCTCACATCCTCTCAGAACTGTCCTATTCTCAGTTCCTTATACAAATGTCTTTTTTTCTTCCCCTTTTGATAAATAAAATAATATCCACTTGAGAAAGAAATGTCTTTCACAAGTTACTGCTGTGTTTCTCCGAGAAGTCCCCCAACTATGTACTTTGTACAAACCCATCTGACAGGGCAAAAAATACTGTCATTTATCCAGATAAAGCTCTTGGAGTATCCTGCCACCTTAGAGATCTAAAGGGCCCTGAAAATAATGCCTCTGGCATTCTTTTCTCAGAACTTCTTGTGTTTAGAAAGCTTATTCCACAATCCTCTTTTGAGGTCCTGTGATGTCTGTCTGGGTTGCAAAAATCATACAGCTCAAAACCTGGCCTCCAGGCAGCTTAATGTCATGGGAGAGAGAGTGGACACACCTGCCCTCTCCAGTGCCAGAGAACACGAAATCAGTCCAGTGCACATGAGCTGCTCTGGACAGACAGGGCTGAGTTCTCTGGAGGAATGGAGGATGTGGCGTTGAGCTGGGCCTTGGAGGAAGTGGTTAGGTAGGGTTTGAACAAGGAACAATTGAAAGGAAAGGCTGTAGCAAGCAGACCAAACCGTGTGGTCAAAGGAGGGAAAGCCCAGGGCACATTGGGGGAATTGGGATTGTCTAGTTGCCTGGAGCACAGAGTGGAATCGAGGGACTGGAAGGGACCAGAGCTGGCCAGATGATAGCCACGAGCCCTAGGCTAAGGATTTCAGTCTGCTTGTTTGTTTGTTTTTTTACTTTTAGTTTACAACATTCAGTTCCACAATCCCTTGAGTTTCAAATTTTCGCACCCTCCCTCTTCCCCCATGGTGGCATGCAATCAAATATAGGTTCTACAAATACCTTCACATTAAACATTAGTCAAGTCGTAAAGAAGGATTATAACCAATGGAGTGAACAATGGGAAAGAAGGAACGAAACAAAACACAAAAGAGGCAGAGCGAGAGTTTGCTTCCGTCTCCACTTAGACTGCAGTTCTTTCTCTGGATGTGGATAGCCTTTTTCATCATGAGTCCCTTGGAGTTGTCTTATATGTGTTGCTTTGCTGACAGGAGCCCAGTCTGTCGAAGTTAGTTGTCACATATACGATGTGTCTGTTATTGTGTACAAAGTTCCCCTGGTTCTGCTCTCCTCACTCAGCTTCAGTTTATATAAGTCTCTCCAGGTTATTATGAAATCCGTCTGCTTCTCATTTCTTATAGCACAACAGTATTCCATCACATTCACATGCTACAACTTGTTCAGCCATTCCCCAGTTGATGGGCATCCCCTTCATTTCTAATTCTTTGCCACCACAAAAAGAGCTGCTATAAATATTTTTGTGCATATGGGTCCTTTTCCCACTAATATGATCTCTTTGGGACACAGCCCCAGAAGTGGTATTGCAGGGTCAAAGGGTATGCACTTTTTTATAGCCCTTTGGGCATAGTTCCAAATTGCTCTCCAGAAAGGTTGGATCGGATCACAACTCCCCCAACAATTAGTCTGCTTTTTCTAGGCAGTGGGAAGCCCCTTAAACGTGTCTGGGAAGGAAGGCCAGGGAAGAGGGAGTTACAGTAGGGCTTTTGGGAGTCCAGGATGGTGTCAGGGAGAATGGAGAGAGGGAGAAGAAAATGCTGCAAAGGTAAAATCAACAGGATTCTAGAGGAAGAGTTCCAGGGAGTGCCTTGCTTAGCAAGAAGAAGGGGCAGTGACAGAGACAGGAGAGGTGAGAGTGGTGGTGTGCTGGTAAATATTTAACAGCCAACCCTCTGGGAGTGGGGAGAGAAAACACACTGCACCTAAGTTTAACCTGCATCACTGACATTTTCTCCATCGCTTTCTTAAGTCTGGACAACCAACAAAATAAGAAATCAAGCCCTAGTTTGTCATGTTTTCTGATTTCTGAACTGTAAATACTCACACTGAAAACTGAACCGTCACCTCTTGTGAGCCAATACACATGTTGGGTTAGTTAAGGAGAAGGAGAACAGTGAAAAGGCCACTTCTTTTACTAGAAGATCATTGGTGAGCTTGGAGAGACCCGTTTCTGTGGAGTGGTGGGAACAGGGGCCACAGCCAACGTGGATGAAGACAGATGCACGTTACCGCCTGGCAGTCTCTCTAGGTGGTGAGTGAGTGTACGTGTGGCAATGAAATGGAAAACGAACAGATTGCATGAGCTTCCTGTGGCCAATCCAGTCTGGCTATAGCCCGGGCCCACTCGCGTCTTGTTATTCAGCCCCCTATTGTGGTATAGACAGGATTCTTGTTTAAATACAGGACAGGCTGGACCATGCCTGAGGTTCCATTCTACTCTGAGTTCTGGGATTCTGTGAACGTAGGCATATGTGCCCCAAAACAGATCCTGGGCCGTTTTGTATGGCAGTTGGTGAGCCCTGGAATCTTCGGATTGCACCCCACATCTCAGCTAGAGAAACACTCCTACAGGTCCCCACATCACGAAGCCAGGTTCAGCAGCTTGCCCAATGCAGAAGTGGAATTGCTGTTGTCTTAGTATGAGATTTCTTTTTCCAATTCCTCCTATTTCACAAGGCATGAACTAATGTATATGTCTCCTTTAATATTCTTCATAGATGTGATGGATTTTGGGGAAAGGTTATTTCTTGACTTTATAAAAAGCAATATTTCAACCAATACAGAATAATTGCAGCAAACATAAACATATAACCTTCCTCTGCCCCGAGTGATACTTAGTTTTGCTTCTTAAATAATTCTAAAACTATTCCCAGAGAACTGTATCAAGCTGTTTACTCAGAAACAGTTAAATGCATGGAGGGATTTAAAATTAAATAGTATTTTTGTACTGACGTATGTGCACACAATTGCTATTTCATGGGGAACTGCTGTCTTGAAGCTTTTGAACTCTACAGTGGGCTCTAAGTATAGGTCTAGTAATGGATCTGGGAGGCGGCAAGTGGCACCATAGCGTGGAGTACCGGGCCTGGAGTCAGGAAGACCTGAGTTCAAATGTGGTCTCAGACACTAGCTGTGTAACCCTGGGCAGGTCATTGAACCTATTTGCCTCAGTTTCCTCATCTGTAAAATGAGCTGGAGGAGGAAATCACAGACCACCCCTGTGACTGTCAGAAAAACCCCAAATGGCGTCATGAAGGGTCAGACAAGGCAGAAAAATAGAGGCCTAACATATGAAGAGAAAACCAGTGCTCATCATTCACAAGGGGTGGTGGTGGGGAAAATGTTAGCTGCTTCCTGAAAGGTGGTTTCTTCCTGAATGGAAATTATTTCCCTGATTATTTGATAATGCAGCTGGTTTTGAAAGTCGGCCTAGAATGTATGGGGAGACTGAAATGTCAGAACTAAATCCAGCAGACGTTTCTAAATGCACACTCTTTTCAAGATCACTTTGAGTTGGGATCCGATTATTGGTTTCTTCATTAAACTTTAAATTCAGTGACCAAATCATAAAATGTTTGGAGGTTAGCATTCTTGTAGGTATGTGGCATTGATGATAAGAATCCAATGCAGGTTCTTTATTTCCTGCAAGAATCCCTGCCCGGTTTTGTTGATTCCTTGTTAGTTTGTGGTTTTTATTCAGTCGTTTCCGTCATGTCCAACTCTTCTGTGACCCCATTTGGATTTTTCTTGTCAGAATAATGGAGTGGTTTGACATTTCCTTCTCTGGCTCATTTTACAAATGAGAAAACTAAGGCAGCATGGTTAAGTGACTTGCCCAGGGTCACACAGCTAGTAGTGTCTGGAACCAGATTTGAACTCAGGAAGATGAGTCTTCCTGACTCCAGGCCTGGTGCTCTCTGCATTGTGGTGCCACCTAGCTGTTAAAGTCCTTATTAAAAGGATGGCTTTTTGGTAGAAATGGGGGGGGGGGGGCTTGTGATAGGAAAGAGATATAACTCAGATGGTAGCTTTTTACTTCTTTCTATTCATCATATTAAGAAAATGAGCAGCTATATCCTCCCTGAGATTAAGGAGACTAATTATGTTTTCAGTTCTAATCAGTCACCTCTTAGCTCTAAATTAGCATCTGAAAAATCTCAGCTCAGGTTTAAAACGTACTTCTGGGAAATAAGAACCAGGCCCAGTAACCAAGGAAGCGTTCTTATTGAAGAAAGTCCGGTGGGTTTTTTTGTTTTTGTTTTTGTTTAATTTTTGGAGGGCAGTTGGGGTTAAGTAACTTGTCCAAGGTTACACAGCTAGTTTTTTTTGTGTGGGTGTTAAGTTTCTGAGGCCAGAACCAAACTCAGGTCCTCCTGACTCTGGGGCCGGCACTTTACTCACTGCGCCACCTAGCCGCCCTAAGTCTGGTGATTTTAGAAGAACTTTTCTTTATTTGGAGCTTAAACCTCGAAAGGGAGTATCCCTCTCTCTCTCTCACACACACACATACACACACACACACACACACACACAGCAGCATTGTGCAGGACATTGGAACTCTCTGTTTCATACCATTTCCTTTTTTTAAGCATATAATTAAGTGAACAGCCCCAAGCCACCCTACGCGTCTGTACTTCCTCCTGGGCTTCCTTCCCTTCTCTCTAATGCACAGGGTGCTGCCCTTTGGAGGAGCATCATTGTTGTTCACCTTCCCTTTCCACCTTCAATTTAAAATGGAAGATAAAGAAAACCATTGGCACAAATTAACACAGTCGGGCAAACAGCTGCTCTGCAGCCGTGTCCAGGACGTGCCTCTTTCTGCCCCTTGTTTCCATCCCCTCTGGCAGAGGGTGAGGACAATGCTTCCTCCCCAGGCCTCCAGAGACATGCCTGAGCATGTCTTGGGGCAGAGCTCTTACGTCAGTTTTTGTTACTGCCCTTGTACAAATTCTTCTGGTTCTGCTCACGTCACTTCGCATCAGCTCGTGCTTCCCAGGATTCCCTGAAATCAGTGAATCCGCATTTATTAAGCACCTTCTATGTGCCAAACACTGTGCTGGACATGGGGATACAAGAAGCAAAGGATGGCCCCTGTCATTTTTCCTTCATAAAATGAAGCCTGGCTTTGTGAGGCCGTTTCTTTGACCTTTAGTCATATGAAATCCCAAGATTTCTGCCTTTTAGTAGAAGCCACCAAGTGCTGAATCACCCCAACTGTGAGGGCCTCATACCTAAGCTGTTTCTTTTTGGCTGCTTGTGATATTTTCTCTTTGACTTGGAAGCTTGGGATTTGGGCTGTGGCGCTCTTGGAAATTTTCACTGCGGGGCTTACTTTCGTGAGGTAAGTGTAGATTCTTTCCAGTCTCACTTTGCCCTTTGGTTTTAAGAGACCTCAGTAGCTTTCACTTTTGATTTCTTGAAGTACAGTATAGTGTCCAGATTTTTTATAATTTTTGATCATGGTGTTAAACAAAATTTTGAGTTAGGGCCCCATCCTGATCAGTAAGGCATACTCAGGAAATAAGACAGGAGGAGTTTATTAGCACACCAGGGTGGCCAGGCTGTTGGACGACTGCCCACACTCTGACAGACAAGAGGAGACAGCTTCCATAGATGGGCAGAAGTATTCTGATGGGTACTCGTGGAGTGCAGTGAGGAGATGGCGTCAGTGTGCGCCAGAGTCCAAGGGCCACGGGGTCCCTCACACTCCTCTGCACCAGGGGACTGACCGGCGATTCTCACTTGGTCTGTTGACCAGACTGTTTTTGTTAATAGACACCTAACGTTTTCTTCTCTTTTTTCAGTAACATTTCTTTCTGGCTCTGTCTGCTCTACCTTTTAGAGAGTCGGCTGCTTGGGCAAGGCTGACTGCTCCCACTAGGTGACATAGTCTCTCTTCATTCTCTTTGGCTTCATTTCTTCGGAGTATTCCCATCGTCTTTATGGGAATTCTGTTTCTCCTTTGAATCTGTTTCCAGTTATGAAGTTATTCTCTCTTTCTAATTTGGATTTGGGGTGTCTTTGATTCATCATAATTCTTTATATTCAGTCTTAGATCCTAAATTAAAGCTTTGTTCCAGAACCAGGCTCTACTTCTTATGCTTTTGAGTGGGATAGTACACTCCTTGGTCTAGTTCTGGATCACCTGGGTTCCTGCCAGGGTTATCCCCCCGTCACTCTCCACCCCAGATCTTTGAGGTTCATTCTGCTCTGTTTTCAGGACAGTGCTAGGGACGTCAGGAGCCTGACAGCGAGGATGCACTCAGAGTAGATTAGCCCAGATGCATTGGCGCAGTGGGGTCCTGGGCTCCTGGGTCTGAGTGCTCCCTCATCTCACTGGTTGCTGCCATTCTCTGGGGCTTCCATGGGCCCCACTACAGTTTCCAGTCACGGTGGAGCTTTCTCAGAGGAGCTCTTTCTCTTGATACTTCCACATATGGATCCTTGCAGGCTCTCTGTGTCTCTAACCAATCTCTGGGCACGTTGGGAGACCGCCCTCTAGTTTGCCTGCTCTGGTGCTGGTCTGGTTGAAGGTTTTCTTTCCTTTTGCCCAGGGACTTCTGGCTAATTCTCTTTATAGTCAATTTGGGGATGTAAAAATGTCACCCACCATAGTTTTTCTTTGGAATTCTTGGTCCTGTAGTCTGGTGCAATAAACATTGTTAATAATTAAGTAAGTTGGGGCGGCCAGGTAGCACAGCAAGCAAGAGCACCGGCTCCAGTGTTGAGAAGACCTGGAGATCGAATCCCGGGCTCGGACACTTAGCACCCACCCAGAAACACCTGGCTGTGTAACCTTGAGCAAGTTACTTAACCCCAATTGCTTAGGGGTGGCCGGGTGGCTCAGCGAGTAAGAGCACCGGCTCCAGTGTTGGGACGACCTGGAGATTGAATCCTGGGCTCAGGCACTCAGCACCACACCCAGAGATAACTGGCCGTGTAACCTTGAGCAAGTTACTTAACCCCGATTGCTTAAAAATAAAAAAATAAAAATTAAGTAAGTGATGGAGGACACAGGCAATCAGCTTCCATTTGGGTGGGCATCTGGACCGTAAATCATCAGCAAGACATTACACAAGAAGTCTTTCATACTATCCATTGGGCAAATTGTAGAGATTTTGGGTGGCCTCGTGGCTAACTTTGTTGTCTTACCTTACTGAAAATTACATGCAGAATGGAATATAGCCTGGAAGGCTGTGTCTAGTGGTCTGTTGTAAGGCTGTGCCTTGGACACTGGCGTTTTTAACAGTTTTACCACCAACTTGGACAAAGCCCTTGGATGTCCATGGTGACTGCCTTTCATCAGTCCTTCCTGTTCATAGCCCCCTCTGATCCTCAGGCTGAGGGGTCATGCTTAGGCCTTTCCCTAGATTGTAGGTTTCGTAGGAAGCAAAGGTGCCTTCATTACCCACCCAGTAAACGTTAGTACCCATTCTGTGGAGGGCACTGCTTTTGAGGCACTGTGGTGCCAATGCAATATTTACAGTGCCCACGATCACAATAAAGACCATGACTATAAATATCACGTGACCATCTATTGTAAAATGTAACAGACTCTCCATATAGAGGACAGAACTGAAACATGTAGACACCAGAAAACCCAGTCCCAAAACCAGTAAGCCGATTCCATTATAGTACCAAAGATATTCAGAAGGCATAATAACTCTGAGAGCCAAATCATCCGTCAGCCTTCCCACAACCAATATAAGGTCAATAGTGACTCACAAACCTCTTTATCTCCTTGCCGGAGCCTCCTCTCTCTTCTACCATCTTTCTGACTCTGGCTCCCAGCTCCCTGTGGGCTCTGCTTCCCTTCAGGAAACTCCATGTGATTACATTCAGCCTATCAGGGGGCAGAGTTTACTTTCAAAGCAGGGGGGTCTTCAAACTCCCATTCCCATTACATGCACATCCCTGGAGCTCGGGACCATGACATGTAGGTGCTTCTGTGAGGAGCTAGGGCACCGGGGAGGGATGCAGGAAGGTCTCACCAAGCCCTCAAGTGGACCAAAGAACGGATAACTTTGACTGCGCACAAGGGCCTCATAGTACACTTAAAAGAAACCCATCCACCTGTGCTGGGTGCCAGCCAGACTAGAGGAGGAGCTGCGCAGAGGAGGGAAGGATGAGGGCACTGCTGCTGCTGAAGCCTCCCAGTATGGGGATGTGATACCATCAGGCAGAGGGCGCTGGAGGTGACCGCTGGATCATCCCCATGGGGACCAGGAGGCCTTCCTTGTTTGTACTCTAACGTCTCTGTTAGGACATGTGAGCTTGTGTTGATACAAACTCCATTTGCATAATTTCATGTTTAAAAGTAAATTATTTATGTTTATTTTTTTTAATGAAGCATTTTGTTATGACTCAGTTACTGCCCAAGACCCAAACAGGGAGTCGGTCTGCCCTGTCATGTCCTATTACACCAGAGCCCTCAGGATGTAGGGCATTCCCAAAAAGGTGTCAGGAACTTGGGAGGGATAAAGAGAGTGTTGTTTTTTGGTAATCTATAATAAGAAGTATAAACAAAGAAAGAAATCTACAATGATTGATAGATGCAAGCCTCTCCATCCCTGGAACACCACTGGGCATTATGGGGGCTGCTTCAGGACACTGGAGAAAATCTGCAGAAGGGAAATGAAATTATGGAAGGAGTGGCTGCCACTCAGGGGGCCACAGAGGAAGACAGGAGGGTGGGAAGGGCCTGGGACCTCAGGGGAAGAGGGACAAGTGTCAGGACAGAAGCCCTCTGTCTCCAGCCGGGACTCTTACCCCGTGCACCCAGCTGCCTCAAACCTTTCCAGGGAGGAACATGTAGCATCCATCAAGGAAGGGGAGGGAGAGAAGGAAGGTTTTCAATAATCCAGAAAATTTTTAATTTTTCAAAAAGAGGTGGAGTTTTCCCTCTGTGAATCATTAGCTTGAGGTGAGCCCTGCCCCCAGAAGGGGCACAGAGTCGTGGTCACTTACTGTGCCTACCGAGGGCATTTGGGGTTTACCTGGAGAAGGATCAGAGTCTGGAGTGGCAGTTTGTCCTGTGACCCCAAACATCAGACTGGACGGCCCACAGAGCTGACTCATGGCCAGGCTTTTATGTCTCAGCATTCACTCTTTGCTTCCACTCTCAGCACGACAGGCTCAGAACTCCTTTTGTCCCAAGTGAGGTTTATTTTAATTTGCATGTTAGGAGTAAGAAAACGTTCTGAAGCCCACTTTATTATAATATAGCTTGTGTTGTCAGTACGAGATGGTGCAGCCAAGCTTCTTGGGAGCCTAATACATGTTTGTTTTTTATTTCAGGACGTTGTGTGGGGATTAAACTCTTTATTTACCGTAAGTATAATCATTCATTTAATGTCCATTTTTGTTGATTCTCCTGCCTACTAATTTTAGACATTGTCAAGCAAATGCCAATTTTGCTTTTGACAAAATGCCTGTAATGTCATCAGCACAGGAAACGTCCAGGAGCTAAGTGACTTTCCCAAGGTCATGCAGCTAGTGTGTATGCCGCGACCATCACGGGACAGCCTCTCTTCTGTCTGTCTCTGTTGGCCTGTCTGTCCAGATCCTTGTCTCTAGTCCCTTATGGGCCACTTGGCCCACACACATCTTCTTCTCTACCCCAGTGCCTGCCCTTATCTGCAAGGTCTTCAGTTTTCAGTGTGGTCACATAGGGACTTGGGTTCACATCTTTGTCTGCTTCCCCAATGGTTCCATCTGTCAGTTTTCAGAACTACAAGGGAAGTCCCCACGGTGGCTGTTGGACGTTTTCTGCCTTCATCCTGCCCTTCCTTTAAATGCTTTAGGTAGTTTCTGCAACATAGAGAAGGAAACCAAGCCAGAGAACTCTCTCTTCACAATCCCGAGTGATTTGTAAAGCTCCCTTCTCAATGGCCAATTGATCCTTCCATGTGACTTTCTCCGCATTAGCAAATTGAAGCTGCCCAGAGCTGGGAAGCTGCCCAGCCCTGACTCCCTCCTGGAGGCCTGCAGTGACTGTACCCTGAGCCATCCATGAGGAAGGAGGAAGTGGAGAAGAGAAAGAGGACACGAGCTTTGGTGTGAATCTTCATCTCCATCTCTGGGCTTCCCTGGCTTCCTTCAAGACCCAGCTACAACCCCGGCTGCAGGGAGCCTTTCCTTCTCCCCTTGGTGTTAGTGCCTTCTCTCTGTTACTATGTGCTCCGTTGTCTGGATGTAGCTGAGAACAGGGACTGCCTTTGCCTTTATTTGTATCCCTAGTGCTTAGCATACACTAGGCACACAATGAATGTCTGTTGACTGACCAAAGGAGTTATTAAGTGCTTACTGAGTGCCATGTACAGTGCAGAGCCCTGGGGATTCAAAAAGCAAATAAGAGTGCCCCGTCCCCGTTTATATTCTAAGGAGGGGAGGTACCCAGAAAGGGGAGGCAGATAGAAAAAGGGAGGGGAGTAGAGGCAGCATGGATTGGAAATTGTGAGGAAGTGAGACCTGATTCTGGCCTCCCTTCTCAGAGACCAAGGAGTTTCAACCAGCATGTCTTAGGTCGGTGTGCCAAGATCTGGGCTGAGCCTTGCCATACAAAGAAGGGCAGAAACAACACCCTGCCTTCCAGGAGTTCACATTCTAGCAGGGAAGACAACCTGTACTTACCTTAGAATATACAAGATAATACAGACTAGGTGGAAAAGAGCCTTAGAGGAAACGGCATCAGCGCTGAGGGGAGTGATTCTGTGTCTGCGCAGTGTGGTGAAGCCATGGAGGCAGAAGCGTGGTGCTGACACTCCCTTAGGGGACTTAATTGTGCCGATTCCTCACGCAGTCTGTTAGTTTGTGTGGTTTCCTTTTCTGTTTTTGCGTTCGTGCTTCTGGCTACACGAGGCTGATTCGGAACTTTGGACCTCGACCAGACAGAGCTGGTTCGGGCTGGATTTTGTACCATGTAAACTCATGTTTAGTGTCCTGCTTTTGTTATGGTTTTAAAAAAATAAATGTTACTCTGAGGAAACGTAAAGAACGTACAGGATACCACTGCTGCTGTTGCTGTGAAAAAAGCCACGTGTTTCACAGATCCTTCAAACCTGCAGTGAAGCAGAATCGGCCCTACAAAAAGGAAAGGATGGTCAAGAGCAGAAAATGCCACCAAGATCTGACAGATAATAGCTGCACAACAGCCTTATTAATCCTCAGAAAGGAAGCAAAACGCTCTCGAGGGACAGGGCAGCTGGAAGACTTGTTACTGATTCCTCAGCAGACCGGCGTAGGCTTCTTGGCTTTGGAAGAATACCAGAAAGATCAGTAAAAAACCAGCTGCCACAAAGAAAAACTGCTTGTCATAGACATGACCATGCAAAGCCTAGAGTACTGAAGAGTGGGAAAGGCTGTGCCAAAGCCATTATCAGAAGCAGCCAAAGTCAAGCCTGTAAGATCTGGGCATCTTCAGCAGACTGTAAAACAACCACTCAAAATATTTTGGAGTTTTTTCGTTTCTAGTGAGCCTAGCAGCTTTGGCCTCCATTGAGGGAATAAGGAACTCTCTTACATAATAGTGATGATATACTGAAAAAGAAACTTGGGCTGAAATTGTAGAAATGCCCAAATTGGGGTAGAAGCCAACTGAATGAGTTTGTGCCATGCCACGTGTCATGAAAAGTTGAGAGATTCATCCAAGAGATGAAAATAAACATTTTTCAGTGACCTGGAAACTCAGCCAATTTAAACCCCTTTGAAAATGTAGTAAAATCTAATAATAGTTTATATTTACATAGCACCCGATCATATAGTATGTTATCTCCATTCTCCAGGTGAGGCTTTTGCTCCAAAGGGATCACAGAAAGAAATAAAGAAGCCACATGAAAATATTGATAGCAGCTCTTTTTGGTAGTATCAAAAAACTGTGGGGAATAGCTGAACAAATTATATAGTATGTGGTTTAGATATCAAGACCATGTTTGTAATGTAGAAGAAATTTGGCAGGACTCCTTCTTTTCCTATTTTTCCCACACAGTTTATGTAATATTATAATTAATTGTACTTTAAATAGTTGATAGATTTTGTTTATAAGTCTACCCGATCCCAAGTACATCTCCCTTCTCTGCTTTCCCCCTCCCCTCCCTGGAGCTAATTTATGGTTTATTCAGTTTCTTTTTCTGATTTGGATTATTTAACTCTTCTGGTTTTTGTTATGTTGAGCTAGGCATTTCATATTTTTGTAGATGTTTGTTTTATTTAGATTGTTAGTTTTTTGGGCAAATAACTTGGCAGAATAGTTTCTAATAATTTCCTTTATTTGTTGTGAATTAACCTTTTTCATTTTTGATGCTAGTAATTTAGTTTTTCTCTTTTTATCAAATTAACTAATAGTTTATTTTATTGAGTTTTGTATATTTTTTGGTTTTGTTTTCAATTTGTTGGTTTTCTCATTTTTTTAATTGAATGTCCAATTTGTTGATCCATTCTTTCTCTCTTTTGTCGATGGAAGTGTTAAATTTTCCCCTAAAATCTGTTTTGACTGGATCTCAAAATTTTGGATTTTTTTAAATTGTCATTACCTTTATGAAATTATGGTTTCTATGATTGGTTTTTGGACCCAACCAATTCTTTAAGATTAAATTATTTAGTCCCCAATGAATTTTTCATTGTTTCTTCAGCAAAAATATATTAAATATAATTTTTATTGCATTGTAGCCCATAAAATGTCAACACAATATTTCTGCTTTTCTGAATATGTGAAATTTTTAATGTCCTAATACATGGTCAATTTTTGCAAAAGTGTAATTCATAGCTGGAAATATGTATGTTATTTTCTATTCCCATTCAGTAATCACTGGAAGTTTATCTAACTTTTCTAAAATTATATTTAGATGCTTAATTTCTTGTTTACCTTTTGGTTCGATTTACCTAGGGCTTAAAGGGGATGTATGGAGGTATTCCACTGTAAGGTTTTGCTGTTTCTCCCTGTAACTCATTTAACTCTCCTTAAATATTTAGATGCTTTGTCATTCAAAGCACATGTTTTCAATATTTTTTTTTTTAAGCAATTGGGGTTAAGTAACTTGCTCAAGGTTACACGGCCAGTTATTTCTGGGTGTGGTGCTGAGTGTCTGAGCCTGGGATTCGATCTCCAGGTCGTCCCAACACTGGAACCGGTACTCTTACTCGCTGAGCCACCTGGCCGCCCCTAAGCAATGGGGGTTAAGTAACTTGCCCAAGGTTACACAGCCAGGTGTTTCTGGGTGGGTGCTAAGTGTCTGAGCCCGGGATTCGATCTCCAGGTCTTCTCAACACTGGAGCCGGTGCTCTTACTTGCTGTGCTACCTGGCCGCCCCACATGTTTTCAATATTGATATTAATTTGTTGTTTGTGGTACTTTGTCAGCACAATGTCAGTGTCCTGTTTATCTCTTTTAATTAAGTCTGTTTTTGCTGTTACCTGCTCTGAGATTGTGACTTACTCCTTTCCTCTTTACTTCAGCTGAAGTGTGAGAGATTTTACTCCAGCCCCTGCTTTGAAGTCATTGTGAATCCTGGTGTGGCACGTGTGTTTTTGTAAAAATGGATTCTAATTTCTGATCCATTCTCCTGTTGTTCTCCATTTTGTGAGGAATTTGTCTCATTCACATTCTCCATTAGGATTGTTAATTGCATCATAAATTATGAAAAGGTTGGTTTCAGGGGAAACTAGGAAGACTGCACTGACTCAGGGTGAAGGGAGCAGGATTAGGAGAACGAAAAATACCTTCGAAATCCACGGTCACTCTGAGCATTCAGTGACCAGCTTCTTTACCGAACAGAGAGCTCATGGATTCAGGGACAGAGTGAGGCGTTGTCAGATGAGGCTAGCTGGGAAATGACTTTGTTTGACTTATTTGCTCTTAGGGTTTTGTTCTTATTTTATTTCACTTGGGGTGAGAAAGGTGATAAGGAGACAGGGGTTGAGAGAGTGGTACCCCACTCACCCCACAAGAAAAAGAATACTGTTGAGTTGTAATCAAGGCTAGACTTAGGAAAATAGACTGTTCAGGGGCGGTGAGGTGGTGCAGTGAATAAAGCACCAGCTCTGGAGTCAGGAGGGACTGAGTTCAAATCCGGACTCAGACACTTAACACTTAATAGCCGTGTGACCTTGGGCAAGTCACTTAACCCAAATTGCCCTGCCTTCCCCCCTCCAAAAAAAAAATAGACTGTTCAACAAAAGTGTGTTTAATATTCAATGTGGTAAGAATGTAGTTTCATGATAAAGAGTTAAGGAATATGTGTCAAACTCTTGTGAACCCAGTGCCAGATTAGATTATGCAAAGCAAAGTGATTACAGCAAAAGAAGACATATGGCCTAATTTTAAAATGTTAAGATGTAAAACACCGTGAAGTTGTAAGGTTTATCATATGTCAATCAGTGCAATTATTTTCTTTGTCCCAAGTCATTCACACACCATTGTAAATGACCTGGAACTTCCAAAGGCTTTTCTAAATTTTGAGAAGCCAAAATCATTGTTAATGAAATCATCTAAGTAATATGTTTATAAGTAGTTTTATTCACAGGGTTATTGTGAGGATCAAATTAGATAACGTGTGTAAAGAAAGCAGTTTGCCAGTGTTCAAATGCTGTATAAATATCAACTATTAAGGTTGTTTTTCGTTTTTATTATTTGTTTTGGTTTATGCATTTTTAAAGAAGTGTGTGCATAACAGCCCCTGAGTCCTCTTGGGGAATCAGAGTATCTAAGTAACCACAGGAATGAAGAAAGCTTTGGCTGAGAGGCGGGAGGACCTACATTAAAATCCCCCTCCTGCCACTTCCTAGCTTTAATGACTGTGACAGGCAAGTCACAGGGTGATCGCGAGGGTCCAACAAGGGTGTTGGGTATAAAGCAGGGGCTCTCACCTCTGGGACGGTACTTTCCTGCCTGAGTTCTTGCAACTTCTTTCTTAGTGATGATTATGGAGGTTTAGAGTAGTTGTCTTTGCAAAGTGATTCGGTGCCTTATCTTTGGTTAGGAGCACAGCCCTTGAGTCCACAGATCCTTTTGGGAGAAGGTGGCTCCTGTTACTGGCACGTGGTTTCCCAAGAATACATTGGAATGAGCAGAGGGACTTCTTCCATGTGTTGGGGAAAACATGTTTTGTTTGGCATTTGTTTGTCCTCGTCGAATGTAAAAGATAAGAGCAAATCTAACTAGCCCCCTTCTTCATTCTGCACGGCCTGCCTGGGTCCAGCCCGGGATGCCCTGAAGCTCCCTTTGGGCTTTGGTTTGTTTTGGCGTTAAACCAAGTCTCTAGCGTTGCTGTTAAGTCTGCATTTTCATAAACATAAAAAATACAGGACACAAAGTGAGTAAGTCAGAAAGGAGAAGTGGAGCAACTGAGACAAAACAGGACTTTGTTAAACAAGTTCATAGTTAAGGACTCTCTCTGCTCTTAGCCACATGCAGTAAAGATGCTTATTTTGAGAGCAGTCATTTCTGCTTACTCCAGGCCCAGAAGTGGCCCCAGAGCATTCGAAGCACCATCAGGCTTACAGAGTGATTGCATTCCTCACAGACAGCCCTGTGACTTGGATTCCAAATTTGAACCCAGGTCTTTTGATATTAGGGCACCGCTTTTCTGCCACACCCTAGTCCCTGCCATCGGAGAGATTCACACGATCCTTAGGACACTCATTTTCATATTGAACGATGAGTTCTAGGTTAGCACAGCACATGTGGCGATGTTCAGCTTCCCTGGGGCCTTTTCTTCCCTTCCTTCCACCATCTGAATCAGCAGCCAGGGCCTTGGGGCCTTCGCAGGCTGCTTGGACCCTACCAGGGTTTCCCAGGCACTCGTCCTCCCTTCCCTGTCACTGAGAGGAAAGCGACATTCACAAACTCACCATTTCTCTTGCTTTTAAGGACCTTTTGAATTTTGATGATCCTTTGAACATTGAAGCTGCAGAACACCATCTGCGGGACAAGGTGAGTCAGTGCTCTGGCAGACAGACCTGCTTGTTTTTCACTGCGTAGACTGTCAGCAAGCAGAACTCTTTTTGTTTCTGGAATGTTAGGTCTCCTACTGAGTCCAGAATGGTAAGCTAAGTGACCGTGGGATCCTTCGAGCTCCTCTCGCCTCTCTGCCCCCTTATTTTACAGATGTGGAAACTGAGGCCCAGAGAAGAGAAAGGGACTTATGGTGCAGCTCCTCCCTCGTACTGATGTCCCCTGAGAATTAACTATGGCTGCAGATGGAGCCTTGTAAGTGGTTCTGTGTCCTCCCAGCAGCTTCTCAGAGGGAGCCACGCAGTCAAGACCTTGCAAAGCCCCAGCACCAGGCTCCCTGGGTTACCCAGAGCTCTCATTTGTTGAGCTCAGGTCTGAGAGCTCTCCTTATCAGGGCAGCTCCTAAAACACTTTCCCCTTAGAGGAAGCGGCCATCCTGATGCCATCCTGGGTCCTTGAAATCCTAAGGACCTTCCTCTGGTTTCTGTTTGCATTTTTACGTTTCTTTTCTCTAGAGGCATGACATCTTCACCTTATTATTTTTTAAATTAAATGTTCTATTGAGAACATCAATACAGCCACCTAAACTTGTTCAGTAACAGTTTGCTATCAATTTAATTTCAGTTAATAAAATGTCATGACTTTTTTCCCACGTCCACCATTTAGGCAAAATAAATCCACACTTTGGTTGCATATAAGAATAGGTCTGCTACTGCCCATCTTGGTCCCGTCGCTTGGCCCCAGGGATAGAAGGCGGGCTTCATTCTCAGCCTTTTGAGTTCAGGATTGGTCACTTACTCAAGCTGAAGTGTCAGGGTCCCTCAGTGGCCTCCCCCATTATTGTTTTGGTCACTAAATAACTTGTTTTCCTGTTTCTGTATTTGCATCAGTCTATAAAAGACTGCCTTTCTCTGAATCTGTTATGTGGCTCCTTTAAGTAAGTAAAGTTACTCTCAATTCATGTATCACAGTTTGTTTAGCTATTCAAGTCAATTAGAAAAGCATTCATTCAACACCTGCTGTAGGTCACTGGCCTAAGCACCAGGGACACAGAAAGGCAGACAGACGATCCATGCCTCACAGAGCTCACAGTCCAGTAACATGCAAAAGCACTTAATTTGTTTTCAGGTCTTTGAAACAACAGAAAGTACAGCTAGAAGTATGCTTGTACATGTGGAGCCTTTCTGCCCTCGTGCTCCTTGGATACCGGCTTAACAGGGGTGGCACTGAGGCAGAGGGGCCGTGGTTCTGTATTGTTTCCAGAGGGGGGGGTTGGGCGCACTTGGAGCCCCTCCTCCAGTGGTCATTGTGCTCCTTTGTCATCTTGCCGGTCGGATGGGTACGACCTAGAACCTCACAGCTGTGGTCACTTGGTTCTAGTCAGCGCACTTTTACTTCAAGTGCCTCCGTCCCGGGCACCCCAAGTCCTGGCACATTCACAGAGTAAGTCAGTCACTCATCCTGTGGAGTTTATGTTCTAAAGGGAGAGGCGAGTGCTCACTGAGGTTTGTGTAGAACAGATATGAAGAGAACATGTACCAGATGGGGTGAAGGAAGAACCGTAGCCTTGGGGGGGCACCAGGACAGGCTTTCAGGGGAGGCCAGGTCCCCCAGATCCTGCAGTCGAGTCATTATCTTAGCCTTTCCATTTCTCTCTGCTCAGTTTTGTCCTGAGCCTTCTGTCTTCTTGGCTTGCTGCAGTCATCCATTAAGAATGTGGGGCTGAGGACGGAGGCCAGGCAGTGCCAGGAGAGGGAGGCCTCCTTCAGGTTCCTGTCAGCATTCTTTGGAGATGGCTTTTCAATAAAGTCTGAAATCCTTCGACCTTCCGCTTGCTGATCATAGGATCTCAGAGCAAGAGGGTGCCTCACCCTCCTCCTGCACTGCTGACAGGTGGGCCTCCAGCCCCTGCTGAAAATCCGGCAAAGCCCCGGCTCCGGCTCAGCCCTCTGAGGCAGCACCGCAGTCGGGCCACAGCTCTCCATCTGCTTGATTGTTGGGTGTGCTCCCAAGATGATCCTCCAGATGGGGACTGGTGAAGGTGTGGTCAGACGACCCCCAGGGCAGCCCAGAACCACATCAGCTTTGTAGAACTAGCCATCACCCCTCTGCAAGACAGAGTTAATGACGGTGACGTGAAGGCTTCTTCCAAGAGTGAGGTGATTGATTGACCAAAGGTAATAGCTTAGAAAATGAAAGCTCTGTTTGAATGAGGCCAGATTACCATGAAATCCTTAGTGTCAAAAGACAGGAAGTCTGTAGTCATGATGGAACAGAAACTTCCAGCAATCAAGACTTGTTTTTAATTTTAAGATCTTTGCTAAGGTGTTCTTCCATATTTCTTAAAAAGTCCTTCCCATTGCAGAAATCTGTGCAGAAAAATACGTTACAGTTATAAATAGCCCTCCAGTCAGGAGGATCTGTGGGGGATTGAGGGATTGATGACAAATGTTCTCTCAAATGCAGGCCTCGTCCTGCTTTTGCAGTATCTCCTTTGAAAATGCAGAGTGATTGACAAAGGCTAGGAACTGAAGCTTGGAATTATCTTTTGTATGTGATTTCAAACGTTTTTAAGAGTTTCTGTCACTTAAGAAATATCAGATAAGCTGTTAAAAGGAGTTGACTTGAAGGACAAAGAGGAGAATGAAATAAATGAAGGCATCTTCTCATTCCCTCTTTAATAAAACATTATCTTCTGCCTCAAAAACCACTTTCCTCGTTCATTTTCTGTTGATGGTGCTGCCATCTTCCACAGTCACTCAGGCTTAAAACCTTGAAGACAAGGTTGCTGCTTCCTTCTTTTTGCCCTAAATGACAAAGTCACTTGGACCTTTTGAAAGACCTAAGTCAGCAATCTCTTGTCTCCCCCTTCACCCTCCTGGTCCAGACCCTCCACAAGGCTCTGCTGGACTCTGGTGGTAATTTCTGACCTGCTTGCTCTGCTGCCAGACCCTCCCTTCTCATGCCCTAATCTGCCCTTCACCTTATTCTTCCTGAAAGACACCTCTGATGAAGCATTTCCTTGCTCACAGACCTGGTAGACAGGGACCTCCCCAGTCCTCAGATTTCCCTGCCCTCCATGCTGGAGGAGGATGGCTGTCCTCTGCCTTTGCTCATAGCTTCTTCTCTGCCTGGAATGTCTCCCCTTCCCTTGGGACCCTGCATCTTCACCTTGGCCCCTTCCACCACACCAGGCCCTCTGCCCAGAATGCCCTGGCACCAGTCTCTGGCTGCTGCTTGTGTGTGTCTCCTCTTTTCCTCTTGTTCTGAAGACTGTAATCAAATATATACCATCATTGCCCCTGAAATTTCCATCAGCTGGCCTGTTCTTCTCACCACCCATCCCTATGACTCCCCAGACCAAAAACATCTCATGACCACTCCCCATGTGTGTGATCACTGATGTCTTTGAGGCCAGGGACTGCCTCCCAAGGCCTAGCACAGCATCTGGCTCACAGTAAACACTTAAGTGCTTTTTCCTTGATTCAGTCTGAATGACTGAAGAGTATTTATTCCTACGTGAGCCTCGTCTCCCTCGTTCGCTCCAGTCCAGCCCATTACTTGCCATCCAGACCACCAGGCCGTGCCAGCTGCCCTAAAGCTGTATGGCCCCTTCTTGAGGGCAGAAAGTGGCGCGCTTTTCTGTCCCATTCTCCAGAATGGAGCATAGTGCCTGCACGTGGCTAGTACGTCAGAAATACTTTTTTCATTCGTTTGTGATTTACCAGTACGGACCGTTTCCAAAAGACCAGTGCAAAACAGTGTTAACTGTAGTGAGAGACTTTACTAGGGAGGAGATGTAGTGGGTCAGCTCACTTCTCTTGGGCCTCAGCTTCCTCATTTGTAAAACAGGAATGATGCTTAAGAGTACTGACATTGTAGGGTTGTCGTGGAGCCTTAATGGGATGATGTGTGGGAATGTTAAAGCATGTTTTTGTAATAGCTGTTATAAGCTCAGGGTTTTATCTATGGGAGGTGAGTACTTGGTCCATAGTAGATACTTAAATGCTTGTTGATAATTGAATTGTGGATTTGCATTTTCCATATATTAAATTTATCCCTTTAATGCTATGCAGATTGGTGATTTCATCAGTGGGGATACATTTTGCATTGACGATACTCCCAGCCTCTTTCTTTAGAGCTTGCCGTGGCCAAAAAATGAATTAATTTTGTGGCTATGGATGAGTCTTCCTGGCCTGACTCAGCTGGTCCTCTAACAGTAGACAGGCGGTCAAAGCCCTTGGGCCCTTTCCAGCATGTTAGGGTCTGCTAGAGCTGTGGACTCCTCACAGGAGTGTGGACTCCTTTGAGGGCCCTGGGTCAGGCATAGACATGTGGTGAGTAAAAGAGAAAACAGTTACTAGCAAACAGAAGCAATGGCAGCTTTTCTTCACTGCGGGGTATGGGGCGACAGTCACAATCACACTCCCCCACTCTCTTCCACTTTCCTTACCCACCCTGAGCTGGGTAGGAAATGAGGGGATGCCTCCCTAGGCCTCTGGGCACTCTCAGACTAAGTCACAGGACTGTCATCTCACGTGTACAAAGCACGAGGCCTTTCGTGTATTTACTCATGTCACATACAGAGCAGCTACATGGGCTGATCAAGTTCAGATGGCCGACATTCTCGGTTTGGGCCTTCATCATCCTGGGCACAGGGGCGCTGGCCGGAGCCCAGTCTGACCTAACCTCTCCGGGCCTCAGAGGATTAGCAATGCACCTAGGACTCACCTCACAGGTTATTGTGAAGAAAGAAGGCGTCTTGCAAACTTAAAGCAGGATCCACATGTTATCGTGTTTGTCTTTGTCATTATTACCTAAGCAGAGATTAGTCAGCAGCCTCAGCTAATACCAGCAGAAAGCCCAGAGTGTGAACCAGGGGAAGGGAGAGGGTTTCCCTTCCCACTGTTGCTACTGTCATTCAGTCGTGTCTGAGTCTTCGTGACCCAATTTGGGATTTTTCTTGACAAAGATACTGGAGTGGTTTGCCATTTCCTTCTCCATTGTGTTCCCATGTTACAGATGAGGAACTGATGCAAATAGGGGTGAAGTGAATTTTCCAGGATCACACAGCTAGCAAGTGTCAGAGGCCAGATTTGAACTCAAAAATCTTGTTAACGTGAGGCCTGGCATTCTATCCACTGAGCTACCTAGCTACCCTTTCTCTCCCCACACCTAGTTGATGTAGCCATGTAATCCAGACTATAAAGGGAATCTCCTGTAGCCAGCCCCACAACAATAGGTATTGCTTCCTTAGTCAGTTTGAGAAGATTATAAAGCCCCAGCCATTGGATGAAGGCAGCTGACACACCAGAGTCTGAAAGGATCAGACAGACCCTTCCTCTCTGCTAGAGGCCAGAAAGGGGGAGGGGATCCTTTATCTTCTTCCTCCCACCCCCTACCAGCAATGTCAGCAGAGCCACAGGAGACAATTGGTCCAGCTGGAACATGCCTGAGGACAGGCAGAGATAGAGAGAGCTGCCTAAAGAAGGAAGGCATTTCAAGGTCTCAGCCAAGAATAAAGCCAGTGATAGACTCAAGAAAGGGTCAGATGGGGGGGGGAGGGGGGCACAGAGTCACTGCACCCAAAAGGAGCTGCCTGAGGACCATGCAAAGACAGTTCTATTTTTTGCTCCCTTGTATCCTATGTATGTGCATATAACTCATCATTGTATTCTAAGTCTGACCTCACTCTGCCCAGGGATTGTGTGTTCTCCACGAAGAGAGTGGACACGGCTTTCAGAGAGTGTGTTTTGTGCCAGCTGGCCTCACTCTCCTGTCTTAGTGAATCCCTTGGCTAGAAGCTAATTTAGTCTCCTGGCTGATTGTTGGTCGGAAGCACACCAGGGGGAGCTCCTGAGCTACAGCGATAGGCGTTATCCCTAGACCCTAAAGTTGCAGCTACCCCCTGGGCATGCAGATGGAGTGTCCCCAAGGAGCTTTAAAGGGAGTAGATGTCTGAGACACTAGGAAGAAGGAAAAGAACACTTATCCAGGAAGCAAATGTGACTGCCTTCTAGAAACTCGCTTCCTCTACAGCTAGCTGATTCCATGCTTTTTGAATGCACAATGCCTGCCAGAAGCTGCTTAACCGCAAAAAGATTTGTCCTAATAGATGAGTTCTCTGCAAATCTGGCTCAATTCCAAACACTGCATAATCTAAAGCAGTTATTATTCACCCTGTCCAAGGACCTTATTTTCTTTGAATAAAAATAGATTTTTTTTAACTTAAAAAAAATCTTAATTATATGGGATGGCTCCCTGGGAAGAGGGTAATAGAATAGAAAGAGACAGAGGGAAATTTAGGTTATGTGAGAACAAAAGAGTGCCGTAAAAATGTATTAGTAAATAGCAGGGAATGCAATTCAAATTGACCTTTTCCCCTTAGCATTCTGTTTGGATTTGATGAGATTTTACTCCATGTAATCTTATGTCCTGCCCAACATTTAGTGAAAAATCTCTGCATGAGGAATGGAGACAATGCATAGATCAAGAATGATTCACAAGGATATTAACATGGAGAGGATTGTTTTTGCAGGTCGATAGTTAGTTTGCTTTGTTCCTGTGATTCAAGATGGAAATAAATAAGGTTTCAGTTTGGAAAGGAAATAGATGATGCAGACTAATTTAGTTGCTGGTAATGTTTTCTTAATTAGATTTTCTTAAATCTAGAAACTGAAACATATTATATTTATTTTCCTCATTTTTAATTTTGACCTGATTACCTAGTGACAAGTTAGTTGGTCACTGCTGAGCTAAACTGGGTTGAGAAAAATCACTGAAGCCCTGAGTTGTTGGAGAACACTGAGGTCGTGGAGGCCTCCCCTACCTGGACCAGAGTCCCGGCTCCACCATCTAGCCTTTGCTTGGGAGCCTGCGGCCTCCTGAAGCAGAGCTTATCTCTGAGGAGCTCAGAGCTGTTCCCTCCCCTGAGTCAGGTCTGCCTCTCTGGGCCCCTTGGCCCCAGTCCAGCCCTCTGAGAACAAACCCAACAAGCATCTCCCCCTAAAAACCCTTCCTGTTCTTGCAGAGAGTCCCTGTGGGCCTCTGGAGGTAGGGAATCCTTCCCTTCTGCTCCATCCCTGCCCACCTCTCTGGCCTCGCTAGAATCCAGATCAATCCCTGGATCAGGTCCTTGTCCTTCGTGCTGTCCACTCTGCCTTTTCCCTGACTCCTCTCCAGAGTCAACACCCCAATGAGTTCATTCTGAGTGGTGGAACTTCCCCAGTGTCACTCAGTGTGGCATTCTTCAAAAATCTTTCCTTTCATGGAAAACGTATATTGTAAAAAGCACCCTCCCATGAACCAAGGTTTTCTTAGGAATAAGTAAGTAGGCAGAGCTAATGAAAATGTCCCTGAACCTGGAAAAGTAAAAACCTCATCACTGCCCTCTGCGTAATGATAGCTTGCACCTTCACTGTTCCACTGGGAATAAAATTCTTCCTAAAGACAGTCTTTGACTGCCTTTCATTGGAATTCCTCTGGCCTTTGGGAGCCTGAAAAGAAGGGTGGTTTTCTGTTACTAACCTTCTTCATCTTGAGTAAATAAAATCTGCGCATGAATTTCAGCCCTTCCTTGGAGGTTGCTCATGACTAACTGGGACTTTCCTTGTCCCCCAAACTGGAGACTCTTGCAGTATCCATTTGCTTTCTTTGGTGTGTATGCTGCTGTTTGGGGTAGTTTTTTTCTCTAGAGAAAAAAAAGAATCAGCCAGAAGAAATGCTATCTTTTTCTTTGCTAAAGGAAGTAGTTTTTTAGATGTTTGTTCAGTCAGCCACAGCATAAAAAAGCACTGTGTGCTTTCTGTTTTCTCTCTAGGCTCTCATGCTTTATTAAAATAAGCTGCCATTAGAAATGTTTTCCTGTTGGAATTCATTGAAATGGCAGCACGAACTGCTGCCCTATTTATAACCAGACTCCTGAAACCTGCCCTGGAAATAGAAGGTGACCAGCTGGGGTGACCGTAAATGTGCGTGGAGGAATTCTGATGTGACTAATAAAGTCCACACAGTGAGAAGGCGGAGTGTATTCAGGGAAATGATTGGCAGAACACAAGCCAGTTTAGTTGATAAGGGTTAATGAAATGCCGACTGTGTGCTGGGGTTTGGGGATGCAAATTTAAGAACTGAAGTAATCCTCACTGGGTGCTTACATTCTAACAGGGGAGGCAGCCAGGAAGCCCATATGGAATAAAATCAGAGAATTCATACAAAGTGGGCAAACATGAGGGAGTTGAGGGGAGTCATCAGCAGCTGGGGGGGGGGGAGGGGGGTCAGAAAAGGATTCATGTAGGTGAAGCTTCAGCTGGGCCTTGAGGGAAGAAAGTTATTCTCTGAGGCAGAAATGGGTAGAAAGTGTATGAGGAGGAGAGGGAAAAAGAAAGGTATATAACTTTATTATATACTTAAAAGGAATAGCGAGTTGTACATAACGGATTTGCAGTTTCATGTGCAATTACTGGCCTGATGGCCTCTTTATATCTTTGTCCTCCCTCTTGGAAGTCTGCAGCCAAAACTCAGGCCCTCACAGCTGACCCCAGCACCTGGGTCTTTAGGAATGCTCAGCACCACCCATGACTTCCCCTTTGCCTGGGAGTGTAACTTCGGCGCTTTGGGGCTTTGTCGCATTTTTCCTGGAGGCTGCTGGGACACCAGCTCCAAGCCCCCTGCCTTCTGTCCTGAGCTTTCCACCCTACCCCACCCCCACCCTGAAGCGGGGCAAGTCCAGCATGACAAGTTCTCATTCACAGGACCCCCAGACCCCTCCAGACTCTTCCCAGAACAGGGATATACATAAAATCATGCCCACTGCATAACCAGAGGAATGGAGGTGTGTAGACAGTGAGTGACCGGTTCTCAGAGGCTGTGACTTCACCTTTGTCCTGATGATAGCAACTGTAGTCTTCAGTGGCTCAGCTGTTTGCTTTTGGCAAACAGGAGTGGTCTTGGCCCTGCCACGGGACGCTCTTGCACAGATGGGCTCAGTGGCAGCAGTGAATGATGGCATTCTTTGATGGTTTTGTCTTCTGTGGGACACCAAGTGAAAGTGCCTGCAGATCTCTCCCCAGCTATGCCACCTGAGAGCTTAGAGTAAGTCGTGCTGTTGCTAGAATTGTTCTCAGAGTGTTTCCGTGCCGTTTATCCCTCTCTCTCTCCGCAGGAGGACTTCCGGAATAAAGTTGAAGATTACATTAAGCGTTACGCCAGATGATGAAGGCTGTCAGGACCACGGTTTTGCACTTCCAAGTTGTATCTATCACTTTAAAAAAAAAGAGAGAGAAAACCAATATTCAGCATCCTCCTCCCCCACCCCTCCAACTCCCCATCCGCCCCACTGGCTTGTACACGTCCCGTGACCGTGTTGTACTGAAGAAGAGAACCTTCCCAACTGTCCATTTTACATGGAGAACTCCGCATAAATACAGCAAGAACTTGTGTGTATTTGGTTTAAAAAAGTTGTTTGCTTTAAAATGTTTACTTTTCTGAGCCCGTACTGTATAGCTTGTTGATGATTCTTGAGAAATTGAAAGCGATCAGTGCTGAGCTCTAGCTGGCCACATGGGGGTCAGCTATCTGCCCAGCCCAGAGCAGACGCCATGCTTACTTCCTGTCCCTCAAGGGTGGCCAGGGCCTGCCTGTGGACTCCTGTGCGGCACATGCCACAGGGCAGAGGATCGTCTGTGTGCATCTCCTCATGGAATGTTGATGCTATTTAATGTAAGTATATTTTGGAACAAATTTGTAATTTATATATTTGCTGCTTTGATTCCTTTTTTCTTCCTTTCTTATTTGCATTTGCATCATGCACAGTAGAGGCAAAGGGATCTGTTAAGGATAAAAGCTTAGTGTGAGTAAATAGGAAAACCTTATGATCTTCTCCTTGAAAAGAGAACCCAAAAGATCTAACTTTAAAGGAATGATAAAGGAGGATGAGCCAGGGCCAGAGGGGTTTCAGGCTTGAGGCCTCAAGTTCTCACACCATGACATGAGCAGGGTGATTTTACATGAGTCAGCCCATTGCCCATGAGCACTTACTAAAGAAAGAGGAAGCCTGGACCTGTGACTGTAGAGGGGCTGCTGCTTCAGGAAGCCATCCAGACATCCCTGAGAAAGCAGATAGGTGAGCTGTGGGGTGTGCTGGGCCACACAGAAGGGCAGGACCTTGTGGGGGCCACTGAGCCCCAAGGGGTTGGAGCCACAGTCGTCTGGTGGGAGAACACAGACCAGGAACAAGCACGTGTCCAGCTTTGGGTGAGATCCGACCCAGTCTCACCCTGAGGAGTCACATCTCTCTCTCTCTCCATGTCCTGTGCCAGCTGCCACCTTTTAATTTCCCATTCCTGGCTCAGACTTAGCAGGTGTCTCTGTCCATGCAGACAGACTTGTGATGTCCTGTTGAATGGCAGGCTGATCAGTCATGCTTCTGGGGTCCCTGCCAGCTTCTCTCGGCATTTGGCTTTAGGGAGGGCAGGGCTAGGGGGGCTCCACATCCACTGAACCGTGTGTCCTGAGAGGGAAGGCCGCCCCTGCCCCCTACTCAACATGTGAAAGGTGTGTTTCTGGTTTAGCTCAGTCCAAAAACTACACTTTGATCTCCAGTATTTTAGGTCAAGACTTTGCTCAGGGGTAGAAAAGAAGCCCCCTTCACTCTATCACTGTTGAAACACTTGGTTACAAAAAAAGAACGTTTGATGGGTCAATGAATCCAGGACTCTGAAGGTCCAGGCTCTCTCCCCAGGGTCTGGCTCTCTCTAGCAGCTGGGTGGTGGCCCCAGCTCCAGGTCCCTATGGGTCCACCCAGTGCTTCTGGAGTCTTCAGGGTTTGAGAGACACCCTTGGGAGAGGGGACCGCTGCCCAGAGTTCTAATGGCAACATTGGTTTGTGACAGAGGAACGGCCTCTGACCTCAGAAACAAGACCAAAGGGACAATAGTTGGGGCCTGTGTCTGTTAGTAACTATCCATAGCCTCTCATCTAACTAAATGTTCCCAGGCGACATTTCAGAGAAGCCAGATTAGCTCCTTGAAGTGTGGGACCCACTTCCCTACTTCTTCAATGGCCCTGACTTCACGATTTCCTCGCCCAGGCATTGGCTCCTCAAGGTTGGCCCCTGCACTCTCGCGGCCCCCCAGCCCTTGTAGTGTTAGGGTTAGTGTTGCTGACACTTCTTCCCTTCCTAACTTCCTCCTCTCTGGCTCGCAGCAGACACTTCTGCTGCTGTCATGGGGCTGCCCAAGTAACCCAGTCAGTCCATGAGGCTTTATGAAGCACCCTATAGGGCCAGGGCCAGCACAAGGCACTGGAATAAATCCAGAGACAAAAGAGAATGCCCATTAGGGATGCACATAAAAACATAGATTATACAGAGTGGTTAAATGCAAGGGGGTTTGGGAGAGTGGGGACAGCAATTGGGGGCCAGGAAGGGCTTCATGCAGAAGATGTGGTTTCAGCTGCATTATAAGAGAGGGAATGGGTGGGCATTCCAGGCACGGGGAGCAGTCAGGAAAAAGGCAGGTAGAAAGGGGCAGGGGGTGTCATGCACTTTGGCTGGATCATAGTGGGTTTGAGAAGGAGAATAATGTCCAGTGAGCCTGAAAGATTGGTTAGGGCTAGATTGTGCAAGAACTTAAAAACTCAACAAATTGATATTTTCTCCCAGAGGCAATAATAAGCCACTGGCATTTACTGAGTAGGAGGGTCCCATGGTCAGACCTGTGCTGTGTTCCAGATAGATGGAGGGTGGGGAGGAGGCTGCAGCCTGGGCCTGAATCGGGCTGATTGTAGGAGTAGAGAGAAGGGGGCAGATGCCAAAGACCGTGTGAGAGCAGACAGCTGAATGGCCATGTGGACTGGGGGAGGGTGAAGCTGCCGGAGTAACACCAAAATTACAAGCTGGGAGACCGACAGATGTTGGTGCCAAAGACAGAAAGAGGGTAAAGGGTTTAGGGGGAAAGTGGACCATCGATGGCTCCAGAACAGCCAGTGTGGTATGTCCACTGGGCATTGGTGATTCCACAGCTCAGGGGAGGGGCTGGAGCTGGACAGATTTTGTGACAGGGAAGCTGTTGAGGTGAGAGAAAGAAGGCACAGGTAGAAGAGAAAGCCTCCCATAGTTGGGGAGCCTGATGTGGCTGAAGGGCCTGGGGAGTGATCAGACAGCAAAGAGGGGAATGAACCAGGAGAAAGGAAACACCAGAGCCCAGGGAAGATGGGGAGTTTTCAAGAGTCGCCAGATGACAGGTGTCTTGTCAGGAAAGTGCACTGTCTTCCCTTAAGCCACATTCCCTCCGGCGGTCAGTAAACACCAGGCGTCTACTGTGTGCTGAGTACTGGAGAGAAAAAGAGGCAAGATGCCTGCCCTCAAGGACCTACGGGGGGGGGGGGGTGATGAGCAAACACGTACAGACGAGCTATAGACAGATTAAGTGGGAAATGGTTAGAGGGGTGGAAGATTCTGTATGAGGTGGGCTAGGGCTGGTCCCTGCACCAGCCGCCCTCCCACCACCTCACCACGAACCAGGACAGCCTTGGAGCCTGTGAACTTGGGTCAAAAATATTTTAATCACTGGGTCTCCATTTAATTGGATTCCGTGGTAACCCCTTGTATTTTATTTTATGCACATACAAAAGGCGTCCCTGGGCTTCACCCGACTGACCAGAGGGGCCCAGGAGGCTTGGCAGAGGGAGGGAGACAATTCCAGACTTCCCTCCTTGGGTCACCCATGTTCTAAGCTGCCCTGGGGCCAAGACTGACCCCTAACGTCTGCAGGCTTCAGCTGTCCCCCAGCCCCTTGTGTGCACACGCTTCTCCACCCCCAGAAATCCGATTCCCTTCGAGGCTCCCCGTTCTTCCTTTCCTGGGCTCGGCAGCTCTCCATTGCCTCCTCCATCCCCTCCCCCCCAGGTTACAAGTTAAAACATCAACAAACATTAATAGGTGCCTACTGTTTACCAGGCACAGGAATACAACAAAAGATAGACAGTCCGATCTCAGAGCTCACAGCCTAATGGGAGAAACAGCGCGAGGCTGTACAAACAAGCTGTAAATGGGATGCCATGGAGATGACTCGGAAATGCCTTGTACGTGCTTGGGGGCAGATAGCTATGTATGTGTGCCCTGTGTGTATTACGGCATGCCAGGCCCAGGGTCAGGGAAGATCCCAGTTCAAATCTGAGCTCAAGGGCTTCCTAGCTGGGGAAAACTCAGCTGAGGGTGGGGAGTCAAGCGTGAGAAGACGGAAAAGGCAGGAAGGACCAGGTCCAGGAGAATGAAACGGGCCCAGCGATCCTGGGTTCTGTGATAAGGAGTTAGTGGGGAAGCATGACTCGGGTCACTTTGGCAGCTGAATGGATGAAGGATGGGGCGGGGACAAAGTCCAGACTGAGGAGCAGTTGGAAGCTGTTAAAAGGGACCAGTGTGACAGGTGGGGAGCCCAGCGGGCGTCTGGTTGGAGGAACAGCTGGGAGGCCTCGTGCTCAGGGGAGTCTAGTCAAGCACAAGAAGACCGAGAAGGGAGGAGGGGGCAGGTCATTGAACAGCCAAAGAGAACGTTTTCTGCTGGAGCCTGGGGGTGCTAGGGAGCCCCGGACTCTACTGAGTGGGGGGATGGGGTGTAGAGGTGGGGGTTTCAGCAATGCCTGCCTGAGTCCTGCGCTTCTCCTTTGGCCCATACTGGGAGAGACTGACAGCTGGAAAAAAGGAAGTCTTTGTATTCTGCCTTTTGGGTGAAAAGTCTCTGCTCCCACAGTCTCCCATTGGGATTGTGTTTACAGTCTTTTCTACTTTATATATTTCCATTATCTCTTAATTGAATTTTGAATTTACGGTGTCAGAGTAAACTACAATTTCTTTTAATTCTCTCATTTCTGACTGACCCACCCAGGTTAGATCTTGCAGATCACAAACTTTTCATTCTCTTTACATTTGGATTCAGTGTCCTGCCTTCTTTCCAGTACTGCTGCTTTCTCGGTCCTGCACTTCTCTGTTTCAAATCAGGTCCCAAACAGTTTTCCGAGTTCCCCTCTAAGCCACTGAATCTCTCCTTTGCCAGTCAGCACACTATTCTCATGTATCGCAGTATTCATTGCAGAGTTTTACTTTTCTCTGACTGGGGCCAGGACTTCAAGGCTTACAGTTTCTCATTATTCCAAGTAACATACTTCCAGTTTGGCAAGTGCAGAAATTCCTTTTTAAGTAACTTTGCTTCTAATTTCCTAGGGAATTAATTAAATTCTTTTGTTATTCACCGACCGCAGTGGTCAGATAAACCACTCTCCTAAAATGAAATTTTGTCATTTTCCAGACAGTTTGCCTCTTTAATTGAAACACACCTGTTTCTTCCCACACTGGAGAAAAAAGTTAACAGCTGCACTAAGCCGTTCTTAAGCACCAGATAATACTTTGGAACTTCAGGCTGAAATGCAGGTTTAGGGGGCTTTGTTTTCTCTCCTTTTAAACTGGCTTCGATTCTGTTTTAAGAACTGAGCGGTCTCTATTCAGTGAAATCACCTTCTTCCCCTGTGCTAAAGCAATGAACTTTTCATTCTGCAGGGGAAGGCAGAGAGAGTTGGAGGGTCTAGGTGCTGTTTGTTTGCAATTCCATAAAGGTCCCAGTCAAATATTTCGCTACAGATAAAAATAATCCAACCATAATTTAGAAGTGTATGTCAGACAAAGTTTGTGGTGCCATACATCTCTACAGAAGGGGAAAAGATTCTCTCTTCTCTCTCCCCATGCCTCCCTCCTTTTTATCTCTCTCTCTCTCTCACTGTCTTTGTCTCTGTCCCTCTCAGCCTTCCTACTCCTCCTTCCCAGTTTCCAGCTTGGCCAGAATTAGGAGCTTTGAAATGTTCAGCGAAAAATTTCTTCCTCTTTTCCTCATTTTCCATTTGGCTCATAAAACCACAGGTTCGCTGGCTTTACCAGGCCATAGAATACCAATAGAGCTGATAACATACACTCTACATCACCAAAAAATATATACAAACAAAATACAGTCCCCTAATGTTCCAGGACAAAAGATGTTTTATTTCATTTAATGTTTTTGCTGCCACGTTGGAATGCTACATGGCCCAGTATCCCCCAGATCATTTATTCACTGAATGAAGTCTTATTTTCTATTTCCATAGGGCAGAAATCACTCAATTTCAGGGAAATTGGGCCAATTTTTCCCTTCTAATTTCTCGACGTCTTTGAGGGGTGTGTTTTTAAGCTTATATTCCAGTGGTTTTGACATTTTTATAAAAAGTCCTTGCTCTCACTCCTATTTCCTTCATTCCAGGCCTCATGTTTTCTCAGCTCGATCTCTATTTCTCTAGGGAGAGACCCACTTTCCCCTCCAGAATAGTCTGTTCTTTCCCACTAATTTTTGAGGTAAGAATTCCTCCATGCTTTGCAAAGATGTGTTTTTAGGTCCTCCAGCTGTTGGCTTAGGGTCCTTGTCTATACTATCCATGGTTTGGGGCATGTCCCAGATCTGTACTGATCAGCCCCTGGGACTGCATCCAAGGGCCTACCTTATATATCTTTCACTTCATGTTTTTTTTCTTTTTGGAGGGGGGAAGGCAGGGTAGTGGGGGTTAAGTGACTTACCCAAGGTCACACGGCTAGTTTTTGTGTTAAGTATCTGAGGCTGGATTTGAACTCAGGTCCTCCTGACTCCAGGGCCGGTGTCTATTCACTGCACCACCTAGCCGCCCCATATCTTTCGTTTCAAAAGCTTCCTCTTACTACTCATAATTATTAGCAGTTCAGTCCAAGGAGAGCACGCACAAAACCCATGAACTTGTCATCACTGGTGGGACAGAAACGCTTAGTAGACTTGGACAGTAGATGCCTCTGATTGTGACATCTGTGGGGAGGAAGAGGGGCCCACCTGCACCACCTCCACGGCTCAGTGTGGGAGGCCTCAGCAGTCCAGCAGGGCTTGACGGCCGTCCCCTGCACTGTTAGGCTGTTTCTCCAGCAGCACCTGGCAGTCAGGGTCTGGTGAATGAGTTAAACACTGCAGCACGACAGCTTACATACTGTGACAAAAGAAAGGTTCAAGAGACATTGTTTCTGGGTAATTAAAAATTTTATTAATTATGGCTAGCAGATAATTAATAAAATGGTCACTGGGCTTCCTCTCGTAAACCAAAGCCCCATCAAGGAAGCCTCTCAGCACTTGGAAGAACGAGTGTTCCTGACAGGCAAAAATCTGTCTGATTGGTTAACAATGAGAGAATGAATATTGGAATGAGAGCTGGGGGAGGGGCACATCATTTTGCTTTTGTCTCTCTTAGTCCCCTCTACCTAGACCACTCCCAGTCTCAGCCAGTCTAAAGGACAGCTACCTCCTACCCACCTACCCATGAGTGGAATTCACTTAGATTCTCTTTGTAAGGTTTTCTAGATAAGGGGAGTAAGAATTTCACCTAGACAAGATGGTCTAGGTGGGGTAAATTTGGGGGCAACTCAGAAATCTCCTTGAGAGACTAGACTTTGAGAAAATAAAGAAATAAAAATCTGGATTTCGCCTCCCCCCCCATTAATTTGTTATTGATATTAGAGAGAAATAATCATTTCAATGTCCAAGGCCTATGGTGGCCAGAAAGCCCTGAGCTACACTGTGTACTCAGTCCCTTGTGATGCCTCCATCCTTTCTCTGGCACAAACAGCCCTTGGTGGAGTCCTGAGGAGCCCAACCTGAAGACCTGAAGGTCCAGGGCCCAGCGGGCAGCGGGGACCTGAACGAAACAATGGAGGACCCAGTTAGAATGACCTTGCTTTTGAGCCCTGAGGCCTCAGTGTACTAGAAGGTGAAGGCAGTCCTGGAGGATAACCCCAGGAAAAGCAATCCATCTGTCCTGAGACCTTTCATCAGGGTTTCTGGCTGGGCACATAGGACTGGAGTGAAGTCCTGTCCCAAGGACAACAGAAAGGAAAGTAGAACCATCACCATGATGGTGGCCAAGGGAAGTCTTTCTTCAGAGACACTGTCTCTAAGGAATCCTGAAAGATCCTGACTTGGGGATGGGAAACAGCCTGCTGTAAAAACAAGGAAGGTAACATTTTGTTCTAAGTATAGTGCTTTTCCATCAGTAAACCATAGCACAATGTATGGCTGGATACAACACAGATCACTCAGTCAAATGATCCTCTGACAGTCTGTATGGAGCAGTCTTTAAGAGGGTCACTGTTCAGTACCATCATGGAGTTTGTTCTGCCAGGGTCCAGTTAGAAGAGGGATTCCCTCTGGGGGTTTTCCAAATCATTGCTCTGGTTCCATCAAGGACACTGGAGAGCCTCTCAAAAGGGATCTATAAGTACTTGAAAATTTAGCCTAGTTATTATTAAAATAATAACCTTTAAAAAATTTATTTTTTGCAATTAGCAAAAGTCCGCCTTCTCTTCTTCCTATTAAAAAAGAAAATGAAAAAAATTGAAGAGCAAAAGGAAATTATCAGAAACTATTTTGCCCAATTATATGTTAAAAAAATGAATAACTTAGAAAAAAGAGATGACTACTTAGAAAATATGAAATGCCTGGATTAACAAAAGAGAAATGGATTAAGTAATCCAGTATCAGAAAGAGAAATTGAGCCCTAAATGAACTCCCAAAGAAAAGACTCCATAACCAGATGTATTCTCAAGTGAATTCCATCAGATACTCAAAGAAAAATCAATTCCAATACTACCTAAACTGTAATAGGAAGAAAAAGAATCCTTCTAATCTCGAAGATGCAAATTGGGTCTTGATACCTAAACCAAGGAGAAACAAAGCAGAGAAGGAAAAATACAGGCCAACATTCCTCATGAACATTGATGCAAAAGATGTCAAATAAGATGTTAGCAAGGATGCTACAACTTATTAGAAAAATTTAACATTAAGACCAGTCTGAATTTATGCCAGACATAAAGAAGACTATAAATATGACAAACCATGTTAATGATATAAATAATTATGTCAGTAAACAATTATATCAATAGATGCGGAAAAGACTTTTGAAAAAATTGAACACTCATTTCTAAAAATCACAGTAATAAGTGGACTTTTCCTTAATATTAATATTAAATGAGCCTTTCCTTAATATTAAATATCTAATTTCAAGAGTACAGTTTATGTAGTGGAGAAAATTAACAGGCTTTTCCACTAAGATCAGAGTAAATCAAGGATGCCCATTATCACTACTACTATTTAACAGTGCTACAAATGCTAACCATACCAGAAACAAGAAGGAAAAAGCAATTGAGGGAATAAGCAAAGGTAAAAAGAAAACAAAATTCTCACTCTTTGTTGATGATATAATGGTATACTTAACCCTGGGTAGTCAGCTAAATAATTACAATAATAATTAAATCAAGGTTGCAGGATATAAGATAAATAATTAGCATTTCTATAAATTCCTAAATAACCAACAAAACCCAGCAAGAAAAGCTAGAAAAAAATCTGGTTCAGAATAAGTAGAAGCTACATCTTTGGAAGCGCATCTTCTAAGACTTAGCTAGCATTCATTATGCATCTACTGTGTTCCAGGCACTGTGCTATGCTCTGAGGATACAAAGAAGCATACAGAGAGTCCCTGCCCTCAAGGAGCTCACAGTCTAACGTGGGGAAACAACATGCAAACAATTACATAAAAATCAGGAGGAATGGGGGGTAATCTCAGAGAGAAGGCGCTAAGTTTATAGAGGTTTGAGAAAGGTTTCTTGCACAAAGTGGAGCTGAGCTAAAAAGAAGCCAAGAGTTGGAGATAGGAGGAAGGGTGTTTGAGACATAAGGCGAAAGCCGAGAACTCTGTGGAAACATTTAAGTATTTGCCAGGTGCCAGACATTGCTAAGCACTGAGACTATAAAAACAAGCAAAAAGGAAAACAGTTGGGGCAGCTAGGTGGTGCAGTGGATAGAGCACCGGCCCTGGAGTCAGGAGGACCTGGGTTCAGATCTGGCCTCAGACACTTAACACGAAAACTAGCCATGTGATCTTGGGCAAGTCACTTAACCCCAATTGCCTTCCAAAAAGGAAAAGAGTCCCTACCCACAAGGGGCTTACATTCTCGTGGGCTAGGACAACACCCAAAAGAGGCTGCAAAGGGGGTGAGGGGAGACAGCTTCCCAGCACAGGGAAGTCAAAGCTGGCTAGTCTGGGCCCCTTCACAAATGGAGGCCTCAGTCTCATGCAGAACTCACCATTTAGAGAAGGGAGTGTGTCTTGTGGAGGAATAGAGAGACATGAATAAGTGGAGAAATATTAATTGCTTAGGGGTCAGCTGAGCCAATATAATAAAAATGTCAATAATACCTAAGTTAATTCACTTGTTCAGTGCTGTACCAAACTCCCCAAAGAATATTTTATAGAGCTAGAAGCAAAGGAAAAAATAGGCCTAATTAAAAGAGAAAAGGAAAATACATTTTGCTAAAAGATACCACAGACAATGAAGTAGTATGAAAAAAATTTACATCAGATTTCTCTGATCAATGCCTCATTTCTCAAACATATACTAAGCATAGAACTGAGTCAAATTTATAAAAGTGAGAACCATTCCATGGGAGCAATGGATAAATGGCCAAAGGATATGGACAGGCATCTTTCAGAAGAAGGAATCAAAGCTATCTACAGTCATATGAAAACATGCTTTAAATCACTATTGATTAGAGAAAAGTAAATTAAACCAACTCTGAGGTACCGCCTCACACCTATCAGAAATGACAAATGCTGGAGGAGAGGAGGGTGGAGCAGTGAGCTGATCCAACCATCCTGGAGAACACGTTGGAACTCTATCCAAAAGGCTCTAAAACTGTGCACACCCTTTGACCCAGCAATGCTACTACTAGGTCTGTATCCCAAAGGTATCAAAGGGAAAAGGACCTTAATGTACAAAAATAATTATAGCAGCTCTTCCTGTGGTAGCTAAGAATTGGGGACTGAGGGGAATGACTGAACAAGTCGTGGCCCATGATTGGGATGGAATATTGTTGTGCTATGGGAAGTGTATCAAAGAAAGAAGTGGGAAGGAGCAGCTCGTTTAAGGCCAGTCTGATGATATAAGTGGTGTTCAACACCAGGCGTCCTTCACCACGTATTCTCATTCACTGGCATAAAGCAGAGTCATTACAATTATGTCCCCCTTTTTATTGTTGCTGCTGTCCTTTCTGTTCCCATGAGTTTAGTCAGGTCATGTCATGATGATCTGTTTAGTGCTAGAGATTCAAATAAAGATGAGAAATGAACCCTGGCCCCAAGGAAATGGGTCTCATGAATGGGGAAGACGGGATGCCAACAATGAAGTATAAACAAGACCGACCCAGGGTAGATTGGGAACAGTTTCGCTGGGATGAAGGAGGATGAAGAAAGGCTTCTTTCAGAAGGTTGGACTTCAGCTGAGACTTGAGGGAGCATTGCAGGGCTGCCGGGGAGGGTTGGGAGAAGGACTGCTGTCCTCGAGGAGCCCCAAGGAAGCCAGTGTGGAATGGGAGAGCCTGTGAGAAGGCCAGAAGGGTCGGCTTATGAAGAGCTCGAGGAGCCAAACAGAGGATTTGAAATTTGACCCTGGAGGATACATAGGGATAGGATGCCACGGGACTTTACTGAATGGGGGAGAGGAAGAGACGTGGTTAAACCTGCCTTGTAGGAAGCCTAGTTTGGCAGCTGAGTGGAGGCTGGCCCGGAGGGGGCAGAGCTGAGGAAAGAAAGCCCACCAAAGAGGCGACCTCAGTGGTGGAGGGGCCTGCACCAAGGCAGGGCCAGAGGAGAGGTGGAGCTGCAGGATTTAACGACTGGCTGTAGGAAAACGGGAAAGAGTCGATCACGCCCAGGTTGTGAGCCTCGGGGCTTGGCTGGACGGCGGGACCCTCAGCAGTTGTTTGTCCTTCCTTCTGGAAGAAGACATCAGGGAGGTGATGCCGCTATATGCAAATGAATCGAATCGAAGTGAGGCAGGGCTGTGCAAAGGCACCAGCCTCACTTTCTCCTCCAGAGCCATTTGGGTCCAGGGGCCACATATGGACTACAGGAGATGGCCCCACCGGCCTCAGTGATAGAGAAGTCCAGAAGAGGGAGGGGTTTGCAGGAGAAAGAGGGATTCTGCTCTGGACATGTTGAGTTTAGGGTGTCTGCAGGCCATCTAAAAGGCAGCAGGAGAAGTGAGCCTGGAGGCCAGGAAGCAGTCACCTCTTTGGGCAGGACAAGCGGGTCTGAGGGTCATCTGCACAGAGATGGAAATATAAACCGAGTTCACCAAGGGAAACAGCAGAGAGGGAAAAAAGAGGGAGCCAGCACAGAGCCTCAGGGGACTCCCAAAGGTTAGCCAGCATGATGTGGATGAAAGTCTAGCAAAGGGACAGGCAGGAGAAAAGCCAGGAGAGAAGAACGTCACAAGAAGATGGGCTCAACAGTGTCAGAGACTGCCTGAACGTCACCAATCTGGCACTGATTCCCAGATTGCTGCAGCTCTGGACGCTGTGGTTTGGGTTGGATTGAATTTTGGTTGCGACCGAAGACTGGGCAGCGTCTGGCAACCACCCCAGCATCCCCAGTACAAACCCAGTTTTGTCACAGGGAATGATTTAAAAAAAAAAAAGTTTGAAGAAGTCTTTTTTTCTTTTTAAACCAGGATGGTCTTTATTTTTGTCACCCCTCCTTCCTGTGGGTGCCTCTAACAGAGCTGTCCTGGGTTCTCCTTTTACAATCTCTCCTTTGGTGACCTTGTCGATGAAAAAGTGGCTTTCAATTTGATAAGGGAAATTTGGGGAGCTGTAACTTTAAGTGAAAGATGAGTCACAGCGACTGGGGCAGGAGACAGGAGGCTCTTAATTAAGCCATTGAAAGGCAGAGGAATTAGGTACTGGAGGAAGCAAAGTAAAGACACAGCAGGGGGCTGAGAAACGCTGCCCTGGGAGCCTGAGAGTACGAGCAGTTCTCCTAACTGAAGGCTTCAGCCGGAAGATTCCTGACTGGTGGAGAGAAAATTAACTTATTGACCGAGAGCTACAATGCTCTTGAGCGCCCCCTAGACGTGGAGAGCGGTGTAGCTGCTTGGCAAGCGAAAGCGGCTGCTTTGGGATGCTGGTCACCTGGCAACCAGGGGATGTACTGTGTGGCCATGAACTTGATTCTGATTGGACAATACAGGGTCTAGAGGTCTAGGTGTTGCGGAGAGAGCCAGCGTGATGCGCTTCGTCCATCTCTAGCTTAAAGAAAACTGCTTTTCACACCAAGAGCGAACACTTTCTTAGCATCTTTTCAGGGCGATGGTTAATTGAAAGAATTATAAATTCCCCGTTCGAATAGACGAGAACAGAAAATGGTCCCTAGCTGAGGAGCGGGAAGGATCATGGAGTTTTGTGTGGGGACCAATAACTTTGAAGCCTACACTCTACAATTGTGAGTTACCCTGAGCACATGAATTTCCCTCCCTTCGTTTCCTTCCTGGTTTTCTCTGACTTCTCCGCAGCTATTGAGTGCATTGATGAGAAAGTATGATCCGGGACTAGGTGTGTATTGAGATGTATTTCATTACTTGTTGCTTTAATATATTAACATCTATGATGGTATCCCTTTTTATTTTAAAGTAAATGGTTATTTTTAAGCTATAAAAGCGTCATTACTGTAAGTGGCGAGTTGTGGAAAATATTGCTCAAGTGAGTATCATTCCTGCCTGCCGGACAGGACAAGACACATCTGGGACATTCCACTGCTGCACACTGCTCTTCTCTCTTGGCCCCTTCCTGCCTACAGGGGAAAGAGGGAGGCGGAGGGATGCCATTCTGTCACTGGTCCCATTGCCTGAGCTGCCTAATTCCCTGAGTGAATTCCACCTTGGGGCCAAACTCGAGGGATATTAACAACTGAAATCATTACACAATGATTAACAAACTCCCCATCATACCCTCCCTATCCCAGTGATTCTGAAACCTCCTCCCCACAGTTCAAAACCCATTCTCCTTCCCCCTGCCGCCATTCCCTTATTCTCGTCCCTCCCAACTTCCCCACACACACCGTGTCCCACTCTAAAGCCATCTACCCCTTCCATTGTGCTTAACGGAATGCCTGCTCCATAATTAACAAAATGACTTTCATCTGAAGTCTTTTCCTTGCCCGCTCCTTCCATCTGAGACTGAACTCGCTCCTGATTCCTGGTCACCCTTCCCATCACTGGTCGCATTTTCACTCATTCTCCTGATTCTGAAGTTAAAATACTTCTTGCCCCCACTGTCCCTTCTAAGCTGTCCCTCCATTACTATTACTAGTAACCTCTCACTTTTGTAGTTTGCTCAATCCACATCTACCACCCCATTAAAATTCTAGTGGCTGTCACCTACCAACCCCCAGAACACCCTTTCTTTCCTCAATGAGTTCGGTGCCTGGCTCACAACTGATGTGCCCTCAAACACCCTAATCCTCGATTTACTCATTTCCCATGACCTATTCCTCTACTCCACCTCATCTGTACACGGAAGTGGCCCTTCCTTTGAGCTTGCTGTCATCCACAAATGGTCGTGAACTCTGAAGTTCCTTTAACTGCACGACCTGTTGTCATTCTATCTCTCCCTCTGTCTTGTAACTGCAAGCTCCCATTCTTGATCTTCGCTGTGACCCCCAACCCCTTGACCATCATTCCTGCACTGGACACACTCTCCTCTCTCTCCCCCTTCTGGTTGCCTTGGTGAACCAGTTCAACACTACACTGTTCTCTTCTCTTAAATCCTTTGCCCTCTTCAGGATACTGTGAAGGAATTTGCCCTGCCAAGCCTTGGTTTTGGATTACTCCCACCACCTGGTCCCTTCATTCCTACCCCTCCTTCTCAACAAAGCTGGGGAAAATTACAAAACCATGATGATTGGGCTGCTATGGATTTTTGCTACATGATCTCAAGTGACTTCTCCGTGCAACAAGACTATTATTCATGAGAACAGACCCCAAAATCTGAAACGGTATTGAAAAGAATTGTATTAGGTCATTTGATAGGGGAGAGCAAGACAGAAAGGAGGTGTGGCTCCCTCTCATCTAGGCTTTGGAAGGTTTATATTCTATATGACTAAGACCAGGGTGCCTGCAGGGGAGCCACACATACACAGTTAAATAATTTTGCCAAGAGGGTAATGGGACCAAAACACAGGGGAACTCAAAACCCAAATCCTAGGTGTGGTAACCCAAAACAAGAATGCTTTGGGTAGATCCAAGACCTACAAAATATCTTGTAGCCATCTCCAGCATTTCTGGAGAGTTGATGGGGTCAAGTGACATTCTGAGCATGAACAACCTTTAATCACATAAGAGTGGATTTAAACAATATAATGATTTTTCCCAAACAATATAATAAATCCTCTTTCCCACACTATCTTATTATACCTCCCTAAATGGTCCACTATCCCATTCTCCACAGTGACTCTTTGAAACCTTTCTAACTTTCCACACACCTCTCACAGATCCCTACTCCCACCCTCTCAGCTGAGAACCTTGCCTCATATTTTATGGAAAAAATTGAGGTCATTCACCAAGAGCCCATCTTGCCTGTTTCTCATTTCACCGCACTCAGATACCTTCTGCCACTATCTCTGCCTTCACTCCATCTCACAAAGAAGTGGCGACAAATGATCCCATCATCTCCTGTCCCCTGTTCTTTGTCATACTGTCATCTCTATCATCCCCTACCCTTCAACTTAACCTTAATCTCTCCCTGTCTATAGATGATTTCCCTGCTGCTTATAAAACACACCCATTTCCTCCACCCCCCCTCAAAACCTCACTTTATCCATCCATCTCCTCTAACTACTGCCCCATATCTCTCATGTGTGTATGGATAAACTCCACGAGAAGACAACCTACAGTCTATGTCTTCACTGCTTTCCTTTCATTAGCTACTTTAATCTTCCCATTCCCCCTCCTGCCACTGATCTTTTTCAGCTCATTCTGTTCATGGCTTGTTCATACATTGTTATTTGCATTTTGTTTCCTCCCTCGGACTGTGAGTTCCTTGAGAGCAAGCAGAGACTTGTTTTTTCTTTTTGCCTTTCTCTGTATGCCCAGCACTTAACACATTGTCTGGGGCATTGGAGGCGTTTCATAAATGCTTACTGACTGTTGGCTGATCACTGACTGAAGCACCATATGGAAGCATTGTCTTGTTAGTGGCTTGTGATAAAGATAGAACAACATTTAAGGATATAGCTTAGCAGTGGCATCCATCAGCCCAAGGGCAGAAAGTTGTATAACTCATTGTGTATTGCTATATTTCTTTCCAAAAATACGGAACCATTGCATAGTACTAACAATTTTATATCATGCTAATTTATTCCTAACTCCACTACCATTACTTTTTTAAAAACGAGAGTCCAATATACCAAGATTTATATTCATACTTCTTTTGCATTTCAAAATATATATTTATATGTACACACACACACATATATATATATATATACAATTTTTTTTTTTGCTTTTTTTGGAGGGGGGAAGGCAGGGCAATTGGGGTTAAGTGACTTGCCCAAGGTCACATGGCTAGTAAGTGTTAAGTATCTGAGTCTGGATTTGAACTCAGGTCCACCTCGAGAAGCCTTTTCACATCATGAATGTGGCAGGCCCCCCCAGACATGAAGGTAAGTCATGTGGGGAAGCCCTAACTCTAAACGCCCCCACAAACTGGGCCCGTGAAGGTCCTGGGGCGTCTCTGCAGCTTTGGAAACGGTTAGCGTGGAGGGAGGGGGCGGAGGAAGACGCCGAAGAGCGGCAGTCAATGACATCACTGGTTCTTGTAGAGCGCATGCGCGAGGCCTGCACGCCGAGCCTTCCAGGCCCGGACTCCATTTCCCAGAAGGCCCCGGTCTCTTTAACTCCAGCTGGCGCGATGCATGCTGGGAAAGGTCTTTCTAGGTCTGGAAGGCAGGTTCCCCTCCTTAAGATTGCCAGGTCTGGGCTCACGCTGGGTCTCTGAATGAATAGAGACTGTGCGCAGGCGCAGTCCCGGATCCCCGCCCCGCCCCTAGCCCTTCCCCTCCCGGCTCCAGTAGATGTCTTTACGCCTGGACCTGGAAAGGCTGCGCATGCTCAGTATCGGCTTTCCCTCCCCTCGGTACTGGCTGCAGAACGGTCGGCTGGCGGGAGAGTGCGCATGCGCAAGGGAGGAAGGGCGGGGACGGCGCACACGTGCGAAGCCTCCAGTGTTCTACCAAGAGGGGGGAGAGGAATAGAGAGCAAATGTGGAGCGAGCGTGAGTGCGCGTGTCCTTGTGACTGCACGTCTCAATGAGTGTGTGTGTGTGAGTGAGGGGGCTTCATGTGCACGCAGAGGCTGGTGTGTAAGCGCGGGGTGTGAGTGTGTGGATGGGTGTGCCTGGGGGTGTTGGGGGTGTGCCCTAGAGCGCCCCCTGCGCCCCCTCCTGGTGCTGCGGCCGGGACAGTGCGGGGCGCATGGGGAGGTCCAGGGTCCAGCCCGGCCTGGAGCCCTCGGTCCTCCCGCCCAGGCACAGGACAGCGTGTGGGGGGGCAGCGGCAAGGATGGGCCGGGGGAGCTGCCCCGGGGCTGCAGGGCGCCCCTGTCCCTGGGCCCTGCGCCCTCCCGCGCCTTTGAGCAGGGGCCCTGACCGCGGGTCCGGCCGTGGCGGTGGAAGGCCAGGCGAAGGCAGGATGACCGTCAGGGCCAGCGGGCCTAGGAGTGTGAATGCTCTGGGGGCGGCCTCTGCAGACAGAGCAAAGAGGGGGCTTCGGGGGTGGGGGGCTTAGGCTTTTTTGTGAAGACGCCACGTCTCTGTCTCCAGGGGCCCAGAGGGACCAGAGCTCAGTGAGGCTCTAACAGAAAATTCTGACCTTTCTTGTCAGACAGAAAGCTCACACACCACATTAGCTAACGCGTGTCCACCACTGTGATAGTAATGGCAATTAAAGATTCCCCTGTATTGGCTTGGTTTTCAAACTGATTGTGTTAAAACCCAGAGCTTGTTAATCCCACCTGTGGGATGGACTTGTTGATGTGAAAAGAAAGTCTTGAACTGGGAGGAGCTGGTGACGTAGATTTGGAGAGACAAGAGAGAGGCAGAGGAACTTTTTGGAAGAGCACCTCGTGGAGGCAGAGAGAGACTGAGAGAATTGCTGGGGGACTTTTGAGACCTGCTCCCTGAGCTGCCAAGGACTGAGGAGACATGGCTGTTTTGCTGGTACTTTGTCTATTTTGATGTTGTTTTGCAAGATTTGTCCACTGGTGAAAGACAGTCCTTTTGTTGAAGAAGTCCTGGAACCTGGCTTTTGGTTAAGAAGCCCTGAGACTGTCCTGCAGACAGAGAGTGAATACTGTCCACTGGTGAAGGACAGTGCTGTTGTTGCAGGGGTCTGGGAACCTTTCTGTTGGTTCAGAAGCCCTGAAGAAGGATTTTCTTGTTGTATGTTTACAGAAATCCTGGGAGAGGGTTTTGCTAATGTTTTCAGGGGTTCTAGGACTGTTCTACAGACAGAGGATGAATTAATGAAGGGACTGGCAATGTATCTTGTGGCCTTGCTAAGCCTTGTCTCCCCAGGAACTAAGATTGCTGAGAACTTGCCTCCTGTCAAGATGAAGAAAAGACCTCCATTTGGGTATTAAGTGCTGTGCTTAAACTTGATGTAACTCTGGGGTAGATTCAGTTGTGATCCAGGGGTGGGGAACTTTTGACCTTTTTGTGTTCTATGGTTGAGCAAATGAATGTATTTTACTTATGTTTGGAAACTAATCTCCATTTGAGAAGAGGGGCTTTGTGATGGACTAAATGAAGGTACAGCCTAGGGGTGGAGTAGTATTTAGACCGGGACTTTGTAATTGATTGAATGATTGGAAGGTCCTGGGGTGGGGTAGTACTTGGAGATTATTTAATCACTCTCAGTAAATGCTGTATTTGGAATGATGTCATGTTTTGACCTTCTCTGTTCTTGGTTTGTCACTGAATAAAATGGAGAGCACCTATGCTGGTATTCTGAACCTTGGGAAGTTTCCTTTCCTTGGTGTTACAGTACAGCCTCACAGCCTGGCAAACATCTGTCTGAATGTGCATCACTTGCCAGGGAGGGCTGCTGAAAATCACCATAGCACCAGTGGGAGAAGTCAGACATCTGAATGTTTTCCTAGAAACTGGACTAGAAGACCTCAGAGGGCCCTTCTAACTCTAAAGATATTTTGGCTTCAAGGACTCACACCTCTGGGGGGAGGGCTGCTCACCCTCCTTTGCTGTATACCCATCTTCCAGCTCTTACCTGTGGCTCCAAGCAGGTGCCTCTTCCTGGCCCTGCAGTTCTAGTCTGATGCTTGGTTTTGAGCCCCACGTTTTAGAAAGGCTGTGGAAAAGAGAACAGGGGAAGCCACGAATGATAGTGAAGGGCCATAGATACTGCAGTTCAAGAAGAGAAAGATTAGTGAGGGGCGGAGCCAAGATGGCAGAGTAGAAGCACGACCTTCCTGCGGCTCCTGCTTCCACCCTCCCCAATCCATGTAAAAAGGGGACTCTAAACAAACTTTGGAGCTGCAGAACCCACAAAATGACACAGAGAAGCTAACCTCCCGCTGAGGACAGCCCGGCAGGCCAGCAGGAATCAGCTAGTGCAGTGCTCTGGGAGCCGAGCCCAGCACCACTCCGAGGCTTTAGCCCCAGGGCGGGCCTGACCAGCCACCAGCCAGAGGGATTCTAGATCAGCAGCAGCTGTGGCCGTTTCCAGATTTATCAATACATGGATGCGAAGGACAAGGTGAGAGGCCAGTGCAGTCTGGACTTTGGGACCCAGTAAGTGGGAGTGCGTGGCTTTTACCCCCAGGGTGAGAAACCACTGAGACGCCAGCACAGCCTGCCAGTGCCACGTGGTGGCTTCAGCTCCTGGCCTGCAGAGTGTAGGGGGACCAAGCACCAGTCTGAGGGGTCATCGCTCTTGCTTTAACCTGCTTGGATCTGGATTGCAGTCTAGGGTGGAGGTCCTGGGGTGTGTGTCCAGCTTGCCAGAGCATGTGGAGACCTCAGAGAGGGCACCATCTAATATCTCCGGCAGCTGAGAAAACCCCAGCGTTTGGGACGAAAACTCCCCTGTCTGGTGGCAGAGTCCTACTGTGGCAAAAAGCCCAAAAGTCAAATCATTGAGTGGCAAAACGAGTAGGCAAAGGAAACAAAGCAGACAGAAGATTCCAACATTACACTCCTATTTTGGGGATAAGAAGGAGCAAGGCATGGAACAGGAGGAAAACAGTGAAGTCAGAACTCCTGCACCAAAAGCTTCAAAGGAAAATACAAGCTGGTTACAGGCCATAGAGGACCTTAAGAAGCAGATAAGAGAAGTGGAGGAAAAATTGGGAAGAGAAATGAGAACAATGCAAGAAAATTATGAAATGAGAGTCAACAGCCTGACTGAAGAAAATAATACCTTAAAAAACAGTCTGACTCAAATGGCAAAGGAGGCTCAAAAAGGCAATGAGGAGAAGAATGCCTTAAAAAGTCGAATTTGCCAGATGGAAAAAGAATCTCAAATGCTCACTGAGGAGAATCATTGCTTCAGAATTAGATTGGAGCAAATGGAAGCTAATGACTTTATGAGAAATCAAGATGCTGTTAAACAGATCCAAACAAATGAAAGAATAGAAGGCAATGTGAAATATCTTATGGGAAAAACCACTGACCTGGAAAATAGATCCAGGAGAGATAATTTAAAAATTATTGGACTGCCTGAGAGCCATGACCAAAGTAAGAGCCTGGAAAGCATCCTCCAGGAAGTTCTCAAAGAAAACTGCCCTGATGTTTTAGAACGAGAGGGCAAAATAGAGGTTGGAAGAATCCACCAATCACCTCCTGAAAAAGATCCCAAAAAGAAAACTCCTAGGAATATTATAGCCAGGTTCCGGAATTCTCAGATTAAGGAGAGAATATTACAAGCAGCCAGGAAGAAACAATTTGAATATTGTGGAAACACAATCAGGATAACCCAGGATCTGGCAGCTTCTACACAGAGGGATTGAAGGGCCTGGAATGTGATATTCCGGAGGGCAAAGGAGCTGGGATTAAAACCAAGAGTCACCTACCCAGCCAAACTGAGTATCATGTTTCAGGGGGAAATATGGTCATTCAGTGGAATAGAGGACTTTCAAGGATTCTTGCTGAAAAAACCATAGTTGAATAGAAAATTTGACATTTAGATACAAGAAGCAAGAGAAGCATGAGAAGGTAAACAGGGAAAAGAAATCATAAGGAACTTATCAAAGTTGAACTTTTTTTTTTTTTAAGCACTCGGGGTTGGGTGATTTGCTCGGGGTTGGGTGGCCAGTTGTTGTTTCTGGGTGTGGTGCTGGGTGTCTGGGCCCGGATTTGATCTGGGTCATCAGGGCACTGGAGCTGGTGCTCTTGCTTGCTGAACCACCTGGCCAAAGTTGAACTATTAACATTCCTACATGGAAAAACAATAATTGTAACTTATGAAACTTTTCTCAGTAGTTGAAAGGATTAGAAACATATATATATATATATGTCTTTATATGAGGGTATGCGGACACATGAATACATATGTGAATGTGTGTATATACTTTTACAGGTATACCTAGAGAGAGGGCATGGGACCAATTTAACAGGAAGGGATGATACTTAAAAGGTGAAATTAAGAGGTGAGAGGAATATAATGAGAGGAGATGGGGAAAGACAGATTGGGGCAAACTATTTCATACAGAAGAGGCAAGGGAAAATGGTTACAATGGAGGGGAAGAATAGGAAGGCAAAAGGGAATAGGTTAACCTTATTCCTATTGAATCTGGCTTGAGGAGGGAGGGAAATACACACTCAATAGGGGATCTCACCCTCCAGGAGAATGGGGGGAAGGGGATGTGAGGGGGGGTGATGGAAGGGAGGGCAGGCTGGGGGGGAGGGAAGTTGGAAGCACCCACTTTTGAAAAGGGACAGGATCAAAGTAGTGAATAGAACAAGTGGGAGGTGGGATAGGAGGGAGGGAAATATAGTCAGTCTTTTACAATCCATCTACTACGTTATTGTTTTGCATTAGCCGCACATGTGCAACCTATACTGAATTGCTTGTCTCCCCAGTGGGGGTGGGTAGCAGGGGGGGGAAGGGAATGAATCTGGAATTGAAAGTTTTAAAATCAAATATTCAAATATATATGAAGAAGAGAAAGATTAAGGGGAACATGAAAGCTGACCCAGAAGGAAGAGGGAGTGGGCTTGTTGTGCTCATCCCTGTAGGGCTCGAGCCTTAGGCAACAGCATTTCAGAAGGAAATATCTGATGGCAGAAAAAAATTCCCAACAGAGCTGCCAAAACAGGGGACAGACTGCCTCAGGATGCCTCAGTACCCCCTTCCTGGAGGTCTCTGGGAAAAGTCTGGCTGCCCACTTTTCAGGAATTGTGGACACAGGAAGGACTCTTTGCTGCCTCCAAGGGCCCTGCCAACGCTGAATCTCTAACATGGATGGCATCACCTCCTAAAACAATGGTGAGCAAATGGAAGGAAAACCAACTTTGGGGGAAGCTTGGCATGAGACTTCTCAAAGCATTTGTGGCTGAAGCAAGAATGAGAACAAAAAACACCACAGGAAATGTCTGTCAGAGATTTTAATGGTGCAGGTTAAGCCATCAGTGACATTCCAGCCACCACATTTGTACTGCGTTATTGCAATCCCTCAGGAGCTCTATGATTGAAGAAATGGCATCTTTTTAAAGGAAGAAAGGTGTCTAGTGAAAGAGATCGAGAATAGAAAGTGTGTGCCCATCCTTGAACCTGCCCTGTTTTGAGAACAGTGAGGGATCGGGGCTGCCGATCCAACAACGAGCACTTTCTCGCTGCCTGGAAAAGATGTGGTTGTTATTACTTCTGGAAAATACCAGCCAGCATTGGCTGGCCCATCTCTTGTCATCTTTGCCAATTGTCTAGGTATGTAGGTGTGAGCCACCACATCAGAGTTGGTCACCGTGTCCCTTACATTCTGAGTAATTTGGAGCATCCTTTCATTCTGTTAATATTTTTCAGATTTTCTTTTCAGAACCATTCATATCCCTTGATTGTTTATCTATTAGAGAATGACTTTTGACTATATGTGCATGTGTGTATATTTATATACATGTGTGTATTTATATATGTGTGTGGGTGTATCTATATATGTATATATCTACAGATACACACATGTGTATTATATGTATGTACACACATACACATATATCTTAGTCTATATGTGTTGGGCTGCAGGCCCTTAGAGAATATGGGTAAAAAGAATTTTTCTTACGGGTCACACAGGTCTTGGAGGAAATATTTCCCTTAGGACATATTGCAGTGTTTTGCCCATTCCATGTAGTTAATAAATGGAATTTGTAACATTGGGTAATGGGGAAGTGACTTTTATTCCAGGTCATAGTACACAGGAAGCAGTGATCAGCCCTTCGGGTTTGGGGACGATGCTGTGGGATCGTGCCTTCGAAGTCAGTCTGCCCAGAAGACAGTGTTCAGTGATAGGAAATGATTGCTGTGATGTAGCTAACGATGAATTAATATTTGCAGCGTTATTGTTGCGTATCTGATTGTGAGATGAAGGCTGATGCTCTGGCTGCTTTGCAGCTTAAGGTGCATGATTTTCTTGGTGTTTGCTTCTGGAGAGGATTCATCACAGGACACATCACATCTTAAACAACTGAAAAAACCTATTCAGAGCCCACTGGCTGACGTCCAAACTGAGGCGGGCTGTGATTAAGTAATCAGGTTCTATTTGAAGCAGCAGCCCCTGCTTAAGCAGGAATGCGATTGCTTCAGGCATCAGTGATACCCAAGGCTGTGTCCTGGACTTCACCGGGGAGGATCCTGCTCCGAGGGCCAGGATGTTGGAGAGCCCTGAGAACCTGGGCTCCGTGGGTGAGCGTACCTGTCTCCCGGGGAGTCTTTGCGGGCTCCCTTGGTGCACACTGTGGGCAGTCTGAAATACTGAGCTGAGTTTGGCTTACTCTATATAACAGATGGAAGGGCGCCCCAAGCCCTTTGTTGGGCATTAGACAGAATATTTCTGTCCCCAGGATAAAGGTCCTTGTTTTGCACAGATTGTTATCCCATAGGTTCATTGGCTCCCTCCTGTAGATGACTTAAGTCCTTTGGCATTTTAGAGACTCCTTCATTCGGAAAGCTTTTCCTCCCCCTCTTCAGGGATTTTTCCAGGGACTTTCCCTGGAGCTCTCGTCTGCGTGGTTTATATTTTTTCTAGATTGGATGTTACAAATGGGCTTTGCTCTGCACACAGTCAAGGCTTAATGGAAGTGTTATGAATGTAAAAAAAAAAAAATACAAGTCCCAGGGACGATCACAGATGGCAGAGGTAGCCTTGCTGCTAGGGTGCTTGAAAGTGCCAGTGGCTTCTTGTTGCTCCTAGAACCCAGGGGCCAATCCCCCAGTTTGCACTCAGTGCCTTTCAGTGTCTTCCCAGGGTACCGCTCTTTTCCTTGTTCTCCGGTTAAAGTTCCAGCTTTTGTGTTTTTAAATGTTAGGACACATCCCCACTCCTCTCTCCAAGCCTTTACTCGACTCCTGCTACCTCCTGAACTATGATGCCTTTCTGGTGCCCAGAACTTCCAGTGCCCCCTCCCCCAAATTACCTTGTGTTGATTTTCTCCATTTTAAATCTACTTAAATGCTCAGATATAATTTTAGTCCATAGAAAATAGCTCCTTGTGCCCAGTGATTATTTCCCATTTTTCTTTGTGCCCCCGCTGCCTACTGCAGTGCCTGGCATACAGTAGGGGTGCTTAATGCCTATTGATTGGTTGAGACATGCAAAGCTCAAATGGGATATGCATGGAAAGGTTTCATGGAGTGGGTCAGAGGCAACTGTGGTCTTTCTGGGGCCCTCCTCAAAACACTAAATGGTACACTGAGGGCACCCTCCAGTGCTTTCTTTCCTGCCTAGGATAGAAATGAATTCTTTGCTTTTTGTTCCTAGACCTTTCCCATGTATATCTCTCTGTATAGGGCTTCCAGTTTCCAATATGGATATACTCTCCCAGTTAGAGAGAGAAGCAACATCATGGTGGCCTGAGGAAGGAGGCCCCAGAAGCCTTTGTCCAAGTAAGTGAGTGAAAAGTGTGGAAGCTACTGTGTCTTCTCAGATTGATGGCCCCACCTTTGCAGGATGGATGGTGATTTCTCCTAAAGGCCCTTAGTCTCATTTGTAATTTCTTATGGCTTAATTACATGTAATCCAGTTCATACAACAAATTTGTTTGCGTAGATTCCAAGTTGTTTCCATTTACACAATTTTTAGCTACTTTCCCCCCTTGCTTTGTGGTATTCCAGTCTGTCATTCCCCAGAACATCATCGTCATCATCATCTTCTTCTTCTTCTCCTTCTCCTCCTCCTCCTCCTCCTCTTCCTTCTTTCTTCTCTTTTTGAGGGGGGAAGGTGGGACAATTTGGGGTTAAGTGACTTGCCCAAGGTCACACGGCTAGTAAGTTTTAAGTGTCTGAGGCTGGATTTGAACTCAGGTGCTCCTGACTCTAGGGCCAGTGCTCTTCACTGTGCCATCTAGCTGCCCCAATATGCTGTTCCTTTTGAGTGTTGTTTTTTTATGACATTTATAAATACCTTCATTACCCTGGAATAGAATTCATTTAATCCTGGGCAGCCAGGTTTCTTGTTACTTTCTGCTTGCATCTTGGGCTTCAGTGCTCCCAAAACAGTTTTGAGTTCGGAAGACCTAACTGCCTGTGTGACCTTGGGCAAGTCACTTAGCCTTTGCCTCAGTTTGTTCAACTTTAAAGTGGGGATAGATAATAACAACCGGCAGAATTGCTGTAAGGTGTTTGTAAATTGCTTAGTGTGCTGCCTGGCGCTTAGAAGCATTATGTAAATGTTAGCTTGTCTGAATCGTCATGGAAGCTGTTCTCTTGGATGGGAGAGACACAAACCAGAGCTTGTTCTCAAGCTCACTCCTTTTTCTCAGCACAGCAACGGTGTCTGGTGACATTCTTTGTTCAGTTTCTTTTAGATTTCTGGAGTCAGGAAACCAAGTTTGAGATGAAGAACTGCACAGTTGCCTAAAGGTCTCAGTGCCGGAACATCAACTGTGGCAGTCCGGCATGGGAGAAGTGGAGGAATGCGGTGTTCATTTTGTAAAAGAGATGAGACAGCCCAGAAGAGTTACAGTCATTCAGAGAAAAACTGAAAAAGAATACCGTACCTCCTTGTGACCCTTTTGGGAGAAATCTGAGTTTGGGGTCAGATTTTCATGCCTTAAGGAGAGGGGTAATGAGAGAAAGCCTCCATAAACATGAGATACTTGGAAAAACTTAGGGGTTTTCCAAACTTCCTTGCATGTCATGCAGTAGTCTCCTTAGAGAAGATCTGTACTATCTCTAGCACATGCAGGAAGCCCTCTAGTTACCACACAGACACAGTTAAATTTCATAGGGTACATGTTGGAGAAAGTCTGCATGAATCCAGTGAATGTCAAAAAAACCTTTGGGAGAAGAGCAGAACTGACTGGACAGCTAAGAATTTGTACAGGAGAGAAGTGTAAATGTAATAATTATGGGAAAGCCTTCGCAGGAAGCAGGAATTTATATTAGAGATGAACCATTTAAAAGTAATTAACATGGGAAACCCTTGAGGCAAAGAGGATGCCTTCTTACCCAGCAGAGAACTCATATGGTAGAAAAACAATGTGCATGTAGTAAATGTAGGAAAAGCTTCAGCCAAAAAGCAAACCTCATTCAATATCAGGCAACTCACACAGGAGTAAAACCTTTTGAATGTAATGAATGTGAGAAGGCCTTCAATTGGATAGAAGTTGGGAAAACCTCAATTCAAATCCTGCCTCAAATAGTTACTAGTTCTGTGACTTCAGGTAAGTTACTTTCTCTTAGCCCTGGTTTCCCCATCTGCAAAATGGGTAGCATAAGAGCATTTACCTCATAGAATTATTGTATCTAATGAGATGTGTGTAAAGTGCTTTGCAAACCATAAAAGTAAATGCTATCTACCATATTTCCTTTTGTGATAAGATTTCTAAATTGGTCCATCAGAGGAATGTGGAAAAGTCAGAGATGTAGCCTTGACAATGGTGTGGTTCAATAGATCCTGAATAGTTGGGACAGTTAGCTGCAAGAGGTTGTTATCAGTGATTTGACATCATATTGGCAGCCCTACAGTAAAGTGCTCCAGGGTTCTGGAGGTGTTTGAATACTGGTAGAGACAGATGCCATATTCATCAGATCTGGGATTAGGAACATCCTGGATGATGGGTCAGGATCCAACAAGATCCACAGCCTAGAACATTTTATGGAACTTCAAAGGTTGAGTGTTTTTAGGAATAATTGTTAAGTCTTGCATTTGAATTTTTTTTTTTAAATCTTCCAAATTCCAAGATCGGGTAGCATGGATTCTTAGTAATTTGAAAATATGTGGGTTTTGGGGAGAGTTGAATTATAAGCTTTATATGAGGAGTAGAGCACCTGGGCAGCTGAAAAATGTAATGACATCTAAGTTGTATTAAAAGAGAGGCATAGAGGGGTGGCTAGGTGGCACAGTGGGTAAAGCACCGGCCCTGGAATCGGGAGGACCCGAGTTCAGTTCCGGCCTGAGACACTTAACACCACACAAAAAATACTAGCCGTGTAACCTTGGGCAAGTTACTTAACCCTAATTGCCCTCCAAAAAAGGCAAAAAAAAAAAAGAGGCATAGGGGGCAGCTAGGTGGTGCAGTGAATAGAGCACCAGCCCTGGAGTCAGGAGGACCTGAGTTCAAATCCAGCCTCAGACACTTGACACAAAAACTAGCTGTGTGACCTTGGGCAAGTCACTTAACCCCAATTGCCCTCCAAAAAAGCAACAAAAAAAAGTTTTAAAAAAATATTTGTTTTAGTTCATTTTAAAAAGGACATCTGCATGCTGATTTGTTCCAGAAGAGAGCAATCCAAGGTGGTGAAAGGTTTTGGGTCCATGCCATATGAACATCTGGTCATAGGTTTGGAGTGATTTAACCTAGAGAAGACTGGGGGAAAACATTACAGCCATCTCTGAGTATATGATAGATTATGTGGAAGAGCCATCGAACTTGTTAAGTTTGGCTCCAAAGAAGAGAACCTACCCAGAAAAGCTGAGTCTAACCCTTCAGGGGAAGAAATGGATATTTAATGAAATAGAGGACTTTCAAACATTCATGATGAAAAAAACCAAAGCTGAATAGAAAATCTGACTTTGACATATGAGGCTTAAAAGAAGCATAAAAAGGTGAACAGGAAAGAGAAGTCATAAGGGATTCAGTAAGGTTAAGCTGTTTGCATTCCTACATGGCAATATGACACTTGTAATAATGATGACCATTATTAGGAATTTAGAAGGAGTATACAAAGACAGAGGGCACAAGTATGCTGGGATGATATCTAAAAAATTAAAATTAGGGGGTCACAAAGATGTATGATTACAATGGGATAATTACAAAAAAAAAAAAAACTGAGGACGGGCAGCTAGGTGGCGCAGTGAGCAAAGCTCCAGCCCCCAGAGTCAGGAGGACCTGAGTTCAGTTCGGGTCTTAGACACTTAACACCCACCAAAAAAAAAAAAAAAACTAGCCGTGTAACCTTGGGCAAGTTACTTAACCCCAATTGCCCTCCAAAAGGCCAAAAAAAAAAAAATGAGGAGCAAGAAGAGATGCACTGGGAGAAGGGGGAAGGGAAAGATAGAATGGGGTAAATTACCTCCCATAAAATAGGCACAGAGGAGCTTTTACAGTGGAGGGAAAGATGGAGGGGGTGGACAATGCTTGAATCTAATCAGAATTCACTCAAATAGGAGTAACACATTCAGTTGGGTATAGAAATCAATGTTATCCTACAGGAAAGTAGGAGGGGAAGGGGATTAGAGAGGGAGCCTGAGAGAAGAGAGGCTGGTTTCAGGGAGGCAGTAGTCAGAAGCTTCTGACTAGTTGTATTGAGAATACAAGTCATTCTCCAGTCATAAACAGGCAGTTTTCAGATGAAATCAAAGCTATCTATAGACGTATTAAAAAATGCTCTAAATCATTTGATTAGAGAAAGGCAAATTAAAGCAACTTTGAGGTACTACTCCATACCTATCAAATTGGCTAACATAATAGATAAAGAAAATGACAAATGGGGATGGCCAGGTAGCACAGCGAGTAAGAGCACCGGCTCCAGTGTCAGGATGACCTGGATCAAATCTGGGCTCAGATACTCAGCACCACACCCAGAAATAACTGGCCATGTAACCGTTACTTAACCCTGATTGCTTAAAAAAAAAAAAAGAAAGAAAAATGCATCCACCTTGAAAAAGAACTGATGAAGTCTGAATGTAGATCAATCACACTTTTAAAAAACCATGTTATTTTTCTTGGATTTTTTTTGTTTGTGTTTTCTTTCACAACAAGACTAATATGGAAATGTTTTGCATGACTGCACACGTATAACCTATATCAAACTGCTTGCCTTGTCGAGGAGGGAGGAAGGGAAAGAATTTGGAACTCAAAAGTTTTTTTTTTTAATGTTAAAATTGTTTTTATATATAATTGAAAAAAATTAAATATAAAAAAATAATCCCAATAATCTCAGTGTCATAAAAGTTGAACAAGTTTAGGTAAGCAGAGTCATCATCTCATACATCTAAGAAAACAAACCTAGTTAGACTGAGTAGGTAAATTAAGTCAGGTTGCAGATTAAGCTATATTTAAAGGGTTCACAATAGGCCAGTTGAGAAGAGAGATTTACATATCACCAAGGTAACCGATAAAACTCAGAGTCAGGAAAATCACACAGCTAGAGGAACTAACAAATAACTAAGTCACTTTGGGGAGCTCAAACTCCCCTTTGGCTTCTACCTGAGGAATGTAAAATAATTTTCCCATAACACTTATTCCATTGAGTCAGATTCTGGTCACACGAGGTTAATATTAATAGAAGACAGGCTTTTAACTAACCAAAAGTTGCAGGAGAAATGGTCCTGATCCTCCAACAATAAACAATAAATGCCCTGAATTTGGACATATACCCCTGCAGGCAAACATGAGCAGCAGGAAACATCAAATTGAGAGTAATAAAATAAGATCATCAGTATTAAGTAACATAAGGTCTTGTTCCTGGTAACCCACTCCTAATGTCCATTTTTTTGCTTTTCCAAAATTATATTTCGGATTCAAACGCCAGAACACAAATAGGGAATAGAGAAAAGAAACAAAAATATATCATAAACTTAAATGTTGGGACTTAAATACAAAGTTAGAAAGAAATAAAAGCATGTCGTGTGCATAGCAGAACATAAGAGAGGATTCAAAATATGTAACAATAAATGTTCATTTCAGGAAAGCCTATATGATAAATAACACTCGTGTTGAGAATTGTCCCTCTTTCCTTTGCTTCCTTGTGAGTTTTCTTTTGTTCTCTGCTGGGAACTTTTTTGCTTTGGTTTTTCCTCTCCCTCCAAATCCCCCGCTCCCCCACCAAAGGCCACAATAAATCAATCAAGTTTAGATATGTTTCTCTATAGCTATAGACATATACATAGGCATGTGTGTATATGCATACATATATAGACATATACATTCCCAAACCTATTCTACTCCTGATCCGTGTTTTTATGTGTATGCGTGTCTCTTGTTTCCTGTCCCTCCTGCCTCCTCTACTTTACTTTTACTCACTACCTTGCCTTCTATTATATTACTTGCCTACCCCCTCCAAAGTATCTCTCCCCTATCCTCCCATTACCATAAATCTAAACACCCTTCTATACCTCTATTTACCTATCCCCTCACCCTCCCCACTAAAAATCCTTCCCTTGTCCTCTCCCCCGTCTCTATGCCCTACCGTTTTATTTCTTCTGTATTTAGAAGACTTCTATACTCTTTCAAATATATATGTATTGTTTCCTCTTAATGCCCATTCTTGATGGAAGTAGTTTACAGAACTACCAACCCTCCTCCCCCATCTAATTCCCATGTATCTATTCTTCCTCTTGCACCTCATTTGTATAAAATAATTACTCTTTTTAGCTGTTCCTAAATGGTTTTGCTTTTTAAATTCATATCATGCCCAGGTTTTCCCAAGTCCTTCTTATGAACTGCCCAATTATTAATAAGAATCTTAGACATAAATTTTATGCTTTACATATATAAAAAGTAAACATTCTGTCCTTATAGATACCTTATAATCAGTCTTTGTTATGTATCATACTTATATCGGTTCTTGTATGTCAAATCATCTATTAAGTTCAAGGGATTTTGTTTTTGTTTTGTTTTTTGGGTTTGGGGTTTTGTTTTGTTTTTTTGCTTTTTGGAGGGGGGAGAGTAGGGAAATTGGGGTTAAGTGACTTGCCCAACGTCACATGGCTAGGTTTTTGTGTGTTTGTGTGTGTCAAATGTCTGAGGTTGGATTTGAACCCAGGTTCTCCTGACTTCAGGGCCAGTGCTCTACTCACTGCGCCACCTAGCTGCCCCAAGTTCAAGTTTTTTTTTAAATAAAGTCTTGAAAATCTGAGTTTACCAAATGTCCATTTTTCTTCATTCAAAATAATAACTTTGCAAGGATATTTTTGGCTGGAGCCCCAGTTCTTTTGCCCTTCAATATGTGTTCTAAGACTTGCAGTCCTTTAAGGTTTCTGCTGCTAGGTCTTCTGTAATTTTAATTGTGGCACCATCATATTTAAATTGTTTTAATCTTGATACTTTTAATAGTTTTTCCTTGAGCTGGGGATTTCAGAATTTAACTGATTTTCCCATGAGTTTTCCTCATAGGATCTCTTTTAAGTGGTGATCAATGGATTTATTCTATTTCTACTTTCCCCCTTGTTCTATAATGATTCTTTAATTATTTCTTGTATTATTGTATCAAGGTTCTTTTTTTGATCATAACTTTCAGTTAGTCCAATTATTTTTATATTTTCTCTTCTTGATCTATTCTCCAAATCTGTTGTTTTTCTTATAAGATGTTTCACTTTCTTCTATTTTTTCATTATTCATATTTTGTTTAATCATTTCCTGATCTCTTATAATTTCACTGGCTTCTCTCTGCCCAATTCTAATTTTCAAGTTGTCATTTTCTTCCTTAAGATTCTGGACCTCCTTTTCTGTTGGTTGACTTTCTTCCTTTCATAGCCTTCTTGTTTTTCTTGGATTATTCTTATTTTCTTTTTTAGTTTTTCCTCCATCTCTGTCATTTGATTTTTAAAGTCTTTTTTAAGGTTTTCTGTAAATTCTTTTTGGTCAGTGACCATTTAATATTACTCTCCGGGGTTTTCTTTACTTCAATTTCCTCCTCTGAAGATGAACCCTGGTCATCTCTGTTTCCATAATAGGTTTCTATGGTTGAATTATTTTTCCTTTGCCTGTGCATTTTTTGTGTTGATAGCTTAATTATTTGTAGTCACCTCTAGCCCTAGGGTATGGGACATGGTGCCTTTTGTCCCACATCTTCAGTTCTTCCCTCTAGCCTGAAACCAAAGCCAAAACTCCAACCTCCTGTAAATCCCCACAGTCAGGAGCTTTCTGCCCCACTACTTCTGCACCCATGGGTGTGTGCTGGTTCCTTCTCCTTCTCCCTCCCCCTCCCAATCCCCTTCACAGCACAGCTGGGTCTGGCATTCCTGGTCAGCAAAGGTTCCCTTGATCTTCCTGGGCTCAAATGGCCAACTCCCCTCACTTCCCTGAGGTAAAAGTTCAGCTGGGGCTGAGGCAGCAGCTCATACCAACTAACACCAGGTCTTGCTGCTTGTTGTTTAAGAGGCTAGAAGCTTGCTGTTAAAATGGAACCTAGCCTGGAGGCGTTCTTCACCAGGACCAAACCTAGTCCTGGGATTTTTCTTCTGATCTTCTCAAATTGTCCCAGGAGGACCTCAGTTATGGCCCTGTTCTTACTTATCTCTACCCACACTTTGTTCACCCTAAGGTACTATTTTAACTCTCTTGTGGGGGAGAATCTTAAAAGCTAAGAATTCTCTGACCTACTCTGCCATCTTCTCAGAATTCTCCCTCCTAATGTCCATTTAATCAGCATATTTCATTTTGGGTCTTTGCTGTCCCATAAAGCCACCTAGTCCTTGGAAACATTTTCCATTGGAAATTTTGGAAAAGGCTTTGTTCACAAAGCAGCTCTGATGGATGTTCCTCCAACGGAGCCACTTGCCTGGTTCCAAGTTACTTACAAAGGTTCCCTAGGCAATGCCACAAAAACCTGTTAGTGATAAAAATTGATGTAACTTAGTAAGGCCTAACACAACCTCTTAAATTTGGTTTTCCAGTAACTCCTTCATGTGGAGAACATCAGTTTAAACTTTATGGATATAAACTTACACTTGTTCTTTTGTCATTTTTCCTAATATAAACATTTGAAAGCCCATCTTATACATGTATCTTAGTTCTTAGCAAAAAAAAATCTAATCTTTATACTTTTCCTAAACACTAAATAATTATTATTCATTTTAAATCAAAATGTACCCAATTAAATGCTTGACAGATTTTTTTAGTCATAATGAAAATAGTCTCTAAGTGACCGCTGAAGTTCATAATTTCATAGCATTCTCATCCAAAGAGGAATTAATTTTTGAATAACACCAATGGGGATCATTGTTCTTTTCTTTTTTCTTTTTTTAAGCTTTTATTTAGTATTTTAGTTTTCTCCAGTTACATGTAAAAACTATTTTTAATTCCTTTTTACAACTTTGAGTTCCAAGTTCTCTTCCTGCCTCCCTCCCCACCCCCACTCCCCACTGAGAAGGTAAGTGTGATAGTAATGGCAATTAAAGATTCCCCTGTATTGGCTTGGTTTTCAAATTGATTGTGTTAAAACCCAGAGCTTGTTAATCCCACCTGTGGGATGGACTTGTTGATGTGAAAAGAGAGACAATAACTGGGAGGAGCTGGTGACGTAGATTTGGAGAGACAAGAGAGAGGCGGAAGATCTTTTTGGAAGCAGCAATTCTCTTAGTCTCTCTCTCTCCGCGAGGAATGTAATGTAATGCCAAGGAAAGGCAACTTCCCAAGGTTCAGAATACCAGCATAGGCGCTCTCCATTTTATTCAGTGACCAACCAAGAACAGAGAAGATTAAAACATGACATCATTCAAAATACAGCATTTACTAAGTGTGATTAAATAATCTCCAAGTACTACCCCACCCCAGGACCTTCCAATCATTCAATCAATTACAAAGTCCCTGTTCTAAATACTTCCCCACCCCTAGGCTATACCTTCATTTGGTCCACCACAAAGCCCCTCTTCTCAAATGGAGATTAGTTTCCAAACATAAGTAAACTACATTCATTTGTTCAACCACAGAACACAAAAAAGGTCAAAAGTTCCCCACCCCTGGATCACAATTGAATCTACCCCAGAGTTACATCAAGTTTAAACACAGCACTTAATACCCAAATGGAGGTCTTTTCTTCATCTTGACACGAGGCAAGTTCTCAGCAATCTTAGTTCCTGGGGAGACAAGGCTTAGCAAGGCCATAAGATACATTGCCAGTCCCTTCATGAATTTATCCTCTGTCTGTAGAACAGTCCTAGAGCCCCTGAACACATTAGCAAAGCCCTCTCCCAGGATTTCTGTAAACATACAACAAGAAAATCCTTCTTCAGGGCTTCTGAACCAACAGAAAGGCTCCCAGACCCCTGCAACAACAGCACTGTCCTTCACCAGTGGACAGTATTCATTCTGTCTGCAGGACAGTCTCCAGACCCCTGCAACAACAGCACTGTCCCTCACCAGTGGACAGTATTCACTCTCTGTCTGCAGGACAGTCTCAGGGCTTCTTAGCGAACAGCCAGGTTCCAGGACTTCCTCAACAGGACAGTCTTTCACCAGTGGACAAATCTGGCAAAACAACATCAAAACAGACAGACAAAGTACCAGCAAAACAGCCATGTCTCC
>NW_027186383.1:7471815-7491394 GCF_028583685.1 Petaurus breviceps papuanus
ATCCCACAGGTGGGATTAACAAGCTCTGGGTTTTAACACAATCAATTTGAAAACCAAGCCAATACAGGGGCATCTTTAATTGCCATTACTATCACAGTAAGCAGTCCCATATAAGTTATACATGTGTAGTCATACAAAAGATAGTCATAATAGTCATATTGTGAAAGAAAACAAAGACCAGAAAAAGCCTCAAGAAACATAGAGTAAAAAATGATGCTTTGATCTGTATTCAGATACCATCAGTTCTTTTCTGGGATGAATAGCATGTTTCATCATAAGTCTGTCAGAGTTGTTTTGGATCATTGTATTGCTGAGAATAGCCAAGTCATTCGCGGCTGATGAATATGATACTTAAAATTCTGCTGTTACTTTGTACACAGTACATTTCACTTTGTATCAGCTCACGTAAGTCTTTCCAGGTTTTTCTTATAGTACAATAGTATTCCATCATAATCTCATACTGAGGATCGTTTTTCAAATTAACAGCATTTTTTTTTTTGCTTTTTGAAGGGCAATTGGGGTTAAGTGACTTGCCCAAGGTCACATGGCTAGTTTTGTGTTACGTGTCCGAGGCTGGATTTGAACTCAGGTCCTCCTGACTCCAGGGCCGGTGCTCTATTCACTATGCCACCTAGCCGCCCCCTACAGTATTTTTTATACAATAATTTTCCAAAAATCACAATACAAGAAAAACTCGGAGCCTAGCAATAACATAAACAATATTATGAATTTAAAAAACCAAACATTTCCAGCCAAATAACATCAGTTCAGTTGAATGTACTTCTAAATCATCTTACATAGAAAATCACTTCATCTACCTCTCAGTTTGACATTTTATACTAATCACATTCAAAGCCAGCAATTTTGAAGCAATTATGTTTTTGATTCTTATTCACGCAATTTCTAATATATCACCTTAATATCAAATATGAAATGTATTTTGGGTTAAAGTCTGTTCTGCCTATAGAGGGTCAAACATCAAAACTATCCTAAGAGGAGAATACATTTCACCTTGAATGAGATCATATTATAATTTACGTTTAGGGCAAAAATCAAATAAAATCTGGATTCACAATCACAAATGATATAATTCAAAACCTCAATTTTCCCCACAGCCATTAGCTGCAGTACCCCAAATTATAGAACCCATTGCCTTTAAAGTTAGCTGAGTTCCAAAGATTTATGGTGGCAGTCTCAAATTCTTATCTCCCTCTTTGGGGCCCATGAGACTTTAAAGATTGGAACACGCCCTTCTTTTTTTTTTTTTAAAGCAATTGGGGTTAAGTGACTTGCTCAAGGTTACATGGCCAGGTGTTTCTGGGTGGGTGCTAAGTGTCCGAGCCCGGGATTCGATCTCCAGGTCATCCCGACACTGGAGCTGGTGCTCTTACTCGCTGTGCTACCTGGCCATCCCAGAGCAAGCCCTTCTGATGGTCCTTCAAGAACAGAATTTTAGTATCAAATAATTGCTGCAAATTTATTCTTTAGTTTCCATCTGGTAAACATAACTTGATAGAATACTGTCAATCTTAAATTGCGAACAGGCATTTCTCCAACTAATGTCTACAAATTATGGGCAGAGAAAGTTTCTCATGTTCTTATCTCAATGAGATTTAAACAAACTTCTCCAACTTCTCTTCCCAAACCCTTTACTTGCATCCCCTTTTTGCTTAACCTTCTCTCTCTATTCCCTCCCAATGGACTTGGATGAAAGGGCACAACCTTCAAGACTACAGCTTTCTTTTCATGCTCTTTAACACTTCACTTACCCTTGATACTTTTCTTTAGTCATTTCATCTGTTTTTGAACAATTATATCCCTGTCCAATGTACCACTGAATCTCTCTGGTACTAATTTCCTTATACTAATTAATTGCAAAACTTTTCAATTATGAGTTGTATAGTGTTAGGGTCTGTGGCCCGGCAAAGGTCTCAGGCAGCCTCTCTGAGTTCAGGTCTGGTAACAGGGCACTTTGTGGTAGATGCTTATCTGATCTGATCTGAGGTCAGGGAGCCCTGACCTCTAGGAAGTGCTGAGTCCCAGACTGTGTGCTGTTACACAAATACCCTGTTACACTGATGTTTATCTCAGGATCAAAGGGTAAGTGCGCAGGAGTATGCAAGCTATTCTGGACACAGTCTCCCTGTTCTCTGATTGGCCCCCTACTTTCTCTCACGAACTCTTCACGAGCTGTCCACGAGCTTTGCAGGTGCATTTTGGGGTATTGAAGGGCTAAAGTATGAGGGGACAAGGGAGAGATGTAACCACACACCTGTCCTGCCAATAAAGCTGTGCCTTTCTCCATTTCCACTGGCTCGACTTCTCCTTTATGTGAACATGCAGGACATGACTAGAATGTGCACTGAAGGCCTGGGAGAGGTATGACTCAGCTAGAAATCATAGGATCGAGACAAGTCATGACACATAGACTATTTCAATTTCTTTTATTTTTTCCTTGCTTTTTGGAGGGACAATTGGAGTTAAGTGACTTGCCCAAGGTCACACAGCTAGTTTTTGTGCTAAGAGTCCAAGGCTGGATTTGAACTCAGTTTCTCCTGACGCCAGGGCTGGTGCTCTATTCACTGTGCCACCTAGCCGCCACTATTTCAATTTCTCTTAGATGACTTTGCTTCTACTTTACCTAAACAATTAAGTTCTGCTAAATCATTCACAGAAGAAAAGACAGTAGTAAGATAAATAATTCTCCTAAGGGGAAATTTTCTCTTGAGAAGGCTAAAGACTGCAGACTGCAATCTATTTTTTTTCTTTTTTCTTTGCTTTTTTAAAGCTTTCTTGGCATTCTCTAGGCAGTGAAATCACCTTCTACTAAAACTGTGAGCCTCTCACCTTCCTAGAGAAAGGGTGATAAAGAAAAAAAGGTCTTAAGTGCAATTTGCATAGAATCTTGGTCCTAGAGAGTTGCAAACCTCCTCCAAAAATAATCCACTAAGATATTTCATCATTTAGAAAAACATTCAGGGGCAGCCGGGTGGTGCAGTGAGTAAGAGCGCCGGCCCCAGCGTCGAGAGACCTGGGATCAGTTCTGGCCTCAGATACTCGGTGCCCACACAAAAATAACTGGCCGTGTAACCTTGAGCAAATTACTTAACCCCAATTGCTTAAAAAAAAAATAAAAGAAAAAGTCAAATATAGGATCACTGGCCCTGAAGTCAGGAGGATCTGAGTTCAAATCTGGCCTCAGACACTTAACACAAAAACTAGCTGTGTGACCTTGGGCAAGTCACTTAACCCCAATTGCCCTCCAAAAAGCGAAAAAAACCAAAACATTCAAACCAAAATTTATAAATTTACAATGAAGATACTACATTTCAGGTACAAATTTAGTCTCTAGTTTATAACTATATAACTATAAACTATAGTTTATAGTTAAACTTTTTCAAACCAGGAGAAATATTTCCTTTCTATCTTGTCTATCTTCATCTCTATAATCTCAGCCTGGCTCCGGCTGAGAAGACAGAAATATCTTGCGGTTTTTCTTCCCTATTTTTTTTATTAATTTATTTTAAACTTACATACTAAAACTTAAGTAGATGATAAAAAAAGAAACGTTCAAAGCTTCAATACAAAATAAGAAAAGAAAACAAACGTGGCTTCCTCGTAAGTTTTCCTTTGTTCCTTGCACTTTTTCCTTTTGCCCCACTCCCTCCCTCCCCGCCCAAGGACACTACAATTAAGCTTGAAGATACACACACACTTATGTGTGTGCATACATGTGTACGCATACATGTAACATGTATATACATACATATCATACTCACATATAGACATGCACATTCACATGCTTCTATGTTAGACCATACTGTATTTGTCCTCTTATTCTGAGGCTGGATAACATCTTCCTTCGTAGGTCTAAGTCTTTCCCTATTTTTCTCAGTCCCCCAACTCATTGTCTCCTACGCCACAGCGGTATTCTGCCCTTCCACTGTCTGGTTATTTCAAATAGTCTAAAACAATATTGATTCATGTGACCGATATATAGCAGTTTCCCTTTTTTTCCCTCTTTTGATTAAATCTATTTTAATTGCATCTGAGATTGTGATTACTACCCCTGCTTTTTTTCTCTAATAAATTCTACTCCTGATCTTTATTTTGGGTTTGTACGTATCTCTCATTCCCTATCCCTCCTGATTCTCTGCTTTAATTACACCTGCTACCTTGCCCTCCTATTACATAGGTCCCCCCCAAGATTCCTCCCTTCTCCTCTCCCCCCTCCCTATCTCCTTAGCCTTTCATTTCTTCCTGAGTTGAGAAGACTTTTATCCCCTTCTAGTTATATATGTATTGTTCCATCTCTAACCCATTCCCGATGACAATAGGGTTCCCTCACTACCTGCTGTCCTCCCTCCTCTAATTCCTCTGTCAGTTCTTCCTCTGGTGCCTCATTTGTATAATATAATTACTCCTTTTACCTTCTCCTAAATCCTTTTCAGAATTCCATCATATTCAGCTCTACCCCTGTCTTTCTTTTGAACTACCCAATTACTCATAACAATCTTGGACCTCCATTTTACATTTCCTCATATAAAAGGTAAACAGTCGGTCCTTATTAAGGCCCTTGTAATTAGTTCCATTCCCTTCATTCACATTGTCAGTGCAAATGAACTCCAACTTTTAAAAAACTTCCATTTCTCTTGGATTTTTCTTGCCTCTCGTAAAACTTTGCCTCCCATTGAAAGTCTGGTAAAAAGGTCAGTGGAAATAAGTCCTTACTTATGAGTGAAGGGAGTTTAGCATCAGAATCGTAATCTCCTGTCCATGAGACCCCTGTGGGAACCACTGGGCGGTTAGTCCTGACTGCTCTCTCCATCAGGTCCGGTTACCAGCTGGGCCTGAGCTGAGAGGCCTGGGAAGGCAGAGATTTGGGCCACTGGTTCTAGGCCCATGACAGTCAACGACACCAGCTTGTCTTGTGCTTGTCCTCTGCTCTGCCCCTTGCCCAAAGTGCTGCTGCCCCAGGGAAACGACATCAGGGAATCCCCAGGCTTCCTCTGGAAAGAGGCCTAGCTCCTGTCTGAATGTTCAATGCCATTTCCTCTGTGCTTTGGTGATGATTCTTCCCCTCCCCCTCCCAGCAGCAGCAGGCCCCACTTCTACTCCCCTGGGGCCTTTCTCTCCTCTGCCTCAGTGAGGCAACAGTGATGCTGGCCCTGTTCAGACTCCTGTTCAGTCTGTGGACTACAGGGCAGCTGGGTCTGGCCTCTGTTCATTTCTTTCAGGGATGCACTCTGACCTGCTACCATCCAGCCAGAACTTCTCAGCACTCTGTCCTTCCTAGGATGTTGAAATAGGGCAGAGAGAAGGACCCTGCTAAGGGTTTGTGAGAGGGGGCTTTATCTTACCTGGCTTTTCAGATGCTGAACTCCCTCCCTCGCTCGTCCTCCAGGGCTCCTCTTGTCCCCTGCCTGGGGCAGGGGCTACCAAACCCACATCTCCCCTGGCATGACTCCTTTGAAGCCCCTTGGTAGGGAGCGTCTTTAAAGTTTTAACCTCTGTGAAGGTTCTTGCAGAAGGTCTATCCTTGGACCTGACCTCAGATTTTCCTCACACCTGCATTGCCCCAACTCAGGAGGCAGCTGTGCTTGCCTGTTTAGGAATCTTCCCTGAAAGCCTCTTCCCCCTGCCCTTTCTCTCCCTTCTCCCCCTACCCCTCTGTTTGGGAGCACGGACACACATGCAGTGTGTCATCCTACAAAACACCAGCCTGTGAGCTGCTGGAGATGGGGACTCTGGGCACTGGGCTTACACTCCCCTCTTTAGCTCACACCCTGCTTTCCCTTGGAAAGGGCCAGGGCTTTTTTGTTGTTTTGTTTTGTTTTTAAGAGGCCTTTGCAGCTTTTACACTGGATTAAATCCCCACTCCTCCATCCCATGTCTCTCAGAGAAGCTCCTGCCCCAGGGTGGATTTTCTAGGTCATTGAAGGGGCTGATTTGGTCTTCCTCACACTAGGAGCAAGTGAAGTGCCTTTGAAGAGTTTCTCTTCTCCTCTCCAGGGACACGAACCAAAACATTTTGGGTCTCACATCGTGGATTTCTGACTTTCTAGCCCCAGAATTCCAAAAGAACCCCCACCAAAAATCCCAAGTAACGAGTTCATTGTCTCTTTTTTACTGACCTCTTGACCTCTTCCTGATAACCAGACCCCAGTTATCAAACTCATTTGAGGGGTGGTGACTTTGAGGTTGCCCCATCTTTATACCAGCGCCCTTCTGTTGACTCAGCTGATGGCAGCATCGAAGGACTGGCAAGTCAAACCTCAGTGTGGTTTTCCCATTTTGAGATTCCCTCAGCCCTGTCTCACATCAGTGTCTCACCTCAACTTTGACTAAGTCTAGTTTTTGAGAAATATAGCTCTCTCTTTGAACTGTACCATTGTTTTGTTTGGGGCCCATTGAAGGATGTCTTCTTTCTGTTGTGTCCATCTTTTGCCCGTGCTGGGCCACTTCTGTTGGTGTGTCTGTGTACATGCATGTGTGGGAGTGTGTCGGTGCCTGGGTGAGTGTGATTCTTTTTAACGCTTTCTGGTTTTTAGAGGAAAATTTAAAAGCAGACCCCTACTCTTGATATATATTTTTTTTCCCTTAGTAAATTCTTTTCTCACTGGAATCAAAGGGGAAAAAAGCAAACCTTTTGCATTGGTTTTATTTCTATGTTACAAATAAATGACACTTTGTTCAGTTAAAAAAAAAAAAAAAGAGGGGCGGCCAGGTAGCACAGCGAGTAAGAGCACCGGCTCCAGTGTTGAGAAGACCTGGAGATCGAATCCCGGGCTCAGACACTCAGCACCCACCCAGAAACACCTGTCCGTGTAACCTTGAGCAAGTTACTTAACCCCAATTGCTTAGGGGTGGCCAGGTGGCTCAGTGTCGGGATGACCTGGATCAAATCCCGGCCTTGGATACTCAGCACCACACCCAGAAATAACTGGCCCTGTAACCTTGAGCAAGTTACTTAACCCTGATTGCTTAAAAAAAAAAAAAAAGAATTGTAATCTCCTGTAAGAGATAGTTGTTTTAGGTATAAAACTTGATTCATCTTCCCCACTATTCTAAGCTCACTTTTTGCAATTTTTTACACCAGTTTTTATGACTCAGCTAGGTTTTTCCCTTCAAAACTTCCAAGATAAATATAACTTTGTACACACAGGAGAACATTCTCTCCAAGTTTACTGCCTGTGTTCTCCAAATTTTAGCTTCCCACATTAACCTAAGGTCTTTTAATAGTCACAGAAGGGTTGAGAGGGGAAAAATACAGGAATAAAGAGAAAAGGAGAGAGGGGGGAGGGGGGAGAGGAGGGGGAAAGGGAGGAGGAGGGAAGGGGAGGAGGGAGAGGAGAGGGAGAGGGGGAGAGAGAGGGAAGGAGGGAGAGAGGGAGAGAGAGAGAGAGAGAGAGAGAGAGAGAGAGAGAGAGAGAGAGAGAGAGAGCTGTAACTCAAGTAATTCCCTGTGCTAAGGCCAAATACAGCCCCCTAGCTTTCTAGACAACCAGAGTCTTTGTTCTTAAAGACTTGCAGTTTGGGCTAGGGCCAAACCCCTGGATACTCACCAGGTTCTCACCCTGCCAGTTAATCCCATATAGGTTGGCCCGGTTCACCTTGATCCTGAGACCACAGAGACTTACTCAGCACCCACAGTCACAGAGAACCTCCAGGCTTCTTGGGTTAACCATCAGGGATCCCATTTGTGACACCAAATTGTTGGCTGAGAACAAACTCAAACCTGAAGCAAGTTTTAGGAAGTTTCCTAAGCCGTCCGACATCCAGAACAGGGCAATCGCTGCCCTGGGACTCTGTGCATTTTACATGAAACCAAGTCACAAGGAAAGGAGAGCTGAGGAACCTTGGTAATCGAGCGTGCGAGTTGTCTGAGGGTCCTTGCTCCTCTGTGGCTGGTCTGCTAATGCTCCTCCTTACCCTGAGACTGTGAGCCAGCTCCTAGCACGGAATGTGTAATATTTTCCTTTTGTTTTTCCTTCTCAATAGTATGGACGAGAGAATTTGGAACTGAAAATAAAATAAAATTGAACTTAAAGAGAGATCGTTGCTTATTTTGAAGTTAGTTGCCATTGAATGAAAAAGTCAAAAGCCAGATTGTAGGGGGCTTGGAAGAAAGAGGAGGTTAAGAAGATTCACCAGTTTAGAGTATAGAGATTACAGACAGCTTTCTTAAGGAGTTTGGCCTCAGAGGCAGAGGCAGAGGCATAGGACCATTGCGATGGAGGCTGGTCGGATCAAGTGAGCACATTCTATGGATGGGGGAGATAAGGATTTCTTTGCAGTCAGCAGAAAACATAGGACAGATTGGGAAAGATTCAAGATATTTGGGTGGCAATGATGGAGGGAGCAATCTTCTAGAGAAGGTAAGATGGAGTGGGGCCAAGGATGTGCTGGGGCAAGGAAGAGTCAGAGCAAAGGAGGAGAGAGCGAAGAAGGACATGTGAGCCATGTGGGATGAGATGGAGAGGAGAGGAACTCCAGTGAGATGTGAAGTCATCCTCGGCCGAGAGCGTGGGAGAAGAGGGTTTCATGGAGGCTTGAGAGGAATAAGAAGGTCTAAAGCCAATGCTGTAATGACCAGGATATCAGATGAATTATGGGGTGCAGAAGGCTTGCCTGTTGCTGGAAGGGCCCAGGTGAGATTAGGAATCACAAATCTGTAGTGGATTCAGCTACGCAGCCTTTGTGACTTGGGACAGTTCCAACCAGCAGTCCATGAATAGGAGTAAAGGCAGCACATGGAGGGAGTGAGCCAAGGTTTGGGATGGACACATGGTTCAAGGGGACATGAATGCAGAGGATAGTCTAGGGCTGGATGGATTTCCCAAGGTGAGATGTGGAAGGGGGCAGGGGGTCCAGTTCAGGGATGATGGCTTAGGAAAGAAGTGAAGGATAGAAAAATTAGAGGCCACAGTGAGGCCAAAGCTAGTGGTCACAGGGCAACACTGGGATGAGAACATGGTGTCAAATAAATGAATCTCCAAGTTTATAAACATGGAAGTGAAGCACCTGGGGGTGATGGCGAGACCCTGGGTATGACCACCTCTCTATGCAGCAGAGAGGGAGTGGAAGGATCCATGGGAAGTGAGTAGGTGGAGAAGCAGGGGAGTCACGGGTCCAAAATCTCTGAGAAGCAAGGCAGGAATTGGAGGAGAGAAAAAGACTGTAGGTCAGGTCTGGACTCATTGAGGAAAAAAGGACATTTTCCTGGGGGGCCAGTGTATGTTAGCTACCAGAACTTGATATACTGAATGGACCTCTGAGGAGAAGAGGCCAATGAGTGAAGTTGATGGAGGCAGAGCCTGGAAGGAGCATTGGGGACCAAGGGGTCATCTGGCTTCCACCACCACCAGTGACCATACAAAGAGTGGTCCAGGAAGAAGCATCCTCAGCAGGGAGCAAGATCACAGTGGGACAGAAAAGATGGAGGGAGGGAAAAAAGAAAACAGGTTTGTTAATGAAGCAAGCACTCCAGAAAGCAGTGTAGAGGCTGGGTGGGTCTGGAGCAGGATGCTGTCAGAGTGGAGTGGAGTGGAGGGGGACGGGCACAAGGGCCTCAGGGACAGGGCTTATCCCAGGATCTCAGGGATGGGGAGAGTAGGAGGGGTGAGAGGTGCTTAACCATTGAGGAATGAGTCAGGGCAAAACAGCAATGGATAGAGAGGTCCATCAAGCAAACAGCTGATGACGCTGCTCAGAAACTGCCCTCTCTGTGGTCCAGGCTCCTTAGGGGTGGTATGGTGTAAGGTCTTACAGCAGGAGGATCTGGCCTTTTCAGGGTGCCCCAGTCTGGAAGAGGTCCCCAGAGTACTGGGGAAGATCCTGGGCACAGACAGCTGGGAGGGGGGAGAATTTGGCTCCTGGGTAGAAGCAGCTCTCCCTGGGAGGTCTATGGACAAAAAAGGCCAGAGGCAGGTGACAAGGATGCATCAAGGTGTGGTGCTGAGAACAGACACAAACCCTTCCACATGTCTGCTCATATACCGTCCAGCTATTTACTCACTCACACACACCCCAGCAGAAGCAATCACACACACAAGTACATGAACCTCCTCAGGTCTCAGTAATTCAGGGCAGGATGGCTACCTGAATGGGAAAGACTGCCCAGTTCCCATGTACCTCCTACCCTGAAACTGGAACCAGCTGAATGATTGAGAAATCCAATAAAAAACAACAGTGACCTCTTCCAGCCCAGCCAGAATTCCACAGGAAAGAAGGAAGCCCCCCCAGCAAGGCCAGCACTCACACAGAGGAGTGTCTCAGCACAGCTAAGGGCCACATATAGCTGAAGAGCTCTGAACTTCAGAGATATATGGTGACCTAACTTGGCATAAGAATCAGAAATAGGTGCTTGTCAAAGGAACCCAGGAGACCCAGAGTGAAACAAAGTATTGCAAACCACCCCACCGAAAAGTGTGCCCCATGCCCCTGCCCCAATTCAGGAGCCAAAGCTGGAAAGATGAGCACATTTTTCTTTTTACAAAAATGTAACAGCATTGAACGTTATTCTACAAATCTACAAATCCTCTCAAAGGAGAGAGTAATTATTTAACTACAAGCAAAGAATCAAAGGGAAAAAATGGATTTTCCACAAGAACTCTGGATCTAGAAGAATGAACAGATTTTTTTAAAAGAGAAACCAAATCTCTGGAGATGGTCAGGTGGCGCAGTGAATAGAGCACTAGACCTGGAGTCAGGAAGATCTGAGTTCAAATTCAGCCTTGAAGACTTAACACTTACTAGCCATGTGACCTTGGGCAAGTCACTTAACCCTTAACCCCAATTACCCTGCCTTCCCCCCTCCAAAAAGGAAAAAACAAACAAAACCTCTGGAGGAAAAGAGTATGAGAAAAAGTAGTTTAGAAAAGAAAGTGGTTAACCTTACCCAAAAAACAGCCTCCCTGAAAACTAGAAGAAACCTCACAGAAATCAGTGGCTCTATAAAACATTGGAACAAAATTAAAACATTGAAGAAAAGTAAAATATCATACACCAAAGACAAAAGAGTTCAAGGGGAGATCAAGGAGGAATTAAGCCTTTGCTGACCCCACTACGACACACACACACACACACACACACACACACACACACACACACACACACACACACCACATTCCCCCAGTCTGGAAAATCCACACAAAATTTTTTGGCCCTCCCTCCATATCAGAGAAGTATGAATTATTTTGGTATTAAAAGATAAAATGTTGATATTGTGCAATACAGTACATATATTTAATGCATTTCTGAGTTTCTAAACTTTTTCTGTGTCATCTGCTGGCCTTCTCATGTTCTCTGTGACTTCTATAAAACTCCCCAAAATTCCCATTTAATTTCTTATGCCAGCCTGTGATATATTGAAACTGTGATAGGGAAAGTTGTGGTGTGGAAGGGATACCTGTGTTTGTATTTGACTTTGCAGGGAAGCTGTGGGGAGTGTGGAATGCTCAGAAGGACCTCGTGCCTCTGGTGTGGGGGCTGCTGAGCCCCTTTCAGGGATTCTTATCCACCTTCACCCAACTCTTATCTGTGGCTCCAAAAAGCGGCAGCACCCACAGTGGCCACAGTCTGGTGGAAGCTTCTCAGCAGAAGGCTGAACCAGGTGGAGGGGAATGGACAGGTCTCAAACCTGTCACTGAGTCATTTCTACCCCAAGCACATGAAGATGTCCCCTGTGGAATAGGCGGATGAGAACAATGTGTTCCAATGGCCACATAGGCAGCTGAAGCAGGCGCTGTGGAGTGCTGAGAGCTTGGGCAGACATGGAAGATGCCAAGGTCATTCACTGTGTGCCGGGCCATGGCCAGTCATCCTGACTTCTGTCCTGCCACTGGACGAGTTAGGCTGAGGACCTTGTGCACTCCGCCTCACTTAAATCTAATTCATGGGCAAGTCTAGAATTGCCTCATGATGTCATTGATCCTCTTCAAAAAGGAAAGATAAATACTGAGTGAAAGAAGTGCAAACTTCTCAGACTGTACTCTAAAACCTAGGAAGGCTTTTTGTGGGAAACAGGCCCAAGCTCCCCTTCACCGGAGATCACATGATTTACAAGGACTCAGAACTCAGAGCGGTAGGGAGTCACCCCTCTCCTCAGTGCCACCTCAGCACAAGATATGCCAGATAAGGACAGAAGAGCTTTGTCAAATGTACATTGGGTGGTCTGCTGTTTCCTTGTTCCCATACTTGAGGCAGACTGCTACACTTAGATTGTACACCTGACTTCCAGACGATGGAAGAAAAGGGGGGTGGGGTGGAATTCCGGGTTAGGGTTTTATAACTTTGCCATTTCCTTTTGTAAATCGCTTCTCCTCCCTGACCATTTGTCAGGAGGGTGGCCCTTTCTCGAGATCGTAATAAACCATTCTTTTCTGCTTCCTACCTTGAGAAACCTCTGAGTATTATTTGGGTGAGGATTTCTGCTGCACACAGTTTTTGGGGTGCACACGATACCACCGAAGCTACCCGGACTCGTCTCCCCCATCAGAGCACAGGCTCCCTGTGGGTAGGAAGCCATTTTCCTACACCCTCCCTCCTCCATCCACTCCCACTACTGACCTCCCTGGCTTCCTTTAAAAATGCCACCTCTTCCGGAAAGCCCTCCCGAACGCTCCAAATCCAATGCTCTCCTCCTATTTCCCAGTTATCAGGTATAGAGCTCACTCTGTCTACATTTGTTTGCATGTTGTTTCCCCCCGTTGGATTGTAAGCTCCTTGAGGGCAGGGCCTGTCTTTGCCTCTTTGGGTATTCCTAGCACTTAGCCCAGGGCCAGGCAGGTAGAAAACACTTAATACTTGTTTATTGAACTGAATTGAATTCTTTGTACTTGTATTCTGAGCATCAAGCCCAGTGTTTTACATTGCCCTTAACAAATACATAAGCTCTTCAGGCTGACAGACCTGCCACCAGCACATAAAGTATAGGCATCATCACAGGACACAGGAAGTATAGCCATCATCAGCCTCACAAAGAGACGAGTGAAAGGGCAAAGACTCCCTGGCATTGGGGGAGGGGTGCTATGATCAGAGGCAGAGGAGCTGCCATGGTCAAAGTCAGCTATGGGGGGAGAGAGCTTAATGGGGGACACAACATTACTACTTATCTTTCATTTTCTTTTTCTTTTCCCCTTTTGGAAGGCAATTGGGGTTAAGTAACTCACCCAAGGTTACACGGCTAGTTTTTTTGTGTGGGTGTTAAGTGTCTGAGGCCGGAACTGAACTTGGGTCCTCCTGACTTCTGAGGCCAGCGCTTTACTCACTGCGCCACCTGGCTGCCCTTATCTTTCTTTTTCAGAGAGGATCAATGCCATCATGGAGTAATATTTTATTGCACTGAGGCTTAAACGTGTTGAGTCCAACACATTTTGGGTGTGGTAAAATGCTGGACATTGAGACAAACGGGAGGGAACACCAAGGGAAGAGGCCTAGTAATTAAATTCTAAGCTTCCTTCTTTTTATTTTCATAACAAAACATAGCAGGCAAGATACTTACATTCCTTGGTCTATATTTGCAGAGTAAACCAAGCCCCACATTATGTGAAATCTTCCCCATAAGTTAATTAATGCTTGGTGATGTGTTTTGGGACTTTAATTAAATAATGAATCTAATTTGAATATATGTTCTAATTAATCTTAGCTCAAAACCTTGTCATTCAGACAGCCCTAATGGGGATTTTGGGGTGGGGGGGGCTGATAGCCTCTGTTTGAGTCAAACCAAGAGCGGGGAATGATGATATAAATAAAGGATAGCAGCTGGCCTCAATCGTAAATACTTCCTGCAAATAAGGAGTGAACTCATTACCCTCGAGGGTTACTTTGTCTTAATGAAGTCAATACTTTCCATATATACTTGTGCTGAGTAATCAGTCCTCTGTGGAAAACTAAATCACAGTGATTTATTATTATTAAAGTTATTAAAGGCATGGCCTGCTCATTGAGATCTGCTAATGTGAATTCTGTTTGAGGGGTGGGGTGGAGTGAGAATTAGTTTTAAGAAAGGGCTGGTGTAATGAACACTTGAATGGGGGCAGCTGACTCTGGTGATACAGGAGCTATTTCTGCTGTCAGAACCCTTTGGAGGCTAGACACCATCTCTTCAGCTTCCTTCAGTCTCGTTCTGACAAGATGTGCTTGATGTTCATCTTGCTAAGAATGAATCACAAGTAGGGAACATCCGTGTTGATTGATTAGCTGGGGAACAGCTGAATAAATTGTGGTATATGAATGTAATGGATTACTGCACCATGACTTAGTGGTTGCTTTCAGAGAAACCCCAAAAGACTTATAAGAACTATAGTAATGTGAAGTTAGCAGAACCAGGAGAATAATTTATACTGTAACATGAGCCCTTTGATGACAAAAGAAACTTTCAAAAACTTTTAAGAACAAGAATTGGTGCTGCGGACCTGCTGCAGAGGCATCGCTCTTTCCTGATGTCTCGCATCTGTCCTCCAGCTGCAACTAGACACACATTTCCGGACACGGCTGAGGTGGGATTTGTTTGGCCTGACTCTTTTGTTTTTTATAAACTGGAGGTGATGGTGGGAAAGGACTAGGAATAGGGTCAGTACTGAAGCATTATTTTAAAATGCACAGGAGACAAGAATCACACAAGCAAGACAGCTCTGAAAGTTACATTTGAATTTATTATATAGCTACAAACAAACACAAGCCAAAATACTGGGATTCAGTTTCATATGAAATCCTATTTCCATTCTATTTCATATATGGAAATGCTAGCTTTTAACTGGTGTTTCTCAAGAACAGAATTAATTTTTTAAAAAGGTGTGTGGTTATAAATAAACAATGACTAAGTGCTTACTATACACCAAGCATTGGGCTAGCAAGGGGGATCCAAATAGAAAATCAAGACAGGATCTGCTCTCAAAGAGCTCACACTCTCACTGGGGGAGAGAACATATTAAAGAAAGTTCAAGTGCAGAGCGCATGGGAGCTGCAGCAGGGGAGATGGCAAGGCCCAGGTCCTACGTGGGCAGGCCTTTATTTAGGTAGTTAAGATGACAGGGCTGGGGGACTGAAGGACATAGAGGCACAGCATGTGGTAAGGCTTGGACGATCTTAGGAAGAAGGGGCAGGTTGGACGGCAGAGCTCGATGGTGCTCCATCTCATTAGAAAAAATGTGAGTAGTCAGGAGGCCTGAGCAAAGGGGGAAGGCAAGATGGGTGCATACTTTTGATGGTCATGGCTCTTCATGATGCCATTCTGGAAAGGCTTAAGGTCAGGAGACAGGCTAGGTATCTGCAGTCTGGTCACCACTAACAGGTTCTGATATGGTTCTACGGCTCTCTCTGTTCATTTGTATATGGAAATGATCATGTTTACGGATACTTATCACATTAATAATTTCTTTAAAACACACAAAAAATTAGAATGACAATGTAGTTTGACAGAAACTCTTAACTGATGAGTCTGTCCAGCACAAGAAATACAGAAGCAATAGCGGGAAAAAAAAGTGTTAGAATGAAACAAATGAACGAATAATACAGCTCTGCAAAAGGAGGGCTGGCAGCTGTAGAGAGTAACCGTAAAAGAGGCACTAAGTACAAGTGGATCCACCGACAGCAGAAAATATTGATAAACAAGATGGCCATAAGAGAATCTATGATAGCATTTGGTGTATGGGGCTGATGACAGGGACTTTTCCAAGAAAAAAAAAAGACCTGAATCTCTCTTGGAGTCATGGAAATTCAGTCCCATGCCCAATAGCATTTACATAGACCTCATGCATTAGGGTATAATAACAGTAACAGGGATATAGACTCTATTTGCACAAAAATACGCATAGAAGTATTATTCATAATAGCAAAAAACCCCTTCATATTCTTTGACTGGGGAAATAGGTAAACACATTTCTATAAAAATAATATAATGCTGATGTGTCCCCAAATATGACACATCTAGTAACGATGATGATAATAATAGCAGTGACCATTCACATAGTGCCTACTATGTGCGAAGCAACTTCCATGCATCTCAGCTGATCCTCACGACCAGCCTGGGAAGCAGGTGCTATTATCATCCCCATTTTATAGTTGAGGAAGTTGAAGTTAAATGACTTGCCCAGGGTCACACAGCTAAACATCTGCAGTCAGATGTGAATTCAGGTATTCCTAACTCTGGGGCCAGCACTATCCACTATCATCTCCTCTGTAAATTTCAAAGAAAAAGTTTTATATGAAGTAATACAAAGTGAAGACTGTAGAGTAAGAACAATATACCCACTGGGGGTGATTATATATGGAACAACAATATCACACCCATATAAATATAAAGACATCCAAAGTCAACAGGCATTAAGCACACTCACAATGTATCAGGCACTGTGCTGAGCACTTGGGGAGACAAAGAGAAGCAAAGAGGAGCTTACATTCTAAAAGACAACAATAAGAGCGGAATCTGGGGGCAAAGCTCAGAGGTTGGAAGATGGCTGGCCTAGGCCCTTCCTCAAAATGGAGGTTCCAGGAGGAACTCAGCAGCGGCCGGAAGCCAAAAGGTGCAAAGGCAGCAAAGAAGACCTGCTTTGGTCATGTTAAAATATTCACATTTGTTTTAACTGTAAATAAAACTTACTGTTTTTACATGGATTTTATTCATTTTCATCTTCAATTTTGCTGTTACATAAAATAAAAAACAAGATGAAAGAAAATGTGGGTAAATTTACCCTTAAGTAAACAAATAACACTGAAGTAGTTTGGGGGAAATGATCAATCAGGAAATCATATCCTGAATCAGTCACATTTGCTCCACTGACTTGTGGAATTCTACTGCAATCTAATGGTATCTCGGGATGGGAAGGTGCTGAGCATCCCATCACCTATGATACGGCTGTCCGTCCGGCCACAGGCCTGATGCTGCTCCTTTCTGTCCCTACCTGGAATAGCATCCTATGAGCAGAACCTCCAGGAATCATGACTTCAGACTCATCTTCTGAACTCCATGGGGGTTCTGATGTCTTTTCTTTGTCAACGGATAAACATTTATTGCCTACTGTGTGCCAGGCACTGTGCTATGCTCAAAGGATAAAAAGGAAAAAAAAAGCAAAATACAGTCCCTGCTCTCAAGGAGCTTAATGGGAGAGATAACATACAAATATATACAAAGGAAGCGAAATACAGGATAAATAAGAAATAACAATGGGAAGGCACTAGAATTAAGAGGAGTTGGGAAAGGCTTCCTGGACTTCCTGGACAGGACCAGAGTTGGGACTTAAAGGAAGCCAAGAAAGTTAGTGTTTGGAATTGAGGAGACAGCATTCCAAGCATGGGGGACAGTTGGAGAAAATGCCCAACTAATGGGAGTGTCTTGTTTACGTGACAGTCACAAGACCGGTGTCACTGGATCAAAGGCAATGACTGACGTGTAAGAAAACTGAAGTAGAAGAGGGCCAAGTTACGAAGGGCTTGAATGCCAACGGAGCACTTGTATTTGATCCTAGAGGCAACAGGTGCCAGTGGAGTTTACGGAGGAGTGACATGGGCAGCCCTTCACTCTGGGAAAATCACTTTGATAGTTGGCAGGATGGATTGTAGTGGGGAGAGACTTGAGGCAAGCAGACCCACTAGCAGGCTATTGCAATAGTTTAGGTCTGAGGTGATGAGGGTCTGCACTGGAGTGACAGCAGTGTCACAAGAGAGAAGTAAGCATATATGATAGGCTGCATTAGTAAAATCAAGAGACCTTGGCAACAAATTGGGATGTGTGTGTGAGTGAGTGAGTTCAAGATGACTCCTAGGTTGTGAGCCTGAGAGACAGGTGGATGGATAATAGGGACAGTAGGAGGGGGAAGGGTTTAAAGGAAAAGATAAATTGTGTCTTGGAGATGCTTAGTTTAAGATGTCTACTGGACATGCAGGTGCGGTGGAGAGGCAGACAGAAGTCTTGACTGATGAATGAGTGCAAACTGCACTAGTATAATATATGTAGTCAGCTTTCAACCAGACCATTCTGTCACATGTCCTAATGCTATCCAATCACTCTACCTGGAACAGCACCCTTTCTCTCCAGTATGAGATCTTTGGTAGCTTTTTAGTACTTTAGTTTCAGTAAAGGCTTTGCCATATTAATGACAAATCAAAGAATATCAGTTCTGTGTTCTTTCTCTTCTATTTCATGATGGTCTGCCTCTCACCAAAAACCTACCCATATTCATTCCATTGAACAGGATTTTGTTGAAGTATGAGTTCTCTTATGTCTAAAAAGGGTTTGCCTCTCAATGAAGGTTTTCCCACATTCTTTACACGAAAAGGGTTTTGCCTCAGTATGGGTTCTACGATGAGTAAGCAGATTTGCCCTCCAGCTGAAGGCTTTTCCACATTCATTACATTCAAAGGGCTTCTCTCCAGTATGAATTCTTTGATGATAAATGAGGTGTCCCCGCTGGCTGAAAGCTTTCCTACATTCCTTACATTCAAAGGGTTTCACTCCAGTATGTGTTCTCTGATGGGTAATAAGAATTGTCCTTCGGCTGAAGGCTTTCCCACATTCATTACATGCAAAGGGTTTCTCTCCAGTATGAGATCTCTGATGTGTAATAAGATGATCCTTCTCACTGAAGGATTTCCCACATTCATTGCATTCAAAGGGTTTCATTCCAGTATGAGTTCTCTGGTGTCGGATGACATGTCCAGTTTGGCTGAAGGCTTTACCACATTCATTACATATAAAAGGTTTTACTCCAGTATGAGTTCTCTGATGGATAATAAGGATTGTCCTTCGGCTGAAGGCTTTCTTACATTCATTACATTTAAAGGGTTTCACTCCAGTATGAGTTTTCTGATGTCTATTAAGAGTTCGCTTCTCACTAAAGGCTTTCCCACACTCACTACATTCAAAAGGTTTCTTTCCAGCATGAATTCCCTGATGATAAATGAAGTGCATCCTCTGACTGAAAGATTTTCTATATTTGTTACGTTCAAAAGATTTTTCCCCAGTGTGAATTATTTGATGTCTAACAAGATTTTCCCTCCGACTGAAGCTTTTCCCACACTCACTACACTTAAAGGTTTTCTCTTCAGTGTGGGCTTTCTGGTGTGTGATAAGGTGTTCCTTCTCACCAAAAGCTTTCCCACATTGATTACAGTCAAAGGACTTCTCTCCAGTGTGGATTCTCTGATGTTTTTTAAGAGCTTTACGCTCATTGAAGGCTTTTCCACATTCATTACATGTGAAAGATTTCTCTCCACTATGAGTTCTCTGGTGAGTAATAAGACTATCCTTCTCATTGAAAGTTTTTCCACCTTCATTACATTCAAAGAGTTTCATTGCAGTATGAGTTTTTTTATGAGAAATCAGGTGTTCCTTCTGACTAAAGGCTTTCTTACATACATTACATTCAAAAAGCTTCTCTCCATCATGAATTCTCTGATGCTTTTTGAGGGCTTCATGCTCACTGAAGGTTTTCCCATATTCACTACATGTGAAAGATTTCTCTCCACGATGAGTTTTCTGATGTTTTTTGAGGTCTTTACTCTCACTGAAGGCTTCCCCACATTCAAAACATGTGAAAGGTTTTACCACAGCATGAATTTTCTGATGGGCAATAAGATG
>NW_027186383.1:7491404-7521228 GCF_028583685.1 Petaurus breviceps papuanus
GTGAAAGGTTTTACCACAGCATGAATTTTCTGATGGGCAATAAGATGATCCTTCTCACTGAAGGTTTTCTCACATTCAATACATTCAAAGAAATTCACTGCAATATGAGTTTTTTGATGAGAAATCAGGTGTTCCTTCTGACTGAAGGTTTTCTTACATACATTGCATTCAAAGGGTTTCTCTTCAGTATGAATTTTCTGATGCTTTTTGAGGGCTTCACTCTCACTGAAAGCTCTCCCACATTCACTACATTTGAAAGATTTCTCTCCACTATGAGTTTCCTGGTGTTTTTTGAGGTCTTTACTCTCACTGAAGGCTTCCCCACATTCAATACATGTAAAAAGTTTTTCCCCAGTATGGGTTCTCTGATGGCTAGTAAGATGATCCTTCTCACTGGAGGTTTTCTCATATTCATTACCTTCAAAGAAATTCACTGCAATATGAGTATTTTGATGAGAAATCAGGTGTTCCTTCTGACTAAAGGCTTTCTTACATACAATACATTGGAAGGGTTTCTCTCCAGTATGAATTTTCTGATGCTTTTTGAGGGCTTCACTTTCACTGAAGGCTTCCCCACATTCAATACACGTGGAAGGTTTCCCCCCAGTATGGGTTTTCTGGTGAGTAATAAGATGATCCTTCTCACTGAAGATTTTCTCACATTCATTACATTCAAAGGGTTTTACTGCAGTGTGAGTTTTTTCATGAGAAATCAGGTGTTCCTTCTGACTAAAGGCTTTCTTACATATATTACAGTGAAAGGGTTTCTCTCCAGCATGAATTTTCTGATGCTTTTTGAGGGCTTCACTCTCACTGAAGGTTTCCCCACATTTAATACAGGTGAAAGGTTTTCCCAGGGTAAGGTTTCTCTGATGGCTAATAAGACAATCTTTTTCACTGAAAGTTTTCCCACTTTCATTATATTCAAAAAGTTTCACTGCAGCATGAGTTTTTTGATGAGAAATCAGGTATTCCTTCTGACTAAAGGTTTTCTTACATACATTACATTCAAAGGGTTTCCCTCCAGTATGGATTTTCTGATGCTTTTTGAGGGCTTCACTCTCACCAAAGGCTTTCCCACATTCACTACATGTGAAAGACTTCTCTCCGCTATGCGTTTCCTGGTGTTTTTTGAGGTCTTTACTCTCACTGAAGGCTTCCCCACATTCAATACATGTAAAAAGTTTTTCCCCAGTATGGGTTCTCTGATGGCTAGTAAGATGATCCTTCTCACTGAAGGTTTTCTCACATTCATTACCTTCAAAGAGTTTCACTGTAGTATGAGTTTTTTGATGAAAAACCAGGTGTTCCTTTTGACTAAAGACTTTCTTACAGACATTACACTGAAAGGATTTCTCTCTAGCATGAATTTTCTGATGCTTTTTGAGGGCTTCACTCTCACTGAAGGATTTCCCACATTCACTACATGTGAAAGACTTCTCTCCACTATGAGTTTTCTGGTGTTTTTTGAAGTCTTTACTCTCACTGAAGGTTTCCCCACATTCAATACATATGAAAGGTTTTCCCCCAGCATGGGTTCTCTGAGTGCTAATAAGCTGATCCTTCTCACTGGAGGTTTTCTCACGTTCATTACATTCAAAGATTTCCAATGCAGTATGAGTTCTCTGATGGGAAAGCAGGTGTCCCTTCTGACTAAAGGCCTTCTTACATACATTACATTCAAAGGGTTTCTCTCCAGTATGAACTCTCCAATGCCTTTTGAGGGTTTCACTTTCACCAAAGGCTTTCCCACATTCACTACATGCGAATGGTTTCTCTCCAGAATGAGTTTTGTGATGTCTAACAAGGACTGTCCTTCGACTGAAGACTTTCCCACACTGATCACATGAGAAAGGTTTCCCTCTCTTATGAGTTCTCTGATGAGAAACCAGGTGTCCCCTATGATTGAAGCCCTTCTTACATACATTACATTCAAAGAATTTCTCTCCAGTATGAATTCTCTGATGCTTTTTGAGGGCTTTACCCCTACTGAAGGCTTTTCCACATTCATTACATGGGAAAGGTTTCTCTTTAGTATGAATTCTTTGATGGGTAATAAGGTTTGTTCTTCGGCTGAAGGCTTTTCCACATTCATTACATTCAAAGGGCTTCTCTCCAGTATGAATTCTCTGATGGGCAACAAGGTAATTCTTCTCAGTGAAGGCTTTCCCACATTCATTACATTCAAAGGGTCTCTCTCCAGTGTGAATTTTCCGGTGTCTAATAAGGTTTGCTCTCCAGCAGAAGCCTTTATCACATTCACCACAATAAAATCGCTTCTCTCCAGAATGAACTTTCTGTTGGCTTTGGGGTATTTTACTATTGGTGGAGGTTTCTTCTTTTTCAGTACAAGTCGAAGGTTTTTCTACAGCATGAGTTTTCTGATGGTTAATAAGGACTACCTTTTGGATGAAACCTTTCCCACATTCATTGCATGTAAAGGGTTTCTCTCCAGTATGAATTTTCTGATGAGTAATAAGGACTGTCTTTTGGGTGAAAAATTTCCCACATTCCTTGCATGGAAAAGGTTTCTCTCCAGTATGAGATCTCTGATGGATAATAAGGCTTGTCCTTTGGCTAAAGGCTCTCTTACATTCATTACATTTAAAAGGTTTCGCTCCAGAATGAGTTTTCTCATGTCTACTAAGGAGTACCTTATCACCAAAGGCCTTTTTACACACACTACATTCAAAATTTTTTGTTTTAGAATGAATTCTCTGATGATAAAGGAAGTGTACCTTCTGGACAAAGGCTTTCCCACATTCATTACACTTAAAGGGTTTATCTCCAGTGTGAGTTCTCTGATGTCTAATAAGGTATGCCTTCCTCACGAAACCTTTCCCACATTTGTTACATGTAAAATGTTTCTTCCCAGCATGATTTTTCTGGTGAATTTCTAGCATCTCAGTCTTACTGAAGGTTTGCCCACATTCATTGCATTCAAAAGGTTTTCCTGCATTATGTGCTTTCTGATGAGAAAGTAGAGTTATCTTCTGACTGAAGGATTTCCTACATACATTACATTTAAAACCTTTCTCTCCAGTATGAGTTTTCTGATGGACAATAAGGCCCGTCCTTCGGCTGAAGGTTTTCTTACATTCATTACATGTAAAGGGTTTCACTCCAGAATGAATTTTTTTATGTCTATTAAGGGTTCGCTTCTCACCAAAGGCTTTCCCACACTCATTACATTCAAAGGGTTTCTCCCCAGTATGAGTTCTCTGATGAGATACCAGGTGTGCTCTCTGCCTGAAGGCTTTTTTACAAACATTACATTCAAAGGGTTTCTCCCCAGTATGAGTTGTCTGATGTTTAATAAGATTTTCCCTCTGGCTGAAGCCTTTCCCACATTCATTACACTTAAAGGGTTTCTCACCCGTATGAGTTTTCTGGTGTGTACTGAGGTGTTCCCTTGTACGAAAGCCTTTCCCACACTCATTACATTCAAAGGGTTTCTCTCCAGTGTGAGTTCTCTGATGTTTAACAAGGTATGACTTCTGTATGAAGTCTTTCCCACATTTATCACATGCAAAAGGTTTCTCTCCAGTATGAGTTCTCTGATGGTCTTTGAGTATATTACTATCACTGAAGATTTTCCCACATTCGTTACATTTATGAGTTTTCTGATGAGAAACCAGATGTCCCTTCTGAGTGAAGGATTTCCTACATACATTACATTCAAAAGGTCTCACTGTAGTATGAGTTCTCTGATGAGAAATAAGGTGTCCCTTCTGACTGAAGGCTTTCCTACATACATCACATTCAAAGGGTTTCTCTCCACTATGAATTTTCTGATGGCTTTTGAGAGCTTTACACTCACTGAAGTCTTTCCCACACTCACTACATGTGAAAGGTTTCTCTCCAGTATGAGTTCTTTGGTGACTACTAAGGTGTCCCCTTTCATCAAAGACTTTCCCACATTCTTTACATTCAAATGATTTCACTCGAGTATGAATTTTATGATGTCTAACAAGGTGTACCTTCCGTCCAAAACTTTTCCCACAGACACTACATTCAAAGGATTTCACTTCAGTATGAGTTCTCTTATGGGTAATTAGATTTTCTTTTCGGCTGAAGCTTTTCCTACATTTATTACATTCAAAGTGTTTCTTTCCAGTATGAATTCTTTGATGTTTTTTGAGCATTTCTTTTTCCTTAAAGGCTTCCCCACACATATTACACTCAAAGAATTTTACTCCAGGAGGAATTCTCTGATAAATCAGTTCTCCCCTCCGGTTAAAGACTTTCCAATATCTGTTACGTTGGTAATATTTCTGTCTTGTAGGAATGCCTAATTCTCTAACAGGATTTGATTGTTTACCAAAGGCTTTTCTACGTTCATTGTGTTCATAAAGTTTTTCTCTACCCCGTAGTCTATGAAATTTAATCAGGTCTGAATGGTAAATGAAAGGCTTCCTAAATTTGTTATACTTGGAAAGATTCTTCTTTTTACCCCCAAGGCTTGCTCCAAGTGTCTCATATTTTCTAAGACTTTTCCTTCTCCAAAGTGGAACAGGGACTGACCCTAAGCTAAAACATCTGCCAGGTACCCTCCCTTTGCTAAAAGGTTTTCTGGGAGTGACTGCTATTGGTCTGGATTGTCTCTGTGTGTTGCCCTTCTGTTTCTCTAAATTAACATCACATTTTCCAGTATCTGTCATCTTGGAATGCAAAGGAAGAACCTTTGGTTGTTTTTTCTTAGATGATGTCTTCATGCAAATGTCCTGTATCCGATCTGTTACCTTTATTCCAAACCCGGGCTCTTGACTAATGGAATCTGAAAGAAATAAAAACATGTAACTAGCCATTTTTTGTTGTATTGACAAAAAGGAACATTTGTGACAGCAAGTTCTGGCTTATTTTGCTTCCATCAAGGAGAACAATGCTCAATTTGGAACAGGTAAAATAAATACTGTTGAGTAGGAACTTAAGTCAAAGAGAGCTAAGGCACAAATTATTCTTTTTAGCCATAAAGTCTTAAATAATTGGAATGATATTAAATATTCATGGTTGGACTATGTAATAAAATATATTAAATAAAGTGGCTGGCTATTAAATATCATGGCTGACCAACATTATAAAAATGACACATTACCTACATGAACTTAAAAATGCAGGGCTATACTAATCAAACTACCAAGGATTACTGTGTAGCATTAGAGGAAATTAAAACTAGAGAAATGAAAATCATGCTGCCTCAAATACAAAACAGATGCAAAAGATTTGAGGGACAGGGGATCATCGGTGTGCTGGAGCAAGATCAAACTGGCTCAGGAGAGACAATTATTAAATTTTCAGTATGAACATTTACTTACCTCATAAAATGCTAAAAATCTGGGCTTGATTTGATTTTGGGGTTTTTTTTTTGCTTACTTTTTCTAGACGTAAAGTGATGGATAACATGTCAATAATGCAGACTAAGCTTAAAAGTGTATTTGTCCACGCATCCCCCCCACCCCCGCAGGTTGTTTCTAAATACATCCCTGGGGAGAAGGTACCATCAGTCAGGAGAAGGTAAACACAAAAGGATTCGTGTAACAGCTTCCTTGATGGAAATTAAGGATTCTAAGAGATGAAAATGAGGAGGATTCTTCCTTCAATTCCAAATAATCATGGAACCCAGTCCGTACAAAGATAGACAGGAGATGGGAGTGTGTAATGTAATTCTGAGATGAAGTGTGTGGGAAACAGCAAAAAAGCCAGCTTGACTGCATCATAGTATTTTGAAAGAGAATGTGTGTAAATAAAGGGGGCAAGGTAGGTTGGAACTAGGTTATGAAAGACTTCAAATGCCAAATAGATGAGTTTATATTTGATCCTTGAAATAATATGGTGCCACTGGAGTTACTGTGTTAGAGAATAGTTGAATAAATGACACTATATTAATAGAGATGAAAATAAAATAAAAAGAGTAGCAACAAAATAGTTTTTAAACATATTATAGAGAGAAGGCAATTCAGAAGGGGCCATAGACAAACAAGGAAGAGTTACCATATTCAATTTAATATATGATTTTTTTGTTTTTGTTTTTTGATTTTTTTTGGAGGGCAAGTGGGGTTAAGTAACTTGCCCAAGGTTACATGGCTAGTTTTTTTGTGTGGGTGTTAAGTGTCTGAAGCCGGAACCGAACTCAGGTCCTCCTGACTCTGGGGCTAGCACTTTACTTACTGCGCCACCTAGCCGCCCTAATATATGGTTTTATTTTGAGGTAAAAAGATTACAGGATTGAAACAGAGTCCTAGTAGCCTATGATTTATATTTCATAGCATCTCTCTGTCTGTCTCTCTCTCTCTCTCTGTCTCTCTCTCTCTCTCTGTCTCTCACACACACACACACACACACACACACACACATACACACATTAAACCACGTAAATCAAATTTACAAATGACACAAAGCTGGGAAGGAAAGATAACAATATCAGCTAGGATTAAAAAAGATCCCCAAAGACCAAACCAGTGGGCTGAAACTAATAATTGAAAATAAAACAGGTAAATGCAAAATTTTACATTTGGGTTCAGAAATCCACCTCCACAAGGAGAAAAAAGAGGCATGACCAGACAATTCATCTAAAAAATATCTAGAGTTTTTAGTGAACTTCAAGTTTGACAAAAATGGAATATTTTACATGACAACCACAAAGCTAATATGACATCAGACTCCACAGAGTACAGGATGAGAATGGTCAGTTATTCCCATGCAAAAAAAAAAAAATGTGCAGTGCTGTGTTTAGTTCTGAGTGCCATATAAGAGTAAGTGTGCTGATGAGCCCTAGAGAACAGAGGAGGCCAATTGACATACTGAACAGTCCTAGAATGGAATTCTATAGAAAGCATAAATGAAAGAACTAGGGATCTTTAGCCTGAGAAAGGCTTAAAAAAAAAAAAAAAGAGGACCTGGTATTTCATTGGTATATTCTCAGACCAACACCTTGACTTAGATTATCAAACTTCTATGTACTAGAGGTACTTCAACCGAAGTCTACCAGACCAAGGCAAATTCCCCATGATTATGTGACATTCTAGAAATCCACTGATAAATAATACAAGAGAAGGAAATTAAAGACAAACATCAATAAAGAAGAGACTAAATAAAGTCTATTTTAGAAAACCCCAGAGAATCAAGCAAATAAACTGAATAACTTCAATAAACTAGGATATAAAATAAATCCACAAAAATCGATAACATTTCAATATGACAACAAAACTATAAATAAATACTAAAAAGGGAAATTCCAATTATAATAAATATATAAGGCATAAAATATATGAGATTCAATGTACAAAGGCACACACTTAAGGCTTAAAGTTAAATACATACAATTTCAAAACTTTTTAATAAAATCAAGAATTCCTATTAAGACCCAGACAATATAATAAAATATTGATACTATCTAAATTAATTTATAGACTTAGTATGCTACAAATTGAACTACCAAGGGAATTCTCTATTGATTTAAACAAAATAATAACAAAATTTACTTGTATTCATTTGAAGGAACAAAAAGTTCAGAATCTTAAGGAAAAATAAGTTTAAAAAAATTCTGAAAGGATGAATGCATATGGAAGCTTTTTCCCCATTTTTTACCTCCATGGGATGGAAGTGAGATGCCTTAGTCTAGATCTATACACATTTCTGTCACTTTCCCAGCTGCCTAAAGAAAGTCAGGCAAGTGCTTTTGATGAAGCTGTGAATTGGTCTAATTCTGGAAAGCAATTTGGAGTCATATTGAAAAAGTGACTAAAAAAGTCATATCATTTGATCTAGAAATCCCCATATATATAAGGCATATACTTAAGATGAAGAAAAGTTATAATGTACTTTGGCATATTTAACACATTCACCAAAGTACTTAAATAGTACCTTTTGTTATAACAAAGAAGTGGAAACAAAATAGATTTCCAATGACTGGTAAATAGCCAAGCAAAAAATCATGGTCCATAGCTACAATACACAATTATTCTGCTACAAAAATTAGCAAACCCAATAAATTTGGAGAAGTATTGAAAGATTTATATGACCTGATGCAGACGGAAGTAAACAGAACCAGGGATAAAAACACATCTACAATATAAACAGTAAGAACAGATAATGTATAATTTTGGGGGTGTAAGTAGATGTGTATATAAAAATATACACATAGATATACAATATCTAAGTATATACACACATGCATATACATATATGCATATAAAACAAAAATTATATACACACATTTGGTGGGCGTGTATGTTTTGTATTTCTGTAGATATACACAAAAAAGCATATATACATATATTCTACATTATGTGTATACATGTATGTATGAGTGCATATATATATGCACATAAACACACATATAATGATAATGATCAAGCTTGACCCTGAAGAAATGAGAAAATTAACCTTCCTCTTTTTGTAGTGGTGGGAGACTCTGGGTGTATAACACCATATGCACAGTACTGTGAAGATCAGCTAATATTTTGGGTAGTTTTTGGACGTTTATTTTTAAATTTCTTTTTCATTCATTATTATAAGGAATGGTTCATTAGAGAGGGGAGAGGTGGGGAATATATTTGGAAATGAAGATGATGTAAAAACAAAAGATAAGGAAAAAATTTTAAAGAGGTATATCACTTGTCAAACACCACAAGAAAAAATGTTCAAATTATCAACTAATCATAAAAACTCAAATGAAAACAACTCTAAAATGTAACATAAAATCCATTAAAGATTTATAAAATGTAATGCCAGAGATGTGAAGAGGTAGACACAGTATAGGACCAGTAGCAGAGCTATGAAATAATGCGGCATTTTCTGAATAAAATATAGCAATCCAAAACAAGTACAATGAATCTGTTCATGCCTTTGGGTTACTGATACCACCATTAAGGGTAAAGGTGCCAAGCTTGTAGGCTCCTACGTGCCATCTGTGGGAAATGTTTAACAAAGTAAATAAAAATACAATATGAGACAGCATATTTTTAACTTACAGTTTTCTAAGTCAATATGCAATTACAGAGATCCTTTTCTATTTTAGTTGGACATCACTGGTTAACAGTACATCCTAAGAATGATGATGAAAAGACTTCTCTCTACAAAACTGTTCATAACAGCAGTATTTATAAGAGGAAAACTTGGAAATCAGCCGTGTATGCAGCAATTAGAAAATAGCTAAATAAAATTGTGCAAATGAAACAACTATGCCAAAAGAAATTATAAATAAGTATATGAAACAATGAGAATTTCCTAAGTGATGAATCATGCTAACTGTGTACAAAAATTCACGTAATTCTGAGGGCTCACCTCAACACCTATCAGATTGGCAAAGATGACAAAAAAGGAAATGACAATTGACAGAGAGGCTGCTAGAAAATTGGTACATGAAGGCATTGTTCCTGGAGCTGTGAAACAGTGCAGTCATTCTGGAGAGCAATTTGAAGCTATGCCCCCAAAATTTACTGGTCTCCACCCCAAAGCTATCATAGAGTAGAAGGACCCATATGTATCAAAATATTTTTAGCAGCTTTTTTGTAGTAGCAAGAAGGAAACTAGTACATCAGTTGAAGAATGGCTGGACAAATTATGCTGTGCAAATATAATGAGTATTTTTATGGCAGGGTAAGAAATGATGAAAGGGATGATTTCAGAGAAAACTGAGAAGACTTAAATGAACTGACACAGGAAGGAAGAGAAGGAGAACCATCATGGAACGATGATCTTGTTCGGACAAACAAGCCTTTGGGACCTCTGACTGATAAGGAGCCTCCAGAGAGAAAGGGGGCTAATTCAAGAAGTATAACGAGACGCACATTTTTTGACATGGCCATGGGGGAATTTGTTTCGCTTGGCTATGCAAGTTTGTTAAAAGAATTTGTTTATTTCATTTTTCTTTTTTTCAATTGTGGGGGTGGTGTGGGAAGAGGAAGAAGGCTAGGGATAGGGTTGGGGTGGGGAGGGAAAGAAAAAAGAGTCACCAAAAAAATTTTTTAATGCATAAAAGAGGACAAAAGGGAGGCAAAAAGGAATCCCAGACAAGCAGTATAACTTTAAAGGTTACATACATGGTGAATTTGTTGTCTTTTCAAAGGAAAGAACAAGTTTTATACATCATGGAGATTCACACTTCTGTGTACAGTCTTTTCTATTCTATGTATATGGAGATGCTCATTTTAGCTGGTGTTTGTCAACTTAAAACACACACACATACACATAACACAGGCACACACACATAACATGTACACACACACATAACTCATGCACACACACACAATGTGAAAAAAGCACCATGATCCAACTTCAATTTGGCCATCACTGCAGTATAGTAATCTTTTTATTTAACCTTAATTCTCTCCACAGAAACTATTCCAAACCTCCCTCCTAAAGCCTCTCATGTCTTCTCTTCTCACTGCCCCAGCACCCCACCCCCAGTCCATTAGCTAAGGATCTGACCTCTTCCTTTACTCAGAAAGTTAAGGTCATTTGACATGAACTCTCTCTTTCTTCCTTTTTTTCCATCTCAAAATCCCTTGAAACCTCATTCCCTCTCATCTTCCCTCACCAAGGCCACTCCCTCTCCATGTGTACTTGATCTCATTTCATCCATCTTCTCCAATAGAGTACGACATCCTTCATTTCTTTTCAAATCTTGAACCTCTCCCCATCTACTACTTCCTTCCCTATTTGCCCTGCAACATGGTTAAGTCTCTAAGTACAAAAAACACAATAACACCTTCCCTAAAAAAACCTTTAAATCCCAAAACTCTACTTCTTTTCCAAGCAAAACTTCTAGAAATGGTTGTTTACTTTTACTGACAGAACTTCCTTTCTTCTCACTGACTCTTTTTTTTTTGGGGGGGGGGGGAGGGCAGTTCGGGTTAAATGACTTGTCCAAGGTCACACGGCTAGTTTCTGTGTTAAGTGCCTGAGGCCGGATTTGAACTCAAGTCCTCCTGACTCCAAGGCCGGTGCTCTATTCACTGTGCCACCTAGCCACCCCTCTCACAGACTCTTTAACCCTCTGCAATCTGACTTCTGCTCTCATCAATTAACTGAAAATGTTCTCTCCAAAGTTGCCAAAAACCCCAAGATTGCCAAATCTGATGGTTTTTGTCTCAGCCCTCATCCTTCTCAGACTATCTGCTGCATTTGACACTGCTGATCACTCTTGTCCTCCCTGGGTTTACATGACACCAGGATCTGGCACTTCTCTGAATCAACAAGTACCACTACTACCGCTTCTCTCAATTCTCCCCAGTCTCCTTTGTTGGCTCATCTTCCATTCCCCAGTTCCAGGGACTCCCCAGAGTCCAGTCGAAGGACCTCCTCTTCCTCGTCTGCTCCCAGACACAGCTATCTCTACCTAGCTATATCTCCACCCAGTCCCACATCAACAAATGCCTGCAGGACCTTTCAGACTGGATGTCCCAGAGACCTCGCCAATGCAACACGTTCAAAAACTCATTCTCTCTCCTCTCAAATCCACTCCTCCTGTGTACTTCCCCTTTCTGTTGAAAACATCACCGATTCCTAAGTTCTCTCAATTAACACAGCCAACCACTCATCTGATCTGACTGTGTCTTATCTCCCCATCGTCTCTTCTATTCAACTCCTTCTCTCTGACACAGTTACTATCTCAGTTCAGGTGCTGGTAACATTTCTCCTAGATTAATGCAACAGCCTCCTCACCGGCATCCTCACTTTGGTCAGTCAATAAGCATTGATCAAGCACCTGCTGTGTTCAAGGCGCTGCTAAGTGATGAAGAGACGAAGGCAACGCATCTGCCCTCAAGGAGCTCACAATCCAAGGGGGGGCCACAAAGCAAACAAACATGTCACACGAAGGACAAGCAGGCAGTGATTAACCATGGGAAGGCACCAGGACTCCAGGGGGGTTAGGAAGGGTTTCCTGTAGAAGGCAGAATTTTAGCTGGAAACTGGGGAATCTGTGCTATGAGGCAGAGAATTTCAGAGGTGGTAGACAGCCAGAGAGACTGTCTGGGGCCAGGAGGTGGAAGGTCTTGTTCCTGGAAGAGCCAGAAGGCCAGGATCACTGGGTCAGAGAATACAGGGCAGAGGGGAAGAGGAGGCAGACAGATGCTGACCCACAAGACCAGTGAATGACTGCAATGCTCCACCTGACGCCAGCCCTCATTCTGAGGTTTCTAATCCTGACTCTATTTCAAATTCCATTTGTAACTTCCATTCCAATTCTGACCTGAACTCTGTTCCCCAACTCCTGTCTAGCTAGGTGCCTGGAAAGTAGTAGGTGCCTAATAAATGCGTGTTGATTGACTGACTGTGGAAAGCAGAGCCAGAATGATACATATACACTAACTACAACTGGGTAAAAAAAAAATCCCACAACTTCAGGAAAAAATATACAGAGGAAAAGAGTTCTGAAGCCTGTACCGGACAAATTTCTTGGATCTCGCTGAAATGAATCACTGACAACAGCCTGAAAGTGACAGAGGTTTATAGACTGCTGTATAACCAACCACTTTAATAGTATTTGTACCTATTTTCATCGATCTCTTTTGTTTCTATGTCACTCACATTTTCCAACTTATACCAGCAGTTCAGTAACTAACATATTAGAAAAGTCTTGACTATATGCAACGTTCCACATCCCCAAGAATGGCCCAAGAAGCCAAAGGGAAAAGTACTTTCTCAGTGGCCATCCTTCGTGCCTAAAATGCTCTCCCTTCAAGATTCAGCTCCAATCCTACCTTTTTCCCCTTCCCCAAACAGCTGGTGCCTTCCCTATGAGATCAATCCCATTTATACCATATAAATCTTTTTTTAATTAATTTTTTCCCAATTACATGTAAAAACAATTTTAAATTCTTTTTATTTTTTGTCTTTCTGGAGGAGGGAAGGCAGGGCAATTGGAGTTAAGTGACTTGCCCAAAGTCACACATCTACTAAGTGTTAAGTGTCTGAGGCTGCATCTGAACTCATGTCCTCCTGATTCCAAGGCCAGTGCTCTATTTACTGCATCACCTACCTGCCCCAGTAAAAACAATTTTTAACATTTGCTTTAAAATTTTGAATTCCAAATTCTTTCCCTCTCTCCTTCCTTTCTCCCCCATTGAAAAGGCAAGCAATTTGATATAGATTATACATGTTCAGTCAGTGGAAACATATTTCTACATTAGTCATGCTGTGAAAAGAAAACACAGACCAAAAAAACAAACAAACCCCAAACTCAAGGAAAATAAAGTTAAAATAAAAGTACACTTCAATCTGCATTTAGACTCCATCAGTTCTTTCTCTGGAGATGGAGAGCATTTTTCATCATAAGTCATTCAGAAGTGGGGTCACACGCAGAAAAAGTTGAAGAAGCCCTGTCTTTGATCACTGTATTGCTGAGAATAGCTACGTCATTCACACCTGACTCTCATATACTATTGCTGTTGCTGTATACAGTGTTCTCCTGGTTCTGCTCATCTCACTTGGCATCAGCTCATGTAAGTCTTCCCAGGTTTTTCTGAGATCATCCTGCTCCGCGTTTCTTATAGCACAATAGTAGTCCATCACAATCATACACCACAACTTGTTCAGTCATTCCCCAGTTGATGGACATTCCTCCAATTCTTTGTCACCACTAAAAGAGGTACTACAAAATATTTTTGTACAAATAGGTCCTTTTCCTTTTTGTTTGTTTTTTTCTCTTTGGGATAAAGCCCTAGTAGTGGTATCGGTTGGTCAAAGGGTTTTATAGCAATTTGGGCATAGATCCAAATTGTTCCACAGAATGGATGAATTAGTATACAACTTCACCAACCGTGCATTAGTGTCTCAATTTCCCCACATTCCCTCCAAACTTGTCTTTTTCATTTTCTGTCATATTAGCCAATCTGATAGATGTGGGGCTGTACCTCAGAGTTGTTTTAATTTGCATTTTTCTCTAATCAATAGTGATTTAGAGCATTTATTCATATGACTATAGAGAGCTTTGATTACTTCATCAGAAAACTGCCTGTTCATATCCTTTGACTATGAATTGAAGAATGGCTCTTATTTTTATAAATTTGACTCAGTTCTCTATGTATCTGAGAAATGAGGTCTGTATCAGAGAAATCTGCTATAATAATTTTTTCATAGTTATGATTAACGTTTTCTTTCCCTCAATCCTATTTTCCCCTCTTTATGCTACTCTCTCCTTTCACCCTCCCCACCCTCAAGTGTTTTGCTTCTGACTTTTCCGTCCCTCCTATCCACCTCTTCCCACTTTTCTTATCTCTTTTCCCTCCTACTTTCCTGCAGAGTAAGATAGGTTTCCACACCCAGCTGGTACACTGTCTGTATCTTGTATGTAAAAGAGTGATTTGCATGCTATGTTTCTCCCATTACCATGTGAGCTCCGTGAGGGAAAAGGACCATGATTCTCCCTTTATTTTTCTCCCCAGTGCTTGGTGCAGTACCTGGCACACAGCAAATACTTAATATATTTGTTACCCGACTGATTTCACTTGATACTCTGCAAACTGGCAAAATCCCCAAGGACAGGAGTAACCAAGGCAGGCTGGGGTAGTTTTAGAAACATGGGCACACGATGCACTCTGAATTGGTCCACTTATACTGGAAAACACCTGGAATAATCTAAAGAAAATGACTAACATGTCCTTATGCTTTGACCTAAGGATTCCACTGCCAGGACCATACCCGAAGGACCCAGAGACACTAAAATACTTACATATTTGTAGCAAATTTGTAGGAGCAAATAGGTGGCTTTAAAAAAAAAAACAACTAGTGATTACTAAATGTCAAATGACTTTTTAAAAAGCACACAAAGGAAGGGAGACACATCCCGTTCCCCAAGTCAGGAAACATGAGATGAGGTGAAAGAGAAACATTAGGAAAGTGATTTGCTCAAGCAAAAGACACACGTTGGGCTCAGTGGGGTCTTTGACTGGGCACTAGCCAACCATGCAAACACGTGGCCATCTAACTGATGGGGAGGAGATGCTGCTTGCATCTGCCTGCTTTTCCCACAATCACTCACCTGGCTGAGGGTCTCTGGGGACGCGCTCCTTTGACCTCCGTGGGGCTTCTCTTCTCTCCAACAAGGAGATCACGTCCAGCTTGGAAACAGGAAGCCCTAAACGTAGGGAGAAAAAGGAGATGGTTGTGAGGGCGGCTGGAAATGAGGGCCACAGAGAAGCAAGGAGGGAGCACACATTGTTTTACATTCCCAAAGAATGTTCTCTGAGGCTCAGAACGACCCATTCCAGGCTAAAAGGGCAAGACCTTTCCATACGTCTTCAGCAAGATCTGGGTATTGGAAGGAACCAAGCAGTAGCCACTTACTGAACCCCTTGTGTGGGCCAGCCATGTGGTGTGTGCAGTGTTACATGTCAAAGACAAAACGGAGGCATGGCTGCCCACAAAGGGCCTTCATCCTATCTGGGAAAATTCCATGGACACGTATAATTACGTAGATACAAAATACAGAGATGATACACACAGGAAAAGGCCCTCATGGAGAAGGTGGCATCTGGGGTCAGTGACGCAAAGGTCTGGACACAGAATTGGAATGTCTGATGGGGGCACCACGTGCAGCAAGTCTGGAAAACCCTACAGCCAGGCCATGAGGGGCTCTGAAGACCAAAAAGGATTTCATACTTCATCTTAAAAGCAACAGGAAGCCACAGGAGAATGTAGGTCAGACCTGTGACCTGTGACTTTCCCAGGGACTTCTCTCTCTTTTTCTTTTTTGGAGGGGGGGAAGGCAAGTGGGGTTAAGTGACTTGCCCAAGGTCATACATCAACTAAGTATGTCAAGTGTCTGAGGCCAGATTTGAACTCAGGCCCTCCTGACTCCATGACAGATGCTCTATTCACTGCACCACCTAGCTGCCCCAACTTTTCTTTTTTTAATCCATTAAGCATTTATTCAATATTTACTACAATCAGAGAATGGTGCTGGAGAGAGCCAAAGTTTAACTAAGATAGGGGACCTGCTCACCTGAAAGGGATTTCAGCCTAGGGGAAGTGAAATTGAGGCCAACTACTTGAAAAAACTGTTGAGAAGACGGAGAAGGAAAGTTTCCTGGAGCAAGCATTCTCTTGACTCCCTGAGTAACTGGACAAGAATCTTTGAGCTGAGGGTCCAGGGAGGCCCAGAACCAGATTAAAACATAACCGGGAAATGTCTGACAAAATAAACAAAAATGCCACACAACACAGAGACTACTCATCTGAGGCTTTTTAAGTCAACATGGAAGCAGCAGGGATCTCTTTCTAACATGGGTGCAGCATCCAAAGGAAAGACCTTCCAACTGGAGCTGGAGAAGAAGCCACAAAGGATCTGGGGCTCTCTTCCCATCTCCTCAGCTCCCTCTCTGTGCTGATGAGTCTCACACCTACCCTTCCTGCTCCCATCTCTCTGCTGACCTCCAATCTCTCATCTCCAGCTGCCTTCCAGACACCCCAACTGACCATCCAGCAGACATGTGAACCACAGTAAGTCCAAAACAGTTGTCGTTCCCCTGCCCCACCCTCCTTATTACCAGGGAGGGCTCCCCCTCCTCCCAGGCTCTCAGGCTCCCAGGCTAGGAGTCACTCTGGATTGCTCACTGTCCCTCAGCCCGCCCCCCCCCCCCCCATTTTCCTCCCCTACCCCGCCATGTCCAACATGGTGCCCAAGCCTGTGGATTTCACCTCTGCAACATCTTTCCAATACCCTCCCTTCTCTCCTCTGACATTGCCCCACCCTGGGGTAGGTCCTTATCCCTTATACCTGGACTATTGCAACAGCTTCTGGGAGATCTGCCTGCCTCACGTCTCCAGCCATCTACTCCACACACTCTGGTCCACCCTCCATTCAGCCACTAAAGTGGTTTTCTTCAAGCACAGGTGACAATGGCACCCTCCCCACCCTCCCTATACACACTCAATAAGTTCCAGTGGCTCCCGCTTACCTTCAGGACTAATAGGAGATACTCTTTTGGCATTCAAAGCCCTTCCCCTCTTTCCAGTCTCCTCCCACACTGCTCTCTGATTCAGTGACAAACGACATCCTCCACCTCTTGGCTCTAGGCATTTTCTCTGACTTACCCAGGCCTGAAATGCCCTCCCTCTTCCACCCCCACCACTGACCTCCCACCTTCTGTGGAAAGCCTTCCCCAGCCCCTCTTAATTCCAATGCTTTTCCTCTGTTCTCTCTTTCCTATTTATTCTGTATACAGCTTGCTTTGTCTCTATCCCTTGGCACGTGGTATCCCCCATTAGACTGTAAGCTCCTCGAGGGTGGGGACTGTCTTTTGCCTCCTTTCGTATCTCCAGGACTTATACTGGCACACAGTAGGTGTTAATCAGTGTTTATTGATCGACTGATTGATCAGCCACATTTTCTGACCACCCACAGCCTACCAAGACGTGCCTGGGGGCAGATGGGTCACAGAAGACAACTGCACTTACCCAGGGAGACCAGATTCTCGTAGTTTTCCAACATCACGTCCCGGTAAAGGGCCTTCTGGGCAGCATCCAGGCGCTTCCACTCATCCCGGCTGAAGTCCACGGCCACATCCTGGAACGTCACTGACGCCTGAACCAAGAACATTCGGGCTTTAGCCAGGAATCCTCTCCAAACACTTCCCAATTAATCTACTTCTTCAGGGCCTCACCTGTTACCCTCCTCTTCCCCAACTAATCCGCTGTCCCCAAGAAGCTCCAAACCACACCCCAGCATGTGCCTCCATCCAACAGTCAGATACACAAGAAACCAAACTGCAAATGTTAATTCCTAGTTTGTTACATTATCACCCTCAGTGACCAATGTATTATCTCTGGAGGTAGGATCCCACAAAGGGTTCTCTTCACTTCTAGTCACTAATGGAAATCATTGGTTGTAAGGCACCCATTCCTTCACATTGTAGTGACCTAAAATAGAGTAAAATTCTACTTTTGTGCTAATTATAACATTAACTACTGAAAAGATAAAGAATGAATTCTTACCTCTGGTTCTACTACATTCTACAATGTAATTGATTTTTATAATTGAGTCTGCATATGCCTAAAGCTACCTTTCTATGTCCTTGAAATGAGCTCAGGAATTTAGATTTCCGTCTGATTTAGCATCAAGTTAGTTTAAAAGAAAAGGTATCACTCCTACTGCTACCACTCCCTACCCCCTGCCCCAGGATGCTTTCTGCATGTTTTTTAAAGCCTAACAAGTTGACTTGTTCCCATCCCCAAAGACAGTGGTCAGTCTTAACCTGTGTTATTAGGGGAGTTTTTCTCTTTTATCTACCAGCAAATCAGGTAGCTGTGAGCCCCTAGCAAGACTACAAGACGCAGCCTTCCTTAATGACAGAGAACAGTGGTTTCTGGTCCCACATGGGCATTAGACAGCCTTTCTTATGCAGCCAATTGTGCGGTTTTCCCATCTACCCAATCCTGTTCTTTGTTCTCTTGTACTCCCCCAAACTACATGACGACTGGTGGGCCCTAGCTCATGGTCTTTGGTCACTAAGAGGCAATAGACCCAATGCATTGGTTAATGTTAGCCTAACAACTAAACTGATCATGCTTAGCCAGTTCCCAACTGAAGAGCCATCTGGATGGCCAGTCTGTGGAACTTATCACAACCGGGACAACACGCAGGAGCTACAGTTTGAGTTTCTCCTTTGGGGATCATTAGACCCAGCCCTTGAATTCCAATGGGTCTCTTTTGGGCTGCTGTCCCACAGGACGGATCTAGATGGAACACCCTAACAGGCCCATCAGAAAACCTATGGGAGGGACGGCCCGGAGACAGACCCTGGGCTGGCCGTCACCACGGCAGCAGGAGGCATGGGCTGCCAGTTTTAAGCCTGGCTCTCTGTAATTTTGCATGGCCTTAGGATGAAACAGGTGATACTGGATTGGGGGAGGCCTTTAGTGCTGGATTTCCCCATTCATAACCACAGGTTTCAGGGTATTTTTCATCAACAATCAGCAAACCCCTTGGGAAGTTCTATTCTCTTCAGCTTGCATTCAGCGTCTGACTGTCAAAGCTGTGTCAGGCTGCAGATACAGACTGCTGATTTCCTTCTCATTTCATGCAAGGTGGTCTCCTCATATGGAGAAGTTCTCTAGGGAGCCTGGGGGGCCACGACACAATGGCCAGAGCCCCAGCACTGGAGTCGAGGACCTGCTTTCACATCCAGCCTCAAACACTTACTAGCTCTGTGACATGGGCAAGTCACTTAAGCCCTCAAAAAGAAGTTTTTGTAGCAAGGGGTGTTTTTGTAGTTGCCGGACTCCGTAGTTATTGACGGATTTTTTTTCCAGAACAAATAACACCTCATGTTTTTTTTCTGAAAAGCTGGGAAACATTGTTGGGAATTCTCAGAGCTGAGCCGGGTCTGGGCGGCCCCGGCCCGCGATGTTTCTGTTCCCCTTGGAGCCAGTAAGCAGCTCACTGGGGCTTCACTGACAGATGCTCTCAGGGTTATGTATCTAATGAACTGGCTCTCGTGGCCAGCTCCACTCAGGTCTCTCTTCCCTCCATTATTACTTATAGATTAGGAACTAGAGGGTTGGAGGGACCTGGGGACAGAAGGTCCTGTCCTTCTAAATGGTCGCCTCAGGCTCCTCCACAGCCTCCCCACCAGCCTGCTGCCCCAGCCCCACCCTTCCACCCAAACCCAGGGGCCCCTCTCCCGGGGGCTGGGGGTCCTGAGCTCCGGGGGTGGGGGTGGCTGGTGCTCTCAGCCTCGGTCCCCCTGGCGCGGGAGGGAGGGAAGTGAAGGTTGGAGGCATCTGAAGATGACATTTCCTAGAGTCGGGACCTCCTGGTCCACGTTCAAAGGCACAGACTGAAACAGCTCGGAATGACGTGGCTCTGAGACCCGACCCCGGCTCTGCGGAGGGAGGCGCAGGGTGGGTGCGGGGGCGTGGGGGGGGGAGCCCTGCGGGGGGGCCGCTGCGGGACCTCACCTGAAGGTGGCTCGGGACCAGCGGCTCCTTGTCCTTCCTCCGCCTCCGCCGCCGCCGCCCCTCCCGAGGGGGCTCCCCTGGAGAAGCAGAAACAAGTCACAGGCGGTGAGGGCTGCCTTGGGGCAGGATCCCCAGAAGGGGGGGGGGCGCTGCAAATGCTGCGCAGCTTCCAAGCACACAGCAGGGGGTGAGTGCGTGGGTGCCTGAGGGTGCAGAGTGCGGGGGAGAGCAGAAGGGGATTGGCAGACCCCGGCGGACCCACCGCCGCCGCCAGACGGACCCTTGCCCCCAAACGCTCACCTCCCCCCTCGAGCCTCCGGTCCGAGTCCTCCATGGTCCGCACGTCCGCCTGGGCAGCCCCCCTTCTTCTCCCGGCAGGGGGGCGCCTCCCGGAGCCGGCCGGGACCTGGGGGCTCAAAGGCAGGATGACTGGCCCCGCCCCGCCCCCACCGGCTCCCTGCAGCCACCGCGTCCCCTCCCGCAGCCCCAGCCCAGCTTGGGGTCCGGAGGAACGAATGACACTCCGGGCGCCCGGAGGGGGCACGAGGCCCTGGCCCCCTCCTCCCCTGCCCACCCCCCCCCACCACGTCCGCACTCTCCCCCTGGCACGCCCGCAGTCCTCCGACCCAAGCTGAGACCCCCCGCGGGGCGCCCACCCGCACTAACGCCCTTCAGTACCCTTGACACCAGCCGGCTCCTGCGGACGTGCTCCGGGCTCTGCCGCAGCTGTTGCTTCACGCCTGCGCACTCGCGCCCAGGCTGGCTCAGCCCCTGCGGCCTCAGATGCCTCTGCCGCAGCCGACCGGGCGGCCTGGAGCATGCGCACTGACTCCCTCAGCCTCCCGCCCCCACTGGCTTCAAGTTCAAGCCGGGAAGAACCATTCCCACAAAGCCTAAGAGGTGCAGCTCGGTGGGCTGTGGACGGAGAGCAGCGCCCGGCCTAGAGGCACCAGACAGATCTGAGCTCCAATTCGTGACCCCGGGCAGGTTCACGGCACCCTGTTTGCCTCAGTTTCCCCGCCTGTACAAGGAGCTGAGAAGGAAACGGCAAAGCACCAAATGGGTCTCAAAGAGTGGGGCACTGAACAACACCACAACGCACCACACCCCCACCCCTCCACCGACACTCCCGGCGGCGGCCTGATGAAGTGGCAAGGCCCTGCCCGCACAGCGCATGCGCCGCCACGTGGACTACTACAATCCCCAGAAGGCTCTGCGGTCTCTCTGGAGCGGGGGCCCACGCCTGCGCACTGGGGGGCGGGGTGGAAGGGGTTGTGAGCCGCTGTCCTGGCTGCGCTAGGCTTCGGGAGACGGTGCGTTGGGAGGGAGGCCGGAGAGGCAGCCTGCCAGGGGGGCTTTCACATTTCTGGCCGTATCCAAAGCGGTCCTGGGGAAAAAAAACCCTGGGAGCGCCCTTTTAGCATCGCGGAAAGAGCATCTGTGGCCTGTGCTTAATGCATGGAACGTGCAACTGAAAATCCTGAAAACACTCAGAGGGAGTGCGGAGGAAAATCCCCAAAGCAGGGACGTACAAAAAAGCCCAGAACGGGCAAAAGTAAAAACTCTTTTTTTAAAGGACGAACAAAATCAATAAAATGATAAGAAATCAATAAGATTGATAAAATCAATAAATGGTAACGAAATGAATCAGACTGATAAAATCAATGAAATGGCAATGAAATCGATAGCCCCATCACCAGGTCCAGGAGAGTGAGCCCCGAGTGGGCGAACCACAGCAGAGATGGACCGCGGCCACCGTCCGGGCAGCCCACGGCCGCGGCATGGAGGAAGGAGGTGGAGAATGCCCCCTGTGACCATAGCTTGGAACCCCAGAGTCCTGGGAGGGGCCGTGCTCCCTCAGCCAGCACCACCTGGGGAAGGGGCTGCTGGCCAGGCTCCACCAAAGGGTATCCACGCACACGCAGCACCAGGGTCCGGCTCCAGGGCACTCCTCAAGGCCACTGTCTAGGGGAGCAGCTCCTGGGAAGTCTGGGACGCCAGCCCTGCCTCTGGGAAGGGCTAACCCTAGGACCCCTGCCCTGGGAAACGACTTGCCCAGGGTCACACAGTTAAGTTTCTGAGGCTGAATTTGAATTCCCAAAGATGGGTCTTCCTGACTCTAGGCCCGGTGAACCACCCAGCTGCCCTGTAGCAATAATATCTACACCCAAAAAAAGTGCTGTTGTCCCTTTTTTAAAACCCCGAGAAGAGAACAGAAGGAAATTCCAATTTACTCCACCTTCCATAGGCTGCTCTGCTTGGTCTGAAGCCCACAAAACAAGATTTGCCTCTCAGGAGAAGCAGATCATTTGAAACCTCCTGCTCCCTGTGCCGTTGGACTGGGAATTAGGCACTCAGTACCTTCCTTCTCCCTCTTCTCCCCTCTGGCCCGAGAGCTGGACAGTGAAGCACCCCATTCCTCCCAAGGCCCAGCTGTCACTGCTTGCTTCAGGCTGCATCTGCAGCAATGCTGCTGGACCTGTCTCCCCCCAGTGCTCATCTGCTGTCTACCCCTCCCCCTTCAGCCTCCTCTGGTGTGGTCTTCTCCCATTAAACTGTAAGGGCAGGGCTGCCCAGAACCTAACAGTGTCTGACACATGGTAGGTACTTAATAAATGCTTATGGACTTGCATTGAATTTGGAAGGAAGAACAAGTAGGCAGGACAATTTGAAAATAATGTGTAAGTAACAAAGGCAAGTTCTGTGACCTAGCCCACAGCTTTCTAAAGAAGCCTCTCGTGTCTGCCATACATGTGGAAATCTTTTTTGGTGTTTAGGTTCAAAATGCAAAAAAAAAAAAAACATTTTTTGAGAAATATAAAAAGTGATGGCCTGGAAGCGCATTTCCAGAGCTGTACATCATGGAGATGGCCAGATCTCGGGTCTGAATATGCCCTTTGTGACCTGGCTCAAGGGACGTCACAGGTCACAGTGACCAGACACTGGCTGATGTCTGCAGAGATCTCACCACGGGACCTCAGCATACTCATTCGCTCTGTACCTCGGGTCAGCCTCCGAATCTGGCCGCGTCCATATCCACAACTCCTGCTTATGGCCCTTCCTTTCCACTCACGAAGCCATTCCCATCCCTTCTCGCTGGGAATACTACTCGTATTACTACTCCGTAATACTACTCATTTCCCTGCCTCAAACCTCTCCCATTCCAGCCATCCTCCACACAACCACTAAGCTGATTTCCTAGCAAGAAAGACCTGATCATGTGAGGACCATAAAAATTCCAATCCATAACAAGTCACTGAGGCAGAGCTCCAAGTGTGATCTATCAATGTATTAGGGAGACCGAAGGTCCCTAAGCATTTGGGCCCCAGATCTTCCTCAAGATCAAGGACCCCAGTGCTCAGGGGCCAAGGGGTTTAATAGACCTTGGAGAGTCCCTGGGAGGTCTCTTCAGAAGCAAAGAAACTCTTATGATTCTCTAATCTTCAAAAGCAGGGGCACTCCTATTAAGGTTAAGAGTATTGTCCATCAATCATGACTCCTTTGTCAGAGGCAGTTGGGGACTCACCCCAAAGGCCTCAAGACGCTGTCAGCAAGGCCCTAGGTCATTCACTCATCAGCAGTATTTTAGAGTTCAAGAACAATGAGAGAAGGGTTTTCCAAAGGCTACCAAACACTAGTATTTGGCTGACAGTATCCTAAGGGACCAAGAAAGTTATGGTTCTAAAGCAAAGGTCACTTGGGAGGGGCAGTAGTGATTCATAGGAGGGAGGCTTACTAACCTTATTTCAAACAGAGAACATCTGGTAAGGGGGGGGGGGTGTAAGTACTAATATATCCATACCACAGCATACCACAGGCCTAATGCAATATGAGTCTATCTAAGCAATCCAATCCAATTAATATAATCATCAGTACATGGTGGGTTAATTGTGGCCTACATAACTCATTCTCATATTAACTAAATCAAACTTAACTCTATTCCACTTTCAATCACTGATATCCATTAAATCACAATGACATGAATAAATACTGATTCAATCAGTCACTGCCTTCCTCCACAGGCTCATGGCTCCTTGAGGCCTCCAAGGACCATACAGACATTTGTTTGGTATTAAAATACCTTCACAACTTGTCCCTTCCTAACTCTGCAGGCTCTTACACTTTATTCCCTCCTTGTAGTCTGTGGTCCTGTCATATATGTCTACTTGCAAACTCCCTTCTCTGTACCTTGGCTTGGACCATCCCTCCTGAGAACATTCCCTGCTCACTTTGCCCCATGGAATTCCCTGGCCCCTCTCAACAGCCAGTTCAATGCCTCTATGGGCCCCCTAAGCTGCTAGAACACTGTAGCAGCAAACACCCCATCGTTCCCAGGGTGGCTGCTAGCACAGGTTCTTGGATCTGCTTTGTTAAAGGAAAGCAACTCAAAATGGGTTAACAAGCTTACTTTAATCAGTCAGACATATATCGTTTACCTTGTTCAGGGGAAAAAGGTCAGCACCCCGAACTTCAAAGCATACAGGCAGAATTATCAAGACAGAAACAGATCAAGTAGACAGATTTCCAAACTGTCCAACCATTACATCCATACCCAGTCAACATCTGGATTTCCAAATCTGGGTTTTTCAAAGCCGGGGGACTCTCAACAACGGCTTCCCAGAATTCAGATCAAATCACAGAACACTTCTCAAAGTGAGTCCCAAAACAAAGCTACACATCAGGGCTTATATAGCCTTCTCCTGGCTCAGAGAATGTAACAACCTTATTGACTCACTGGCCAATCAAGAAGTATCTACTGAAAAACAAGCCTCCCTCCCCAGGCTTCAGGTGCATTTTAGCCTAGGGGCAGGGAAGATCTTCCAAATTTGCATCCCCATTACAAACACCCCTCCCCAAACTTCTCTTTATTCATTTTCTATCTATGCTGTAGGTAGCATACAGGAGGGGCTTAGGCGGATATCTCCCACACATCTGGCTGGCTGACTGACAGCAGCTGATAATCGCTGGGGGAGCATCCAAGTGTACGAGAGTATCTGAGAAATCACTGTCTAAGCCGGCCAAGTTATCCTAGCATCTTTAGGGAAGTAGTTGTGCTCTGGAGACCCAATCTGTCAGCATTGGTGGGAGGCCCCGGGCTTGCACGGTCACAGCTGAAGTTGGTCTCCAGGTTCTCTCTGGTTTCTCTGATTCTATCCTTTTCATCATCTCTTACTACACAATAACATTTCATTGTTGGGAGCCAAAGAGGCTTGATCCTGGACTCAGATGATTACCTTGATATCAGCGGACCCGAATATCAAAGACCTCTTTGAGACATGGCCAAGTTAGCTCCTGAGTTCTATTGATATGGGTTACACTTAAAAGGATGTTGTTTGAGTTCTGAGACCAATAGGCTCTGCCCCAAGACTTGACTTGTTCAAAACCAAAATATTTGAATTCTTAGGTCGTCAGTTCCTATGCAGATGTCCTGGATGATACAGCTTTGGTATTCGGCCTTGAAGCCAGTGCTCAAGAGCTTCCTTTGTAATGTGACTGCATATGAAAAGGGTTAACTGGCTCTTTCTAAGACTCTCGGAACCTAGAGAAGGAATCCTTATCAAATTATCTATCCAGGATCCAACAAACTAGGTAATGATTAGAAAACTTGAGTCTCCTTCCTTTGTCTCTTTTACTCTATAAAAACCTTGTCCTGAGAATCAATAAATGGAGTTCATCCTTCTTCCTTGAACTACCCACATGGCTTGGTCATTTCTTATTCATGTCTCCGAATCATGCTAAGTGCTGGACACTGAGCAGCCCACAGCATTTCATGATTTGGGGAGTTATCTGTCTAGTAGTGCTGTCACTGGGTCAAAGGGCAGTTGCAACTTGGTGACTTGGGGGGGGTGAGAGAGGAGCAGGCAGGGAACTGATCCAAAAAGCTTTTCCAGAATTCTTGGACTGATTTATGGTCCCACCAACAAAGCATTAGTACGTCTGTCTTCCAACAGTTCCTCTAAAAACTGTCCTTTTATGTCATCTTTACTAAGCTGACGTGTATGAGGCAACACCTCAATTGTTTTAATTTGCTGTGAGTCCCTCACCTGTCTTTCAGGCAGTGAGTAGCAGCTGAGGGAAAAAGGAAAAGCCGAAGTTTCCTCTTAAAGAAATCGAAGGCCGGGGCAGCCAGGATGGCTCAGCGAGTAAGAGCACCAGCTCCAGTGTCGGGATGACCTGGGGATCAAATCCGGGCTCAGATACTTAGCACCACACCCAGAAATAACTGGCATGTAACCTTGAGCAAGTTACTTAACCCCGATTGCTTTATAAAAAGAAAAAAAAAGAAATTGAGGGCCACTGAGGCAGCAGTGAGGAGAAAACACACTTCCAGCATGTGGGATGATCAGCATAAAGGCAAAGGTGGAGGGAAGGCAGGAAGAGAGAGAGATGGAGTGTTCTGTGTGAGGAACAAAGTAAAGGTCAATTTGACTGAATCATAAGAGTACAAGAGGGAAACAATGTTCATTCAAACGATATAGAGAAATCCCTGCCAAGCTGTGTAGGGCTTTAAAAGCTAAACCATTGGGGCAGCGAGGTGGTGCAGTGAGTAGAGTGCCAGCCCTGGAGTCAGGAGGACCTGGGTTCAGATCTGGCCTCAGACACTGAACACACACACACACACACACACACACACTAACCCTGTAACCTTGGGCAAGTTACTTAACCCCAATTGCTCTCCCCTCCCCCCCCAAAAAAGCTTAACCATTTCTATTTAATCCTCAGGGCAGCAGGAAGCATTAGAGCTGAGTAGGGGAGAGTGCCATGGTCAGATATGTGCTTAAGGAAAATTACTCTGGCAAGCAGTGTGCAGAATGGACTCAAGGCCTGAAAGCCTTGAAAAAGGGAGCCTCATTCAAAGACTGTTTCAACAATTTAGTCAATTTGAGGTGATGAGGACCAAAGTGGAGAGACAGAGATGGAGTCAAGTGTTGGGAAGGTAAAAATGGCAAACTTCACAACTAGCTGGATATGTGAGATAAGGAAAAGTGAGGAGGCCAGGGTCATGAGAAGGAGGTGGGGAAAATGAAAGGGATGATGCTGCCTTTGACTGAAAGGGAGAATTTTGGAAGAGAGGAAAGATAATGAGTTGGTTTTGAACATGTTGAGTTTAAGATAACCTATCAATACAAAAACACAAACACTCTCACACACACACACACACACACCGATCTATGCAATCTCTGGATGTCATCTGCATATAAATAATAATTCAAACCATGGGAGGATGAAAAGGGCAATGACAATGACTATTAACTACTACTACTACCAGTTAGTACCTGAAGGTTTGCAAAGGGCTTCAGAGGCCACTAAGGCCACTAAACAGCAGGAGGCCACGGCAGCACGTCCTGTCCCACCCCATCTAGCCACTGTTCCATTTCTCCTCGTCTCCACGTGGCAGTGCACTGTCTAAGCAGCACTTCCAGAACCATGAGCACTGACCCGAGGGAAGTTAATATGCTCTGATTCAGAACTCTAGCCATCCCAGGGTTGTGGTTTGTTGTTGTTTTTAAAGTTGGTGAGTGGATAATTCTCTAGGGCACTATGGTTGACCCCTGACCGGAGCATGCTTCACGTCTCAACCAACGTAGCACCCAAGCCATCCTTATATAGGACCTGCATCTTCCCACCTAGAACACGAGCTTTTTTCTTTTGTATGAGTCCTAGGATGGGCTGAAGCCTTTTCCATATTCATAACATTTGTAGCATTTCTCTGCCACATGAATGCTGTGGTGACAAATGAAGCAGATCATCTGGCTAAATGGTTTCTTTTTTTCCCATTAAAACAGTTTTATTATCACCTTAAACATAAAGATACAAAGAACAGAAAAAGTATGTGGACGAAATTGTGAACCTTTATTATTTTGTTGAAGAGTTACTAAATTTATTACAATACTACAGGTACAAAGAACAAAAAGAGAACTCTTTCAAGCTGAAATTACTACACAAGGTTAAGCAAATATTAAATTTAACACAAGAGAAATAAATAAGCCCTGTTTGTCCAAAATTCTTTCTGCTCTATTCTCTGCATTTTAAAATATTTCACTAATTTTTTCGTTTAGCATCACTATTACTACTAGCCACAGGGCAGCTAAGTGGCACAATGGACAGAGCACTGGGCCTAGAGTCATCTTGAGTTCAAATCTAGCCCCAGACACTCAGTAGCTAGGTGACCTTGGACAAGTCATGTAACCCTGTTTGCCTTGGTTTCCTCATCTGTGAAATAAGGTGGAGAAGGAAGTGGTGTAGCACTTCAGTATCTGTCAAAAAAAAAAATGCCAAATGGGTTCACAAAGAGTTGAACAACAACAATCACTCCTAATAAAGCCCCCTTGGCTGTGTCTGAAAACGTATCTCCTGCACTGAACACAAAGTCAAGTGACCTCACTGCCAGTCAGTCTCAGAATCAGTATAAATTATCATTGCATTGATTACATTTCTAAACTTTTCAAGATTGTTTTACATAACTGTAGTCACTACACAAGTTGCTTTACTGGTGCTAGAGGTTTTAATACATATGCATACACAATCTCCAAAGACTTTCTCTCCCCTATGAATTCTCTAATGTCTAATAAGCTTGTTTTCTTCCTGAAGTCTTCCCAACATCCATTTTTTCCTCTAAACTAAATCTTCTGTTATGCTTATAATAAGGTTTGTCCTCTGAATTCTTTCCTACATTAAATATATTCAAGGAGTTTTCTCCAATGTGAGTTGACTCATGGCTAATAAGGGTTCCCCACTGACTAATAGCTATCCCTTTTTCATTATATTCAAAAGATTTCCCTGTAGTATGAGTTCTCTGATGTCTATTAAAGGACCCCCTCTCAATGAAGGCTTTCCCACATTCATTACACTCAAAGGATTTCTCTCCAGCATGAATTCTCTGATGTCTAATAAGATGTCCCTTCTCACTAAAGGCTTTTCCACATTCATTACATTCAAAAGGTTTCTCACCAGTATGAATTCTCTGATGTGAAATGAGGTTTACTCTCTGTCTGAATCCTTTCCCACATTCCTGACATTCAAAGGGTCTCTCTCCAGTATGAGTCCTCAGATGTTTATTAAATGATCCCCACTCACTGAAGGCTTTCCCACATTCATGGCATTCAAAGGGTTTCTCTCCAGTATGAGTTCTCATATGAGTAATAAGGCTAGCCCTCCAACTAAAGCCTTTCCCACATTCCTGACATTCAAAAGGTTTCTCTCCAGTATGAGTTCTCTGATGGCTTTTGAGAACATTAACATCACTGAACGCCTTTCCACATTGATTACATTCAAATGGTTTCAATCCAGTGTGAATTCTTTGATGTGTTTTGAGAATATTACTCTTACTGAAAGCTTTACCGCATAGATTACATTCAAAAGGTTTCTCTCCAGTATGAGTTCTCTGATGTGTAGTAAGGTTTGCCCTTTGTCTGAATCCTTTCCCACATTCATGACATTCAAAGGGCTTCTCTCCAGTGTGAGTTCTCTGATGGGCAATAAGGCTTGCCCTCCAGCTGAAGCCTTTGCCACATTCCTGACATTCAAAAGGCTTTTCTCCAGTATGAGTTCTCTGATGGCTAATAAGTGTTCCTTTCTGACTGAAGCCTTTGCCACATTCCTGACATTTGAAGGGTTTTTCTCCAGTATGAGTTCTCTGATGGCTTTTGAGGACATTGTTGTCACTGAAGGCCTTCCCACATTCATTACATTCATATGGTTTCACTCCTGTATGAGTTCTCTGGTGGATTCTGAGTACTTTCCGCTCACTGAAAGCTTTTCCACATTCATGACATTCAAAGGGCTTTTCACCAGTATGATTTCTCTGATGTGTTTTGAGTCCATTACTTGAAGTGAAGGCTTTTCCACATTCAAGACATTCAAAGGGTTTTTCTCCAGTATGAGTTCTCTGATGGCTAATGAGAGTTCCCCTCTGGCT
>NW_027186383.1:7521238-7532745 GCF_028583685.1 Petaurus breviceps papuanus
CCACATTCATGACATTCAAAGGGTTTCTCTCCAGTATGAGTTCTCTGGTGGCTAATGAGAGTTCCCCTCTGACTAAAGCCTTTCCCACATTCATGACATTCAAACGGTTTTTCTCCAGTGTGAGTTCTCTGATGAGTAATAAGGTTTCCTCTCTGGCTGAAGCCTTTCCCACACTCATTACATTCAAAAGGTTTCTCTCCAGTATGGATTCTGTGGTGGTTTTCAAATATTTTGTTATCATTGAAGACTTTCCCACATTCATTACACTCAAAGGACTTCCCTCTAACATTAATTTTCTTCATTTTAATCAACCTTTTTTGGTAGCTGAAGGTTTTCCCATATTTGTGACATTCACGTTTCTCTCCGATTTGAATTTTCTGACACCCAGTAACACATGATCTTCTACCAAAGGTTTCCCCCCTTTCATCGTCCTCATGCAGCTTTTCTCCAGTGTGTGTTCTATGAAATTTAATTAGGTCTGAATGATAACTAAAGGGCTTCTTGCATTTGTCATACTTAGAAAGGTGCTTTCCCAAGGAAAAAGCATTGCATATAAGTAGGTCTGAAAAATCCTTTACTTGCTTTTCAAGTGTCTTATATTTATGGAGATTCTTCTCCACAGGATTTCTCCATGATGGAACAAAAACTGATGCTAGATTAAAACTTCCTCCCAAAGTAGTACAATGTGGTACAGTCATTTCATTAAAAGCTGTTCTCTGTGAGATTGTTATTAGTTTGGATTGTCTCTCCTGGCTGTCCTTCTGTATCTCTAAGCTAACATCATATTCCATGGGTTCCATCAGTCCTGTTGTCCTGTAATGCCAGGGAATGTTCACTGGAAGTCTTGTCTTAGACGATTCCCCCATGTAAATGCATTTTATCAGACTTGCATGTTTGGTTTCAAACGTGGTCTCCTGACTAAAGGCATCTGAAAGAAATGTTTAAAAAGTTACTGGCCACTGTTGGCCATGAGAGAAAGGAAACTTCTTTGGAGTAAGTCCGAGTTTCCATCTCTTTCATCAAGAGAACAAGGCACAATATGACCTAGGTAGAACACTACTTAGAGGAATTAAAGCCAAGGACAGGGGAGAAGATACTAAGAACCCCTGGCTACCAAGTACTAAATTAGTTACATCCTAGGGACCTGGAACAGATATCCTAAGAAAACAACAACCATGAAAAGCTGAAATATTTTCTTCAGGGGAATATATGGAAAAACATATAGGAAAGGGAAAACAGTTTAGAAAATGGAAACTGGAAAACAACTTGAAATTCAAGCAGCTAAAACTGATGGACCTGGAAAACTAAGCAACTAGGAAAAATTTCAGAACTGCTGCTACTCTTTCCCCAAAAAACAAAACAGAACAAAAGAATCGAATATATTGCAGAAAAATTTAAAAATTTTTCAAAACATGGAAACAAAAGACATGCGCTGAATGTCAAAAGCAGCAAACAACAAATTCAACTCAACTAGACACATTTTTGTCACTTTTCAAAAATACGAAAAGATGATTTTAAAAGCAGCCAAGACAAAAAGCAGGACAAATCAGGTAACAGCAACTTGACTTCCAGGCCGTCTTCAAAAAAGTGTAGCACCCTCTAGTGGCAACTCTGCCAACCTGAACTCAAAAACTGGGTGTTGGAAGCATTACTATTCCAGGTTCAAGGTATTTTGTGTGTCCAGCTCCTAAAATTATTGGATAGCTCATCAACCCCTACCCATGTGCTTAAGTTTAATAGATGACACAATAAATTTAAAAGCAAAGGCATTCACTAAAATGGCTGGATAACAACAGCAGCAATGAAACTTTTCACCCATAAATGAAAACACTCCCATTAAGACATACATCAGTGGTAAGAATGGGTACTTACAAGGAAATAGTCAATGCTGCAGAGGTTGTGAGAAGATAAGCACACTAGTGCATTTCTGGTGGACCTGTTAATCATTACAACCATACTGGAAAGCAAACTGAATTATTCAAGTCAATTGAATAAAAAAGTCTTTGATGCAGAGATTCCATTACCAGGCTTATCCCATGAGAAGGTCATTGATAAGAAAGGCCCCATATACACCAAAATATTTATAGCAGCATTTTTTGTAATAGTAAAGAACTGGAAATTAATACTCATTGATTAGGAAATGGCTAAACAAACTGTGGTGCATGAAAATAATGTAATATTATTATGCTGTAAGAAATGATGAATGTGGTAAAAATGGATTGACAGAGTGAAGGTAAGAGACAAGAAAACAATATACACACGACAACAAATGCACACAGAATATAAACCACAAAACGATCAAAAGTGAATTCTGTAAAACCATAAAGAACAAGGGTGGCTTGGAAGAAGAGACAGGAGAAGACACCCCCACCCTCCCTTGGCAGAAGTGGGAGGCCAGAAATTTTGTACACTGAATATATTTCTGGATTTTTTTAATGCATGGATAAATTATACTGGTTTTTTTTCCTCTACCTTCTCTTTTTTGTTTGTTTCTGGTCTTTATAAAGATATTATTTGTAATATGAGATGACTCTCCGGGAGGGGAAAAGAGAGAAATACTGGGGGAAATTATGATGTAAAAAAAAAACCTCAATAAAATCATTTTTAAAAATGGGAACATGCCTAAGAACATGAGGAGAGAATCCCTAAAGTCAGGACCATATTGGGCCGAGGCAGCTCCTCCCTCTGGTGCTGCAGGGTCCGTATGGGTCTTCTGTTCCTGCAGCATCCACATCGATTCCCACTGGGCCCTGGGCCTGCTCTTCTCAGTCATTCCACCCACCTCCATGACTGCACTCTCCAGTGGGCCCTCTCCTGGGCTACAGGGGAAGGTGCTCTGATGAAAGCTCTGCTGCTGATGGGCAGAAGAGAACAGAGAAAGCCCCTCTTTCCAGAGTCACAATGGAGAAAGGCCAAGAGAAATTCTCTCTCCAAAAGCTGGGATCTATTCCCACAACTGGCTCTATTTTGTGACGGATTTCCTAAGACTTGTCTGACTAGCTTGGCACCAAAGGGCATGGGAGGAGGGCCACCACGAGAGTGAAAAGCTGCATTTAGCCTCAGATTTTAGGACATCTTGGCTGGTTTGGCTAAATTAGATTTTTGTTGCTGTTCTTTTAAAATTTTCCCCCTTACAGGGGAGAGAAAGATTGGAAAATATAGGTAAATCAGAACCAAAGATAGTGTGAGATTCTTTCATCTCACTTACTTGACAGCTCCCAAATTTTACATCATTTTACAACACAAAAGACCAAACACATGCCTCATCATTCCCTGAGACAGGAAAACATGAGAGGAATGAGAAAGATCAGGGAACTGAGGGGCTCAGGAAAGGCCTCATGTTCTTCCACACACCCTAACAGACTCCACACTGTCCAACACAGCAGGGGTATGGCCACCTCACTGGGGGGCTGCCACCTTACTCAACATGCAGGTGACTGCCTTCTGTCTGCTTTTTAGTTACTCACTTACCTGGGCAAGGGCCTTGGGGGCCTCCTCCCTTGGGCTGCCACGGGGCTTCCCCTCTCTCCAACAGGGAGATCACATCCAATTTGGAAACAGGAAGTCCTGCATATGGAAGAGAAATGTTAAGGTGCTGAAAAGGGAGCTTAGAAAGCTATCCAGGAATTCAGTTCTAGCTATGGAAAAGAAAGCAAATGAGAGCCCAGTGGGTGATGCCAAGGGCCCTGACATGCATTGCATGCATTCAGCATTCTGGGGCGTGTGGCTTCCCAACCCCCAGTCCATGCTTAGGGGCCAAGACCTTTTTTCCATGTATCCCGACTGAGATTCAGGAATTTTAATCAATTGATGACATTGGCCACACACCCATGATGCACCAGGCCCAAGCTAGATGTTAGAGATAAAAACAAAAGGTGCACCAAGCACGGTTCCCAGGGGAGCTGACACTCTGCTGAAGGAAATCACGCCTATACATAGAAGTACATACAGAACACATTGGTAATATGTACAAGTGGGTGGGAACATCAAGGAAGAAAGGGTCGCTAGAGCCTTTTACAGAATGAACAGGAGAAAACAGAGTAAAACAGCACAGCTTGAAAGCAATGCAATGAAGTTAGTATTTACTTAACAGGAAAAACAAACTGCACGAGATATTCACAGGCTAATGGACAATCCTCTTTTTCTAGGAGGAAAAGCAGCAAGGCCACTTCTGATGGCTGCAGAACGCCCAAAGGAGAGGAATGTGGATGAGCCCGGAAGGCTGCAGGAGCAGGGCTGCGAAGGGCTCTGAATGCAAGCATGGGATCTCAGAGATGACAGGGACCCAGTCCTGAAAAGTGGGACCTATGACCAATGGACTGGGGCGGGCATTTCTTTTGTGATTCACCAAGCTTTACTGAGTACTTTCTGTGTGTAGAGAACAGTAAGGGGGAGATGAAACCTACATTAATTAAGACAGGATTGCTCGGGTGGCTAGGTGGCACAGTGAATAGAGCACCGGCCCCAGAGTCAGGAGGAACTGAGTTCAGATCTGGCCTCAGACACTTAACACTTAACTAGCCATGTGACCTTGGCCAAGTCACAACCCCCAACTGCCCTCCAAAAAGCAAAAAAAAAAAAAAAAAGATAGGATTGTTTGCCTCAAGAGGCTTCCAACCTAGGAAAAGGGAAATCCGTACAAAGCAGAGCCCCCAAGTACCCAAAGAAATCCTGAGGAAAGGGACAGAGCAGGCCTCCTGGAGGAGACGCCTCCAAACTCTTCTGGTATTTTAGCAAACAGTCCCAGGAGCAGGGAACTGCAGCCTCAGGGCCAGTACAATGAAGCTATGAGACATTTTTCATTTAGGAAGAGTGAAGAAAAATACTGTCTCTATTGGACATAAAGAACGGGAATCCTGTCATAGGAGAGGCAGTGCAGGACTGCCAAACTTAGCTCAGCATTTCAGGACACTCACACCAATTACAAGGAAGACTGCCAAGGCTCCCCAGGGACAGCTGGTGTGTTTACCCAGAAGGACCAGGTTCTCATAGTTCTCCACCATCACGTTCCTGTACAGGGCCCTCTGCGCAGGCTCCAGGCATCTCCACTCCTCCCCAGTGAAGTCCACGGCCACGTCCTTGAACGTCACAGACTCCTGAGTCAAAAAATTCCTCTTTAACTCATGCCTCAAGAGACACAAAGTCACAGGCAATTTGGAGCATTCAAAAATCTGAATATCCTAATTCAGCTACTTTCTAATTCATTACTTGCTCTGGGCCTCACTTTGTACTTGACCCAGTAGCACACAAATCACTTTCCCTGGTTGATGAAGTTCACCTGGGTATAGCCTCTTACAAGAGCCCGTGTGCTATTCCTAAAGCTCAGAAACAAACACCAGGTGTACAGCACTAACATCACAAGTCACATTCCCAACATTCATTAATTTCTATTCAGCAACATTTTAGCAATCACCTCCATACTGGCCTCTACATTGTGGGGAGACTGACTAGGGAGGCATGGTCCCACAAACACTCTATCAGGCTGGAAGTTCATTTTCAACCACTGACAGTCCTGTGCTCTTTCTCAGAGATCACACCTCCTTTCTATTAACCACCTACAAAGTGTATTACATCCTAAGAGAGATACTTGTACTAATAATACTTCAATGGATCCGTGACTTTTGTGATAAAGCTCTTCTATCCGCAGATGAGTATGACCTTTGACGCCTCCTCAGCCTAAATAAACCCAGAAAGCCTCAAAGGGGATCAAACCAAAGTGCCAGGGCCCTTCCTCTAAGCCTTTTATTATACAAGGATTGCACACAGGTACACTGGAGACAATCTTATCCCTTGTTCTGTATTTATAACTAATCTTGTACAATACGGTTCATAAAGCAGTTTGCTGGCACACAGGGAGCTTGTTCCCTTCCTCTCTCCTCCCATCATTTTCCAGTCATATGTTTTTATATTCTTATGCACAATACTTCACTGGAAATAGGCTGTTGTCTGTTTACACATGGGCCCTACTGCCCTTTCATTAACTCATTCTGAGTAGTCATAAATTTTCCATGATTCATCTCAATAGCGCATCAACAGGAAAACAGTGGTGCTAAATCATGGAATTTTGTTTCAGGCAGAAACTGCAGTCATTCTAGGCACTGCCCACTCTCCCATATGCCAAGCAGCTGGTTCTCTTCCAACCATGTGCAATTCTGGGCTCCATTCGTCTCCCACTCTCATCATCTGTCATTTATAGACAACCAGCATTCTCTGCCACCTTGATTTTTCTGTTGTGGCTAAAAGAATCAGGCCCTTTAGAATTTTTGCAGATGTCTTTTAAGGGACTCTCTTCTTCAATGGGTACAGAAAGGGGTGGAGAAAGGGAGAAAGGCTGGAACTGGAATAAAAATAAAATTTCAAAAAGGGAGTGGGCTGGGCCTGGACTGAACCAGGATCACAGTATACTCAAAGAAGACCATTGGAAAACATTCTTGTGCACTGTCCTTATTTGCCTTTGTTGTGTTAGTAGTCTGGGGTGTTTACAAGTCAAATGTTCTGCTCACATCCATTGTTTTGTTTTGTCTTGTTTTCAGGAATGTCTCACACCACAGTCTTGTGTTGAACATCTATTTGTGTGGATAATAAGGCCCAGGTTTTCGGCCACGTCTTTGTTGCATTTTGAGCTCTTTTGTTTCTCGGAATATATCATTTGGATATCTTCTGGAGTTTCTAGTGGATGTAGAAGAGTCTTGTGGTATCTGAACATCCTGCTCGAGGAAGCTTGAGCAAGAAGCTTTTGGTGCAGCCAGTGCCCAGGAAGGCGAAAGAACGAAGACTCAGTCAAAGGAAAGGAGAATGATTCTGGGAACGGCAAGGGCCGGAGCTTTACTCAAAGATGCCAGATGCAACATCTCTACCACTGGGCCTTGCGACAATCTCTACTGCTTCCCTTGGAATTGATATTTCTGAGTAAGAGGCAGAAACAAAGATGATGGAGCAAGATCTGAAACAAATTGGTCAGAAGTGATCACTCAAATCTGCTACTTGCATATAGAGACTGAAGAAGAAATGAGTAAGGACGGAGGCCACAAACCAGAGAAGGACAGTTCAGACTAGACAGAAAGTAAGAAAGATTAATGACGAGAACAAAGCCATTTCCCTTTTTAAAGAAAGGTACAAACCCAGCCCCCACCTTCACCCAAAAGAAGCTGGATGAGGGGCTTTGAACCTTTGTTTTAAGTGACACTAGAGACACGAATGAAGAAAAACATAAACTTAGCTCTCACAGCTTTAAATGTGAATTGATGAAACCAATGAAATGAAAGATAAATAAATGGATAAGAAAAAATGACTACGTCTGTGGCTGACACAAAACTCACCTTAAAAAAGACAAACAGAATCAAAATAAGAAGCTAGAAAAAATAACCATTATTTATCATGTGAATCAGGAAAGAAAGACAAGAGTTGCGATTATGCACATGAGCTAAGCAAAAATAAAAATCCACAATATCAACAGAGATAAACATGGAAAGGAAGCATAGATGTAGAACAAGGGAAAGATTCTGGAGTCAGAATACTTGGATTCAAATCCTGTCTCTGATGCTTATGACCAATATGACCTTGGGCAAGTCACTGTACCTCACTGGGTCTCAGGCTGCTCATCTGTAAAATGATAGGATTGGACTCAATGGTCTCTGTGGTCCTTTCTACTTACACATCTATAATCCTCTGGTTCTAAGTCTCTTCTCTACTCTGGGCCTTGACATTGTTATTTTACAATTAAAGACATACAGGAGATGGACTCAGTGGCCTCTGAGGTCCCTTCTGGTTCTACATTAACAATTCTATGAACTGACATCAGCATTAAACTTATATGTACCAACTAGCATGGTATCAAAATTCATAAAGGAAAAATTAACTAAATTTCAAAAAGACAACAGCATACAATAAGCAGGAGAATTTAATGTTCCTTGCATCGATGAACAAATTTAAAATAAAGAAAAACAAAAAGGGAAATACGGACAATAAAGTGTGAGATAATTAAGTGCTAAATAGAGCACATTCTGAAAGAGACCATTAAGAATATAGATATTTTTCAGCACTAGACAGCACTTTCATAAAAATGCTGACTATGCCTTAGGGCAGTAGGCATCAAACTCAAAGAGAAGGTCTCCACATTGACTTAGAAAACCACAAATTCACACTATATTATAGAGCACTTCTTACTTGTTTTGTTTAACGATTCCCAAACGCGCTTTAATTTGGTTCAGCTTGCACTGTGGAGTTCTGAACAATTTCAAATAAATGTTTATAAAAAGGGAATGCTAAACATGTACTTTAGAGACCATGAGGAAATAAAAATAGTAATAAAGTCAGGGAGAACAAACAAAAGAAACAAGCCTAAATGGAGACTTAATAAGGAAATCCTAAACGGTGAGTGAATCAAAGAATAAACCATAGAAACAATGCATAACTACGTGAAAAGCAATGAGAATCATGAGACAATGTGCCCAATTTCTGAGATGCAGTTAGGGCAGCTCGCAGAGGAAAAATCATAACCCATCCACCCAAGAGCTCTCCCAATGTGCCACTGAGCTGTTCCCAAGCCCTACACACCTCCCCCTGCCAGCACTTCCTCTACTAGACCTGAGACCTGACCTCCATCCCAGGGTCTCACAGAATCTATGCCTCCAGGTAAAGGGTCGGATCCAGCTTTCTGCTGATTTGTGTGCAAACTAGTCCATAGAGCCTACTGTATCTACTGGGTGTTCCTAGACATCAAACAAGGCTTCAACTGTACGTTCCATTCAGCATCTAGTCATAGGAAGAGCTTAATAAATGCTTTTTGGCTTGTTCATTCACATGATAACAAAGTTAAAAAAGGGAAGATGGACTAAATATATATTTTAAAAACTAGAAAGATAATGAATAAAACTAAAAGAATCACAGAAGAGGAAATCATGGAAATCAGAATAGAAACAGAAACCGAAGACTGATCAACAAAACCAAAAACTAAAACATCAAACCCTTGGAAGAGAATAACAAAATTGATAACTCTTTAGCCAAAGTGATTTTTAAAAAAGTAGAAAACAAAATTAATTTTCAAAAACCAACAAGGTGAAATCACAACAAACAGAATTATCAGAACCTACTATATACAGTTATATGGAAAAACCCTGAGCACTCACAAAGATTGAGAGGATTATCTGCAAAAGAATAAAATACTCAAGTTAGTGGAACACCAAATAGAAATCTTAAATAATCCAATTTCACAAAATTTAATGAAACTAATCAAAGGGAAGAAGAGGATGGAAAGTTCCTGGTCCAGACGAATTTACAATAGAATTTTTCGAATCTTTTCCCCAGACCTCTGGTTCCTTATTACTGTGGAGGGCACTGTGGTCCTCCCAGGCCCTCAGGCTCATGACTTGGCTGTCATTCTGTCTATCCATCTGTTCCCAAGGCTTGTCCATATCCTCTCCACACCATCCCTCCAATCTGCACCCCTCCTCAGACCCTGTCCCCACTCTGGTGCAGGCTTCATCCCCCTTACACCTGGGCTATGGCAGGAGCTGCTGGGGGTCTGTCCACCTCAGGTGTGTCCCCTCCAGACAGTGACTGTCCTGACACCCACCCACACACACACTCAGTAAACTCCAGTGGCCCCTTCCTGCATTCAGAAGCAAATAGATGTTCTGTGTGGCGTCCAAAGCCCCTCACAAGCCAGTGTTGTCCTACCATTCCAGTCTTTTTATCCCTCACTGCCCACCTGGCCTGCTGGCTGCTCCACAAACAAGATCTTGCATCTCTGCTCCAGACATTTTCTCCCTCCCCCACCCCCACTACTGACCTCCCTGGCTGCCTTTGAGTCCCAACAAAACTCCCACCTTCTGCAGGAAGCCTTCCCCAGCCCCTCTTACTTCCAACGCCTTCCCTCTGTTCTCTCTTTCCTAGTCATTCTGTATACCTCTTGCTTTGTCTCTACCTGTTGGCATGTGGTCTCCCCCATTAGACTGCGAGCTCCTGGGGCGGCTAAGTGGCTCAGGGAATAGAGCACCAGCCCTGGAGTCAGGACTTGAGCTCAAATTTGACCTCAGACACCTAACACAAAACTAGCCAGGTGACCTTGGGCAAGTCACTTAACCCCAATTGCCTTCCAAAAGGTAAAAAACAATTTAGACTTCGAGCTCCTTGAGGGCAGGGACTGTCTTCTGCCTCTTTTTGTATCCCAAGGGCTTACCACAGTGCCAGGCACAGGGCAAGCACTTAATCACGGCTTACTGATTAATTAAAGAATAATTAATACCTATACTACACAAACATTTCCAAAAAACTGAGAAGGGACTGTCCCAAATGCTTTTTATAAGAAAGACAGAATAAGTGAATGTCAAGGGTGTGAGGCCACAATGGAACAAGTGCTCTCTATCCACAACACAGTTGTAAAATCTTAGGACCATAATCAGGAAAGGACAAAGCAAAGAAAGAAAGACGCAGACTAATGAATGCCGATCTGAAGGTTTTTAAGAAGATCCTAGCTACAGTGTGACAAGCTGTCCACAGAAATCCATCACTTCAGTCCAGGTAGATTTAGACCGGCCATGCAAGGAGAATTCAAGGTCAGCGAAATAATCGGCGTAACTAGTAACACCGAAATCAGAAAGGCTCCCTCCTGGAGCGCACACAACCTGTAACAGTGTAACAGCGGCCCGTCCCGCAGAAAGGCTCCCGCACGGGGCGCGCACACAACAGCTTACACGCACGGCACAGCCCACATCACCCAGCTCAGGTCTGCTGGGCCCTCGGTGAAGCTGGAGCCACTCGAGAGAAAGGCCAGACTTGTGCCCAGCACCCTGACATGTGTCCATGGACCCGACTACAAGGTCCGAAAGCAGAACAGAACCTGGGGCGCCTGAGTCAGGAGGACCTGAGTTCAAATGGGACCTTAGGCACTTAACACTCACTAGCCATGTGACCTTGGGCAAGTCACTGAACCCCAAGTGCCTGCCCCCTCCAAAAGAAGACGAAGAGGATCTGAACTCACCTGAAGGCTGGTGGCGAGGACCCCGTCTTGGGGAAGGCTCTCACCTGGACGAGGAGAAAGGTCTAGGGAAGCCCTCGGGAGATTGGGGGGGGGGAGCCCTGCTCCAACTGCTGCCCCTCCTCCCACGGAGGACTGAGGCCGGGAGCCCTGCGGAGGAGGGGACAAGCCCCGGGAGAACCTGAGGTCGGGCCGCTGGGGTCAGCCCTCTCTGCCCAGCCAGGACGGCCGATGACCAGGAGGCCGGGGACTCGTCCTGGGGGGGCTTCCCCGAGGCGGGGCCCTTCCCCTCCCCGCACCGGGGGCTCCGAGACAGGGTCACTTCGGCCACGCCCCCCAGGACCCTTCCCAGGGTGGGAGGGGAGGCAGCAGAAAGGGACCCAGGAAGAGCTGCCATGTTCACGTGCGTGTGTGGACGGTGCTGTGCGTTGTACGTGGGCGGCGCGAGTGACTGTGTAGTGTGGATACACGTGGGGGTGATGTGTGGGAGTGTCTGCATCCACGGCACGGCCCGTCCTTGCGCCCCGTC
>NW_027186383.1:7532845-7577484 GCF_028583685.1 Petaurus breviceps papuanus
GGTTCGGTCCCTCGGATCCGCACCAGGAGTCCGGACTTCCCAGGTCGGATGGCAGCTTCTCCCAACTCGGAACACTGGAAGAAAGATCCCACAATGCCTCGCGCCCTACAGCTACCCGCTAGGGACAAGCTGGAGAGGAAAAGAGGAAGTACGCAACAGTGCCGCGCCTTCTGGGAAATGTAGTCCGGAAGCAGAAGGCTCCCGCCGGGCACGTACTCGCCTGGACTCCATCCCCCAGAAGGCACCGGGGTCCTGCTTTCCTGGCTAGAGTGTCCGCGTCTGAGCGCCTCAGCCTCGCGCGGCTTCGCGTGTTTGCGTCCCGGACTCCCCGCGTTTAAATGAGGAAAATCAGGAAAAAGAGGCTGCACGCAACAGAAAAAAACTAGGAAAAGAACCAGTTTTAAACCCCAGTTAAATACCAGGTGGGGAATCCTGAAAACCGCAGGAGAGATGAATGAGATCGGAAGTGGTTTTTCAAAGTTGAGCTGATCGGTAAAACGGGAGCCGGTTGTATAACAAGTGAAGCAAACAGCTCAGCCTGGCACTTAACCAGCTGTGACCCTGGGCGAGTCGCCTAACTTACGCGCGTCTCCGGCTCCTCATTTGTAAAACGAGACAGCAGCCGCCTCCCAGTGCGATTGCAGAGACTGGCTGGTCATCGTTAGAAAAGGACTTAGCAGTGTTGGGCACTTAGTAAGCGCTGCACAAACGTCAGCTAGGACTGCTTCCGAAGCAGAAGGTATTGATGGGGTGCTTGGGATCTGTGTTTGTAGCATCAGTCTGTGAAACTTTGTAACATCAATTGGTAAAATCACACTACCCCCCCCAAGTCTCAGAGCATTAACTCTGCCCCTTCTCCCTCCCCCCCACCCCATCTTCAAAACATTAATTGTGCCCAGCAAGAACTCATGGATTGTTTCTATCAGCCTTGAAACACTAACAAGCTATACCTACCAATCCTTCACAAAAGTATCTATAAACATTCCAGCTTAGGCAACTATTTATATCTCCCCTTTGTATAGTGTTCCGCTGCCCCCATGAATCCGGTACCCTATCTCTGGGTTAACTCCTTTGCCTATTATCCACTGAGTCTCCAGTTAACCTTGGTTCCCAGACATCAATCGGTTCCAGACATTAATCTTGTCAAACATGACACTGATGGGTGGCAGACTGGGCACTTCTCCATCAGCCACTGACTGCTCACTGGCTTAGTGAACCACACCTCTAGGTAGCCCCCCCCCCCCCTTGGACTTTTTCCCAGTGAATCATGGGCAATACACCTGCGCAGTTACATTACACTGTCCCCACCTTAACTCCTCCCTAATCCCACCCCTAATCACCTAGTTAGCATAATTGGCACAGGTTCTACTATGAATGATTTTATATAAATCTAATTCTACCCCTTTAAGGTTGCAGGTCCCCTAAGGATCCTTGCCTGCTGTAAAACATTATAAACATATATAAAAAATTATATTTGAAAACATTATAATAAACTTTTACAACTCTGACTCCAAGTAAGGCTGAATCGAAGGTTCTGGTCTTAGATAAGATCAGAGTTCCTGCTGAACCTATTGGGAGCCATCCCTCATCAGTATCACATGCAACTGGAAGTTCTTTCCAAGTGTCCTAGCTTTATGGAGACACTGTCTCATAGCTCCTTCTCCACAGTGCAACAAAGACTGATTCCAGACTAAACCTTCTTCCAAAAAAAAAAGTTCTGGGTGACTATGATTATGCTGGTGTAGTTCTGAATTAAGATACAACACTCTCCATATAGAAGACAGAAGCAAAACATTATACCAGAAAGCCAAATCCCAACACCAGAAAACGGACTCCACCATAGCAACAAAGACGTTACTACACCTTATCACCACAGGGAGCAACACCATTCCAAAGCCTTCCCCCTGCTCAGGTCTTCCCATAAACAAACACTCAGAATCCTGTCTGCTTACCTGTGTCCTCTCTCTCCCTCCACTCTAACTCCTCTGACTCATTTCCTGCTCTACCCATTCAGCAAACTCCTCCCACTACAGGCTCCACGTGGTTACATTCTGCCTATTAGGGGCAGAGAAGCTCTTTAAATTACCATTACACTTGGTTCCTTCTCTGATTCTTGGCATCACATTCCCTGGCTTTTCTCATCTTGGAATGCCAGGAGCTGTCACTTGACCTTTTTTTTTTTTTTTTGGCTAATGCCCCATGCAAATGTCCTACATCAGATGTGGCTCCTTGATATGAATGAGTAGTTCTCAAAAAAATCACATTTATCAATAATCATATAAAAATGTGTGAAGGCACTATTAAGAGAAATGAAAATTAAAGCAACATTGAGGTTGCACTTCATATTTATCGAACTACCAAAGATGAGAAATGTGGAAAATGGCCCTGAAGGGCCATTCACTGGTTTTCTGGTGGACTAAGCACTGGATTCACTGGTGGACCAATGATGGAGTTGGTAATTGGTCCAGCCATTCTGGAAAGCAATACAGTTTTGCCCCAAAAGTTATGAAAATGTGTACACACTTTTACCCAGCTAAACCACTATACCCACCCTGTACCCCAAAGGAGAAAAGAGCTCAATATCTACAAAAATATTTATAGCAGGTCTTTTTGTAGTAATACAAAAATTGAAATTAATGCATTATCCTCCTATTGGGGAATGGCTAAATAAATTGTGGTACGGCAATGTAACATTACAAATGGTTTTGCCATAACAAATAGTGAAATGGACAGTTTTGGAATAAACTAAGAAGATCTCTGTGAAATGGCAAAGTGAAGTCAGTACAACTAGGAGAATATGTTTTACAATACATTATAAAGAAAACAATTCTCAAAGACCTTACAACTTTGATCAATGCAATGGTAAACCACAACTCCAAAAATTAATATGAAACACAACACCTCCTCATAAAGAGGCAATGAACTTAAAATGCAGAGAGACATACAGACATGAAAAATATGGGAATTGATTTTGCCAAACTGCAGCCATGTATTAAGGATAGCATTTTATTTTTATTTTTTAAATTGTTCAACGAGGGTTGGGAGAAGTGAGTTTTTTTTAAAAAACGTTAACTGAAAAAATGAAAGTCTGTCAATAAACTGATTAAGCACCTACTGTGTGCTAAGTGCTGGTGATACACAGAAGGGCAAAAAAAAAGTAGTGTTTATTACAAAGCAATTATCATTAAAACTATTTGGTATGTTTTTTTTTAAATAGATTAAGTATAAAATACAAAGAAATAGATAAAAGAATATTTGTGATAAACCCAAAGACCCTAACTACTAAAATAAGGACTTAATATGTAACAACAACTGCTAGGAAAACCGAAAGCAACTGGGGACAAATTTAGGTAGAAGCCAACATTTCACACTGTATGCCAAAACAAAATAAACAAACAAAAAACCCTCTACATAATAATGATTAAAATGTAAAGGGTGAAATTACAGCAAATCAGAGGAACACAGAAGAATTGACCTTTTTACGTACAAAGAAGGAAGAGCTGATGATCAAAGAAGAGACAGGGAGGATCACAGAAAATGGAGTTTTGATTACAGAGGCTTTCTGATCCACCTATGCTGGCCTACCTGCTAAGTGCTCACCCACCCAACACTCCATCAACTCTTCTCTTTGGCTTTGCTTTAGTTGCTCCTTACCTGGAACAATCCCCTTCCTCATCTCCAGCTAGGAATGGGAGATGACCTTCCACTTAGTCTGTATGAACATAGTTGCGCACATGCTCTCTACCTCATTTGAATGTGAACTCCTTGATGTCAACAACTACTTTGTATTTCTTTATATCTATGGCCTGGCGAACACTAAGTGCTCAATAATCATTCCCTAATAATCAAACTGGTTTTTTGCATACTTAAGTATTTGCATTTGTCACTACTGAATTTCGTCTTTCAGCCCAATGACGTCAAGATCCTTTTAGGTAGCTCTCTTATACAGTGTTAGCTATTTATCCCAGTTTTGGGTCATTTGAAAATTTGATGAGTTTGCCATTTATATAAGTCATTGTAAAAATGTTACACAGTCCACAATGAAGCACAGACACCTGGGTTATTCCACCCAACACAGTCAAAATGAGCCATTTGGTGCAACTCTTATTTATTACACTGAAACGCTTTAATCCAGCATAAGTTCTCTAATACATAAGGAGGCATCCCCTCCCACTGAAGGCTTGTTACATAAAGTTTCTCTCCAGGATTATCTTATATAATATCTCCTCTGGCAGAAATCTTTTCTGTATTAATTATACATAAAGGACTTTTATTCTGTAAAAGTTCTATGATAGCTAATAAGGTTTGTCCTACGAGCACAAGATCTCTCACATTCATTATGCACAAAAGGTGTCTCTCTAGCATGAGTTTTCTGATGGGTACTAAGGTTTGCCTTTTGGGTAAAAGCTTTCCCACACTGATTACAAGTAAAGAGTTTATTTCCAGTATGATTTCTCTGATGGCTGGTAAGATTTGCCCTTTGTGTGAAGGTTTTCCCACATTCATTACATACAAAGGGTTTTTCCCCAGTATGAGTTCTTTGATGGGTAATGAGATGTCCACTCTGCCTGAAGCCTTTCCCACATTCATTACATGCATATGGTTTCTCTCCTGTATGAGTTCTCTTATGGATAATAAGGGTCACTCTATGAAGAAAACTTGTTCCACAATCACTACATACAAACTGTTTCTCTCCAGTATGAGTTCTCTGGTGAGTAATAAGGCTTCCCTTTTGGGTAAATGCTTTCCCACATTCATTACATGCAAAGAGTTTCTCTCCAGTATGAGTTCTCTGATGGCTAGTAAGGTTCGATCTTTGGGTAAAGGTTTTTCCACATTCATTACATGTAAAGGGTCTTTCTCCAGTATGAGTCCTCTGATGGATCATGAGGTGTCCACTCTGTCTAAAGCCTTTCCCACATTCATTACATATATATGGTTTCTCTCCAGTATGAATTCTCTTATGAACAATAAAGCTTACTCTGTGTAGGAAGCCTGTTCCACATTCATTACATATAAACTGTTTCTCTCTAGTATGAGTCCTCTGATGAGAAACAAGGCTTCCTTTTTGAGTGAATGTTTTCCCACATTCATTACATGCAAAGAGTTTCTCTTGGGTATGAGTTCTCTGATGGCTATTAAGGTTTGACCTTTGGGTAAAGGCCTTCCCACATTCATTACATGCAAATGGTTTCTCTCCAGTATGAGTTCTCTGATGGGTCATAAGATGCGCACTCTGTCTGAAGCCTTTCCCACATTCATGACATGCAAAGGGTTTCTCTCCAGTGTGAGTTCTCTGGTGGATATTAAGATTTACCTTGTATCGGAAGCCTATTCCACATTCATTACATTCAAAGGGTTTCTCTCCAGCATGACTTCCCTGATGGATAACTCTTTTCTTTTGAGGGCCTTTCCCATATTTATTAGGAGCAAACTCTTTCTCTCTGGAATGAATTCGTCTATGAGCAGTAAGGCCTGCTCTCTGGGTAAAGGCAATCCCACATGCATTACATGCAAAGTGTTTCTCTCTAGTGTGAGTCCTATAATGAGTAATGAGGCTTGACTTCTGGGTAAAGGTCTTCTCACATTTGTTGCATGCAAAGGGTTTCTCTCCCGTATGAGTCCTGTGATGGGTCATCAGGTTTGCTCTTTGTGTAAAAGTTTTCCCACATTCATTGCAGATAAAGGGTCTCTCTCCAGTATGAGTCCTCTGATGAGTAATAAGGCTTGCCTTTTGGGTAAAGGTTTTCCCACATTCGTTACATATAAAGGGCTTCTCTCCAGTATGAATTCTCTGATGGATAATAAGGTATGCACTCTGTCTGAAACCTTTCCCACACTCAAAACATGCAAAGGGTTTCTCTTCAATGTGAATTCCCTGCTGTGTAGTAAGATACCCACTCTTTCTTAAGCCTTTCCGGTATTCATTACATGCAAAGGGTATCTCTCCAGAATGAGTTTTCTGATGGGTAATAAGGCTTACTCTGTTTTGGAAACCTGTTTCAAATTTATTACATGCAAAGGGTTTCTCTTCATTATGAATTCTTTGATGCACAATAAGCTGTTCCCTTACGCTCATGCCACATGCATCATACACAAGTGATTTTCCTATAGTATGAGTTCTCTGATGGCTAATACAGTTTCCCCTCTGGCTGACCGGTTTCTCACATTCATTAGATTCGGAGATTTTCTCTCCAGTGTGAATTCTCAAAGGTGAAGTAAGGATTTCCTTCTCATTGAAGGCTTTCCCACATTCATTATATGCAAAGGAATTCTCTCTAGTATAAACTACATTATGTTTATTCAAGCTTCCCCTATGGCAGAAACCTTTCTCATCTTCATAATAATTGTTGATTTTTCCTCCACTATGTATTCTCTGATGTCCAATAATATCTGATCTTCTGCCAGAGGATTTTCCACATCCATTCCATTCATGTTGCTTTTCTCCAGCATGAATTCTATGAAATTTAATTAAGTCAGAATGGTATCTAAAAGGTTTCTTGCATTTGGTATTCTTAATAAGTTCCTTTTGGAAAGACAATGCCTCATATGTAATTAAGTAAGGAAAATCATCCCTGAAGCTCTTTCCAAGGGACTTATAAAGATTTTCTCCCATTATCCCTTTTGATGCTGGCACCAAGTCTGACACTAGAATAATATTTCTAGTGTTGTGTTGAGGTACAAGCACTTGATTACAAGCTGTTCTGGGAGTGACTGTTCCTTGTCTCCATTGTCTCTCCTGATTGTGCTTCAGCTCCTCCATGTTGGCCTCACATTCACCTGCTTCTCTTATGTTGGAATGCCAGGCCACTGTATCCTTGTGCAGTCTTATCTTGGATGATATTCCCATGCAAAAGGCCTGCCTTGGATTTGAATCTTTGGGTTCAAACTTGGTCTTCTCACTAAGGGAATCTGAAAAAAAAAAAAAGTTTAAAAATTCTCAATCACTGTTTGCTTTTCTGAGAGACAAAAATCTTTAGAGCAAGTTCTAGTTTCTGTCTCTCATTGAGACTGATGCTCAGACAATTAGTATAAATGTTATTTACTGTGTTTCCCCAATAATAAGACACTGTCTTATTAATTTTTTTGGACAGAAAAACACCAGAGGGCTTATTTTCAGGGGAGGGCTTATTTTAATGAACATTGACAGCAATTTTAATAAACAGGTAAATGTGAACAAAAAAATGTACCTTTATTCAATAATGAATTCAAGAAAGAACAGGATGACGCGCTCACTGCTGCAGCTCTGATTGGATGCAGCTCGGAGTTTCACCCGGGGGAAGGGGCAGGGGGGGGACGGTGCATACAGAGGGTACCGTAATGTAGCGTGTAGCGCAGGGGATCACCTTCACTACAGTAGCAATCTCAATAGGGCTGATTTTGGGGGGAGGGCTTATTTTAGAGGAATCTTACACAGTAAGGGGAGGGCTTATTTTCAGGATAGGTCTTATTATCGGGGAAACAGTAGCTCCCACTATGCACTGGAAACTGTGCTCAGTACTAGGAATACAAAGAGAAAACAAACAGTTCCTGTTGTCAAGGAGCTTAGATTCTACTTTTTTTTTTTGCTTTTTGGAGGGCAATTGGGGTTAAGTAACTTGCCCAAGGGTTACACGGCTTGTGTGTGTGTGTGTGTGTGTGTGTAGTGTCTGAGGCCGGATCCGAACTCAGGTCCTTCTGAATCCAGGGCCAGTGCTTTACTCACTGCACCACCTAGCCGCCCCAAGAACTTAGATGCTAATGGGGCCAACAACACAGACATTATTTGGATATAACATACATACAGAACAGAGGCAAGGGAAAAACAACAGCAGATACAGGAATTGTGAAAGGCTCCTCTTTAGGAGTTTATATGAATCTTGACAGAAACCAAGGTCTCATTGTTTGAGGGAAATAATACCAAGAAGAGATGAGATACCAACAGAGCACCTTGCTAACCAGGGCTAAATGAATTACATAAAAGATCACAGAAAGCACTTACGGAGATCATTAAAAACCACACGCAATAAAAAACAGAAATGTCTTTGGCAACAGGGAGTAGAAAAACACCTAAGATAAAGAAAATTAGGTCAGAATATTACTGAACTGAAAATTTATTCAACTTGGAATCCATGCAGACAAAAGTGATAGAAATCTGAGAAACTGGGAAAAATTTAAGAACTACTGAGATTCCTCAAAACTTCCAAAGGACAAAACAATGTTTCAAGGAAGGTCTATTTTATTTTTCCAAAAAACACCACAGAAAAGGCAGATTAAACCTAGTATTTGTTCAATAAATTTTATTTTATACCAAATTCAACTCACACAGAACCAATATTACACAGAACAATATTATAATGATTTTAAAAGCAGCCCCAAAAAGGCACCACATGTCAAATATCTATTTGGCTTGCAAAAGGTTTTCAACAAAAATAAAAACTGCGATTAATGAACATTATTTTGAAAAATACTAGCCTGTTTACATCAATGATTTGAATGAAGGAATATATAATTAGCCAGTGTTATTTATAAAGGACACAAAACTGGAAGGGATAGCTAGCAATATATATGAGTTGAGTTAGGCTTCAAAGAGATCAACAGGCTACACCAATGTGTTAAAACAAATAAATGTGATACATATAAATGTCAAGTCCTCCATTTCAGTTGCAAAACTCATTCTGTAAGGCATAAAACAGGGTAGGTGTGGGCAGAGAGCAGTGCATCTGAAAAAGACTTGCCATGCCATGTCCTTCTCCAGCTCATTTTACAGATGAGGAAACTGAGGCAAACAGGGTGAAGGGTCAAACAACTAGTAAGTATCTGAGGTCGGGTCCGAACTCAGGAAGATAACTCTTCCTCATCTTAGGTCCAGTACTTTATCTGTTGTATCACCTAGCCACCCCATACTATGTTAATGTAATGGACTATTATTAATCAGAAGGATGAAAAAGAAGAATTGAGGAAATCTGAGGTTTATATACCACTGGTGAAAGTAAACAAATAAAAGCTGAAAGAAAACCATACATACTGCCTATTACATAAAGATAGCCAGAATTCATAGCAACAAAGCTATATTATACAGCCAAGTAAGGAGGTTAAACAGAAGGGAGGCGGGAAGGATGTTGGTACTATAACTAATTATTAAGACATCTTTTAGGGTAGAGATAAACACTAAAGAACATTTATAGACATAAGTATATTCATGTGCTATTGCATGATTTTTATTTTTATCTTAAATATACCTAACATTGTTTTTTAAATCCTGATCTTTTAACATATCTGAGTAAAAAAGAAACTAATGAAGGGCCATAAAGGAGAAAAAAAATCTTCAAATGGTATTAAAATATGAGACATCTATACTGCTGTGCTGTGGAAATGATGAACATGATGAATAGAGAGGCATGGAAAGACAAAAAGTAAATGCAGGCAAAGTGAAGACAACTGAAGCAGGAAACCTACCTGCACAAAAGCTACAAAACATAAATGGAAAGAACAATAACAAAGCCATCTGAACCAAATGTGGAGAAATTATGTCCAAGCTTGGCCCCAAAGACGATCTGACATACAGAGTATCCCCACAGGTTCTGGGATGTTTTAAAGGATCATGGAAAATGACACCGAGACTTCAGGGGGTTATCCTGCATAACAATGAACTTTATTTTGTTCGGTTTTGCAACAACAAAAAGCTTCTTTAAAAAAAAAATTGGGGGCGGCTATGTGGCGCAATGAATAGAGCATCGGCCCTAGAGTCAGGAGGATCCGAGTTCAAATCCAGCCTCTGACACAACACAAAAAACCTAATAACCGTGTGACCTTGGCAAGTCACTGAACCCCAATTGCCCTACCTCCCCCCCTTCTAAAAAAAAAAAAAGCAAAAAAAACCCCCACCCTTTATTATAAGGGATTATTATATATGTATAATATAAGGGATATTATATAAGTGAGAAATAAAAATAATATAAAACAAAAGAAATAAAAATTTATTTAAAAAAGATATCTAAAAGTTATAAGGAACCAACACAAAGTATAACAGAAATACTGATTCCCCAACATATAACTAGCTGGATTTTAAGACTATGCCACATAGACACATATGTATCTGTTTACCGCAAATAATGCTAGCTTTTCGTTTTAGGTATATAACATATAATATAAAAAAACAGACCTGACAAACCTTTATTTTATATGTGGTTTTTTGTTGCATAAATGCTACAGTTTTTCCAAGGCATATAAATATTAGTATGTTCAAGCAGTTTGGTTTTTAAAATAAACAAAACAAAGATTATACTGTTTTCCAAATCCTGATATGTCCTTACTTCTCAAGTGCAAAACCAGTTTCGAAAGTGACCTTTTTTTCTTGCATTTCTTGCTGTTTTTTGCCTACTACTGAGCCACCATGGGTGATAACTGAAAAGTCATGCCAAATAGGAAGGGACTGATCACAAGATGTGAGGGGGCCAATGGTACCCCAAATGTCAATAAGAGGAAAAGAACAGTACGGAAACTAAATGCGCCCTTCAATTCCTTAAAAAACTTCAGAATGTGTTATTCAAGAGGTAAGTGACAAACATCTAGACAGGGAAGCAATGATTAAAAAGGCACTGCATGGCTTCATAAAGCAGATGAGGGGAATATTTTAAGTATACTTTACCTAGAGTTTAGCAGTATCTAATAAAAAATGCCACATTTTTCTTGTGGGGAAGATTGAGAAATATGGATTAGAGAGAATATAACAAAAGGACTCAGAAGTGACTAGTCTCAAAGCGTAGTTGTGGCAGGAGGTAATATCTTTATCTATATCTATGGAAAGACAATAAAGACTGAGGCAAAGTGAAATCCACCGAAGCAGGAAATCAAGATGTACAAAACTTACAACACTATAAATGGAAAGAAATACATACATATATGGAGAGTTGTACGGATGTGCATATACCTACATGTATGATATCTGTATTGTTCATTTGGAGGTGAGATAACTTAATGCCAGTATGTTATCCGAATTAAATTATGAATTTATTGCTCCACAAATCAATGATGTAGGACATTTTTTATAGAGGCACATCACAAAGAAACTTCATTTGAAAGAACAAAAGGTTGAGAAAATCAAGGTAAATATAGGAAGGAAAAAAGCAGAACTACATATGGGACCTTTGTTCCTGTCTTTGATCTCTTGGGATCTATGCTAAGTAGCGGGGTCTATGGGCTTAAATGTATGAGCATTTTAGTTACTTTCTCAGTTGTTTATGGCAAGATACGCACACTAGTACATTACTGGTAGAACTGTGGATTTTCTAAGCCATTCTGGAAAGCAGTCTGGAATTATGGTTAGAATAGGTATACCCTTGGAATTGCAGATCCCACTATTACATATATACCTCAAGGAAGTAAAAGTCAGGAGGGGTCCCATATACACCAAAATATTTGTAACAGCACTTTTAACAGTATCAAAGAGCTAGAACCAAAGTCAATGCTCACTGATCAGGAAGAACGTTTTTAAAAATCAAGGCATGTGAACAGAATTGAATATCACTCTACCACAGAAACAAAAATGACAAAAAATTCTGAGAAGCAAGATAATAAATGATGCAGTATGAAGTAAGCAGAACCAAGAAAACAGAATGTTCAATGGATAAAACAATATAAACGGAAAGAAGAGGGACCCAAAACTAAACACCACATAGTTATAACAACTAAGCTTAGTCCCAAAGAGGAGATGAGAAAATGTGTCTGCTGCCTCTCTTCTTCGGTGACATGAGACAAATGTGGAACACAGCTTATACTGTTAGACTAAACTGACGTAGTAATTTTCTAGATTCATGGACAGATGACTCATTGGGGAGAAGAGCAGTGAGGAATACATTTGAAAATGAAATAGATGTAAAAAAAATCAGAATGAGGCACACATTACTTTCAGGTACAGTGCTGAGCGCACGAACTTGTCTTGCTTGATTTTGGTTATCTGTTATGGAGGGTGTGGGGGGATACTTAGTGAGGTGCTGAGAGAGACACCTAAAAAGGAATGGATTCTTTCTTTTTAGGGGGAAACAAACAAACACAATAGCTTTGAGACTGAGGAGCTGGATTTCTCACATCATTTTAAAACCCCAGAAACGTGGAGGATGTAGGTTTGTAGTTTCATAAGATGTTTTCTTTTGCAGTTCTTTGTTTATGGAAACATTCACAATTGTTGGTAATAAGTTCAGAATAACAAAAATAAAATTTTAGCAGAAAAAAACCAAAAGGTGATATAAAAATGAAAAGACCATTTTAAAAAGGAAAGAGTGCAGAATTTTTTAAGACAACAAAAAGCACAAGTCTTTAAAAAAAAAAAAACCTCCTTATTACTCTCCAATAATTGCAAGAATTCAGATGAAAACATTTCAGGGATACATCAAATCCATTTGACTCAAAGGAGAGTTATAAACTATAATACCAGCAGGGCTATGATATCATCTTTTTGGAAAGCAACATAGCAAAAAATAAGAGCCATAAAACGGTCATACCCTAGTGATGCCACTACAAAAGTGCAGCAACTTAACTGACCCAGTGAGAAGCTGCTTGCAATGACACCCATTTATCTGATTCTCACTCACCTGCACAGGTGCCACTGAAAACTTCTCTCTCTGGCATCCATGGTGCATCTCGCTTCTCCAACAGAGAGATCATGTCCATCGTGGAGACAGGAATTCCTATATATGGGGAGAGAAATAAGAAAATTCTGAGAAAATAAAGATATCTAAGAATTCAGTTCTACCCACTCAAAAGTAGAAGGCAGGGAAAATGCAGAGGGTAGTACAAAAGATCCCAGAATCAGACTCTTTTGTATTCCAAGGGAATACGAGTCATAATTCGAGGTCAAATTCCACCTCCACCTATACTCTCTGTCCCAGACACTGGTGAACAAGCTCTACAGACTGTCTACCCAAATGCATCATGTAATCTGAACAACAGACCGTCTTCTTCCCCTTGTCCTTTTCTTGCATGATAATCAGGCCAAACTATTTAGATGCTTATAGTTCTTTTCTGGAAGACTCTAAAATGTTCCAGGGCTTGATGCAGCCAGGACAAAGCGATTCACAAACAGGAACACTGGACGGACCGTACCACCCACAGAGAACCATCCCTTAAGTCAAATCAAATCGACAAACGTTGATCAAATGCCTTCTATTTTGTAACCTCTGAGAATAAAAGGAAAAGCAAAGGGGGTGGCTATGTGATGCAGTGAACAGAGCACCGGCCCTGGAGTCAGGAGGCCCTGAGTTCAAATCATACCTCAAACACTTAACACTTGCTAGCCGCGTGACCTTGGGCAAGTCACTTAACCCCAACTGCCCTCCAAAAAGCAAAAAAAAAAGAAAAGGAAAAGGAAAAGCACAAGTCAACCCTGCCCTCAAGGAGCTCACAATCTAATGGAAGGAGACAGCTTGCCAACAACTATGTACAAACAAACATGTGCATATATACACACAGAATCAATCAGAGGTAAACATCCGAAGGAAGGCACCAGGATGAAGGGGGAGCAGCAGAGGCTTCTCACAGAAGGCAGGATTTCAGCTGAGACTTAAGTCAGGGAAGCAGAAACAGAGACGAGGAAGAAGGAAGTCCCAGGCATGGGGACAACCAAGGAAAAGACACCGAGTCAAGAGAGGGAGTGTCCTGTTGGAGGAATGCCAAGGAGGCCAGTGTCACGGGATTATGAGTAAGGAGGTAGTCGGGGGAGGGCAGGTTGTGCAGGGATTTGGGGGCCAGAAAGAGGATTTCCTATTTGATGCTGGAGGTAACAAGGAGCCACCAGAGTTTAATGAATTGGGGGAGGAGAAAGGAACGGGACATGATCAGAGCTGTCTTTTAGGAGAAACCAATCTGACAGCTGTGTGAAGAATGGACTGCAGTGAGGAGACTGGAGGCAAGAAGGCAACCAAAAGCTGCCCTACCAACAGTCCAGGCAGGAGGTGATGAGGGCCTGCACCAGAGAGAAGGGAGGCGACAGGAAAGACATGATGAAGACGGAATGGACAGAGCACATGGAGCTTGAGAGAAAGGAAGGAATCTAGGATGAGTGTGCCTCAGGGACAAAGCAGTGCCTCTAACAATGTCAAGAATAGGAAGAGGGGCCCAAAGGGCTATAAAAACTTGCATACCTTTCAACCCAACAATGAAATACTTCTTCTAGGGCTGTATCCCCAAAAGATCATAAAAATGGGAAAAGGACCCGCAAGTACAAAATATTTATAGCAGCTCTTCTTGTGGTGGCCAAGAACTGGAAATCAAGGGGACACCCATCCACTGGGGAAGAGCAGAACAAGCTGTGGGACGGGAATGTCATGGAACACCACACTGTGGTGCTATGAGAAATGAGAGCAGGGACTTCAGAAAAACCTGCACGGACTTATATGAACTGATGCTGAGCGGGGGAGCAGAACCAGGAGAGCGCCGCACACTGACAGCCACAGCGTGCCACGGCTGACTGTGATCAACTCTGCCCTTCTCAGCAATGCAAGGACCTAAACAATTCCACAGGACTCACGATGGAAAATGCAGCCAAATCCAGAAAGAGTTATGGAGTCTGAATGCAGTGAAGCTGTTTCCTTTTTTGTCTCGTCTTGTTCTTCTCCCATAGTTTTTCTGATTCGTTATAATTCTTCTGTGCGATATAACTAACGTGAAAATGTGCTTGATAGAACTGCATGTGTACAGCCGTATCAGACTGGGAGGGAGGGGGAAGAGAGGGCGAAACAATTTAAAACTTAGGGAAGTGGGGGTGGCCAGGTGGCTCAACAAGTAAGAGCACCAGCCCCAGTGTTGGGACGACCTGGGATTGAATCCGGGCTCAGACACTTAGCACCCACCCAGAAACACCTGGCCGTGTGACTTTGAGCAAGTTACTTAACCCCAGCTACTGCTTTAAAAAAAAAAAAAACTAAAGATAAATAATTTAATAAACTGGGAGGAGGAAGTATAGGAAGAGGGAAGGAGTTTGATGGAAGTAGAGGGAAATAGGAGCTCAATTTTGGAAATGTGAAGTTCAAGATGCCTAATGTGGCATCCACTAGATGTCCAATAAGCAGCTGGAGATGTGATCCTGGGGGTCAGCAGTGGTTGGGGCCGGATAAGAGATCTGACCATGATCAGTACAGAGATGATAATGGAACCCATGGAAGCTAGTGAGATCACCAAATAAGATATTATAGAGGGAGAAGAGAAGAGAGCCAAGGGCTGAGCCTTGGGAGATAGCCACAGTTAGCAGGGGTAACTGAGGTAAAAATCCAGCAAAGGAGACTGAGCAGTCAGGCAAGTAGGAAGAGAACCGGGAAAGGGCAGTATTGTGAAAACCTAGAGAGAAGAGTTTTGTTGTCTTCAACCTGTATTCTCTGATGGATCTTCTCTTATCACAGGGGTGAACATCAGTAGAGAGCAGATATGGAAGTTGAGCTGGACTGCCTTTGGGAAATTTCAAAGTCCCTTTAATGATCCCAAGGTTTCCTGGAAATAAAGGGCCATCTTTTTACTTTCAATATTCAACAGGAATTGCTTTCAGGTAGAGATATACAGCATCTAGCAGCCTCCAAAGACGTAAAAGTGAGTATTACACATGGGTCAATGAATAATATCATGGCAGGTCTGAGCAGAGCGCAACACACACAATCAAGGAGGAATTCCAAAGAACAGGAATGGAAGACATAATCAAGGAAACCCATGACAGAAAAAGAAGTCGAGCAGGCCACATGGTGAGGGTGAGAGAATACTGGCAGACAGCCTGAGAACTCCACTGGCACTCTCACAAACCAAGTTCTTAAATCATGAAAAAGAGTAGAGGCAAGTGGGGCGGGCCTGATATGGCAAGCTTGTGGAGGAATAGGGCATGGGTCACAGATTCCAAGTCCCAGGAGACAGCGTGCTTACCCACAGAGACAAGGTTCTCGCAGTTCTCCAACATCACCTTCCTGTACAAGTCCCTCTGGGCAGGATCCAGATGTCTCCATTCCTCCCAAGTGAAGTCCACAGCCACATCTTTGAACGTCACCAGTTCCTAAATTAAAGCCGTAACTGCTTAGCCAGGGAACACTCCTCCAAATATCTCATTACTCATCTCTGGTGTGTCTCAATCTGGACTAGATTCAGTAGTCAGCACTACTCAAGTTCACATTCACAAATCCTCTCCTTATGTAAACCCAAGAAAATCATGACCTTAGTCATGATTTAATCAATAAACATTTATTAAGTCCCTACTATGTTCCAGGCACTGAGTGAAGCACCAGGGATACAAAAAGAGGTTAAAAAAAAAAAAACAATCCCTGCCCTCAAGGAGTTTATAATCTAATAGGGGAGAAAACATGCAATCAAATATATACAAAGCAAGCTATATCCAGGATAAATAGCTAGATTTAAGAGGGGATGGGAAAGGCTTCCTGTTAGAAGGTGGGATTTTAGTTGGGACTTGAAAGAAGCCAGGGAGGTCAACAGTCATACCTTACTCCAAAGATTCCCAAACCATATCACAGAATTGGCAACATTGTGACACATAAAACACTTACAAATGACAAATTCCAAATACTAGTCTCTATCCTTGGGGTTATCATTTTCCCTCAGCGATCACCTACTTATTCCAGAGGCAATATACCAGAAAGCATATAACAAGTGGAGAGTTCTCCCCAATTCCAGTAACAGCACTCTGCTCTCTCTCCTGGGTCACCATCTCCTGTGGAGACCCAGAATAAAATTCTGCCCTTCTTATTATGAAAATACGTACTAAGTACTTATAATCACAATGAACAAACAGTGCTCAGTTCTAAGGAAAAGCTTTTCTCCAAGACTTCAGTGGTTCTCTGGCTTTCCTGATAAGGGCACTTCTCTACAATGGTAAAAGTTGAAATCCAACCACATCTCAGCATTTTTGTTTCCATCATCTGACCTCCAGATGTGGTCCAACCAATACGCAGGAAACCTTCCTCTAGATCTTTTCTCACACAGGGGTATCAATGTAGCCTGGGGGAATGGCCCTTTCTCATCCTTCATTATCCCCACGACTTGCCCACCTTATTTTCCAATCATACTTGTTTGATTAGTAACTCTTCTGCTGATTCTTGAGCACAACTCTTTACTAGCAATATGCTATAATGTATTTATACTTATCCCATGTCCTTCAGTCTTCTCAAAATATGAATTCTTTTGACACAATGGTATGGCATCACCAACAGCCATAATGACCCACCAGGAAAACAATGATGTTTTATTTCAAGCAGAAGCTGGACATTATGTGCTGCAAGCACCCTTTGATCCACTAATATTACTACTAATAATGTATTCCAGAGATCATGAAAAAGGAGAAAAGGATCTGCATGTACAAAAGTATTTGTAGCAGCTCTTTTTGTGGTGGCCAAGAACTGGAAGCCAAGGGGATGCCCATCAATTGAGGAATGGCTGAATGAGTTGTGGTATAAGAATGTAATGGAATACTACCGTGCTATAAGAAATGAGGATCAGGCAGGGGCAGCTAGGTGGCGTAGTGAGTGAGTAGAGCACCGCCGGGATCGGTTCCAGCCTCAGACATTTAACACCCACACACACACAAAAAACTGTCTGTGTAACCTTGGGCAAGTTACTTAACCCCAACTGCTTTAAAAAAAAAAAAAAAGAAAAGAAATGATGAGCAGGCTGACTTTAGAAAAACCTGGAAAGACTTATATGAACTGATGCTGAGTGAAGTGAACAGAACCAGAACACTGTACACAGTACCAGCAAGGTCATTTGATGATCAACTGTGACAGATTTAGCTCTTCTCAGCAATACAACGATACAAGACAATTCCAAAAGACTCATTCGTATTCAGAGAAAGACCTGATGGAGTCTGAATGCAGAGCAAAGCATCCTATTTTTACTTTGTTTTTTTCCCTATGGTTTTTTCTTTTGCAACATGACTAACATGGAAATGTTTAACATGACTGCACACACAGAACATGTATTAAATTGTTTGCCATCTTGGGGAATATGGAGAGAAGTGAGGGATGGAGAAAAACTTGGAACTCAAAATCACATAAAAAAATGAATGTCGATGGGGTGGCTAGGTGGCGCAGTGAATAGAGCACTGGCCCTGGAGTCAGGAGGACCCGAGTTCAAATCCAGCCTCAGACACTTAATTAATACTTACTAGCCATGTGACCTTGGGCAAGTCACTTAACCCCAATTGCCCTGCCTTCTCCCCTCCAAAAAGCAAAAAAAAAAAAAATGTTGAAAACTATCAACATATAATTGGAAAAAATAAAATACTATTTACATTTTTTCCTAAAAGCGTTGCAGTTTCCCAAATATTCTGCTGCTCTCTTCCATTTCTTTAGTTATGAGTCTATTTCATTTCCAAACCGCACTGTCTAAACATAATATATGAATATATGGACCAATATCAAGGCTGGTCACCGTAACTGCTTTCCACATTTTGGGCAAGTCATTCTTCCCTGCCTTAGCTTTTCCACTGGGAATATCTAGGTCAAAATACTTTGAGTGCTTAACAGTGCCATTCAGGAAGCTCACCAATGAGTCTTAATGGAACAAACAGGCACTCAGAAGAAGAGTCTGGAAAACATACTAAAAGGTTCTCTTCCCTGAGAGGATTATTTCTCTCTTGTATTTAATAACTAATTACTGAATTAGCACACAAATTTGTCTCCTTTTCTTCTTCTTTATTCAGCAATCAGTCCCTGTAGGTTATTCAGGCAGACTGTGAAGACTCCAGTTAATACTGAAAGGAACAACTCAGATCTGTTGAAAAGATGAAGTTAGGTGAACTGATGAATTCCAGCCCATCTCAGCCAGGTCTAGGAAAATGTGGATTCTGTTTTGTCAGATGGTGATAGGGATATGGATAATTCTCTTCAACCAAAACTGAGTGATCCCAGTCCCAGCCCCTCATTAGAATAAGCCTGCCTCTCATTATGATATTCATTCTTCTCATTACTTATTAGCCAGAGTTGATTGCCACTATCAGAAACCGACTCTTCCGAGGGCATACAAATGTTGACTAGGTTCCATGAGTGGTCTCTGGTCTAAGACAGAGTCAAATGACCAGTCTTTTATTAATGATATGCTAGCATTATTGATAAAATGAGTAATTACCCAGAAATTCTGTCTGGAACATTTCTGTGATAGATCTTGAGGACAGTCTCCCCCTCTCTGAAGCCATGCTTGATAGAAATAATCTAGAAATCATCTAAAAAATTATCTTTGTTGTTATATGAACCAAGAAAGCTTCTATTACCTTAGCACATCCATGGGACACACATTGGTGAAAGAGAGGATTCAATGCTGCCATTTTGCTCTATCAGATCAAATACTAACTTACAGTTAACAACCCAGGAAGACCTACTCTCTGTACCTTTTATTAAACTGACAAGTTGTATACTATAGAGCAGAAGTGTCAAACTTACTGCCAGGCCACACTGGCAAAAACCCTCGAGTGCACCCCAAAACAGATTAAAATGTAATTGGCCTCCAGCCCATATGTGGTCCTCTAGGTCCTTAAGTGTGGCCTTCTGACGGAATCCAGACTTCACAGAACAAATCCTGTCATTAAGGGGATTTGTTCTGTGAAGTTTGGGTTCAGTCAAAAGGCTGCACTTGAACACCTGTGGGCCACATAATGGCCTGGAGGCTGAAGGTTTCCCCAGCCCTGCACTAACTAGATCATTAAACCGATGTGAATATTTAGTATCCATTCTGTAACACCTCTGTACACTCTCCAGTTTGTCTAAGCTCTCCCTAACAAGTGGGGCTGCACGCTGTTCACAACACTTCAGAACGGCAGGGCCAGTAGAGGTGCCAAGGAAGGACATCTTCTGTTTCTCCTCTCCTTCCCTCGTGCCTTTTTTTGCCCTGGATAGTTCCTTCCTGGCCTCTCCTGTATCCTCCTCTCTCTCACTCCACCTCTGTACTCCACTCTTTCACCTGTCTCTTACCTGTGTTTAAGTCTATCCTACAGTGAAATGTAAGGTCTTCAAGGAAAGGAGAAGTTTCATTTTTATCTGGGTTTTGCTAGTGTATCAATTTAACCTTTGCTAAACTGTAGGAAAACAATCTCAGAAGAAATCTTTACTGTCTGAGTCGTACAAGGTTTTGACCAACCATTCCGCTCTCCCCATTCATTTACAAACCTAAAAGGGAACTGCTTTTCAAACCACATACATTTGTTCTAAAATTTCCTAGTTTGTATTATGGAGACATTCCAGTTCTGATGCTCTGCCTCCTCTACGTCAGTGATCAGAATAGCCAGAGGCTTCGGATAACTGAGGCTCAGCAGCCTACCTGGGGTCTGAGTGCACTGAGAAAGGAATGGAAAGAAACGTTACTCTCCGAAGAGATCAGTGGCATGAGAGGGGGCACAGGAGAGACAGTCAACTTTAACGCACCTGAATCTGGGCTGCCAGGAGCCCAAAAGTCATTCCCTGCTCTTCCTCCATACTCCGGCTTGGGGAGGCGCCAGCGCTGGACGAGGCTGAGCTGCTTAAGGAGAAAGAAGTCAGGCCACTGTGCATGGCGGCGTGCAGCCATCCCCCTACCGCCTTCTCCACTCGGCTCCCGCCTCCGAGCACGCCTACGATGCACCAGAAAGGCAGTGCGCGGGGCCCACCCTACCGGCAAGGCTGCGGGCTGCCTGCCTCTGGGGTCCGAGCTCAGGCAGGAGCCAGGGCAGGGCATCCCCGGGGGAACGCCCAAGCTCGCCTCCAGCCTCCTCCCGGTCCGGAATTCAGAGGCCGCTCCGCCCACCCGGGTCCCGGAGGGGCAGGGGCCCTTCCAGGCTCTGCGCCCTCTTCATGCGGGGGGCTCCCCGAGGCCGTGGGGGGGCTTTCCGCGTTCTAAGCGCTGGGCAGGGGCGGCCCACGGACCCAGGACGGCCGAGGGGATAGAGGGGGCGCCCACTCCCACGGCACGCACGCACGTGCTTTACAAAAAGCCAAGGCTCGGACACACCGTCACAAAACCACCACGCGCCTCCCCCCGCCCCGGCGCCCAAACATCCTGGGGCTCCCACACGTGCACCGCGAGGAGCCGCGCCTGCGCACTCCACGGCCCTGCCCCGAGGAAGTGCGCCGCCGGAGCTGGAAGAGGGGAGGCGGAAGCGGCTCGGGCTCTCTCCTTCGGCCGAGTCGCAGGCCCTCGGCCCTAGACTCCGAGCGGTCTTGCTCTGGCGCCTGCGCCCTGGTTGTCTCACTGACCCACCCAGCTAGTGGGCCCAGAGGCCTAGAGCCCCACCGGGTAACCAAGCTCGGGCAGAGTCCGGACGGAAAAGTATCCCAACGCTATGCGCTCTGCCCCAATCCTTACAGGAAGCAGAAGGAGTGACGCGTCCTAGACCCGGAGGAGCCTCTCGAAGCATTCTGGGAAATGGAGTCCGGGCGCAGCCGCGGGGGGGGGGGGGGGTCCGGCTCCCGCCTGGGCCCCAAGGCGCATGCTCCACCCTGGACTCCATCACCCAGAAGGCTCCGCGGTCATTCTTGCTTAAGCAGTAATGGCTGCCCCTCCCCCTGCACGTAGGGTCTAGGCACGTCTCCTGGGAATCTTTGCCACCGCTCCTGGCGTTCCGCACAGGAGGAAGGACAGACTTTCTTCCCCAACCAGGGCTCTTTGTCTTTGGGTGTCTCTACCAGGATGTCCTCTGGGAGTCTCCTGTGTGACCGCAAGCCCCTGCTTCAGTCTTTTCATCCTTAAAGTGGGGGAATTCTAGCATTTGCTTCCCAGCGGGCTTGTGGGCATAAAAAGGGGGTTATAAACTGCCTAGACCGCAGGGCTGCGACATTGTAGCCATTGTAAAGGCAGGTGGTGCCGGGGACCGGGCGCTGGCCTCGAGACCCCGGTGGCCCTTCTAAAGCGATTGAACTGCAGCCTGCCTCAGTTTCCCCAATTGCCCCTGCCCCTGGTGGATGCCGCTTGAATTAAGTAAATTCTGGTTGATGATCAGATTCGTCTCAGTCTAAGAGATGCTGAGGAAGCGGAGCCAGAGCCGGACCAGGGTGTGCTGAGAAGGACTACAAAGCCCACTTCACAGCTGGAATTGACTCCTCTCCCAGGACCTTCCCAAGGGAAGCAGAAGGGCTTCCCCTGCTAGCCACAGCCCTGTCACCCCAACAAGTTTGCTGATCTGCCTGTGGATTAGGGCCGCTGTATCCCGGTGGTCATCTTATTCTGAGTTAACTCGAGGCTCCCTGTCCAGTCAGGAGGGCCAGAAATTGCAGTAGTACCACCCCTTTAGGGATCTGTACTTTGGCATCAGGCTTTGTATTTCAGCTCTGGTGAAAGGCCTATAGTAGTTTTCTCCCTTATCTTGGAGCCCTTTCCCAGGGCTCTCCTACCTTCACCCTCCAGAAAATACTGGGTCCTGAAATTGGCAAATGCAGGAGGACCTGTGGGAAAACAGGTCATGGTGGCTTGTTGGTGGAGCAGTGAACTGGTCAAGCCATTCTGGATAACAATTTTAAATAGGTTTGTGGGGGAGAGGAACCACATTTGGTAACATCTCCTTGGACTAATCTCTCAACCACCTGGTAGCCTAGTATTAGAAAGTCCCCAACTCCTATTAAAGGAAAAATAAAATAGGACAAACTGTTCAAGGACATAAGCCTCATCCACTGATGTAACTATTGTTTGTCCTTGTAGAAGAGACTGCCATTTTGTCTAAAAGGACTTCCTTCAACCTTGAAAAAATGTTTTGGATACTTTGCAATTATCTCTGGTCCTTGAATGGGAAGACTTTCTTACACTAAATTCTGCCAGCTGCATCCCAAATCCCCCCTTTTCTCCCTTGGATGGTTCCCATCCTTCTGTACCCTACCCCCTCTGTTTTACCTATCTATCCTAAGCTGTAAGAAAATGTTGCTGATTGGCTCTGTGTATTGTAAGGAGACCTGAACAGTTATAAAAAATTTTTACCCTAGGAAGTGGAAAGCTGCTATAGAGTGAGCAGACTTCCTTAGCACACTACTAAGTCTCTTGGCTTTCCATTTGACTTTCTGTCTTTGACCCACGCTCATTGAATACCGATTGATGGGTGTACCTCTTCCAATAGGTCCCATTTTTCTTGGTCAAGGGAATTTCCAGACAGAAGCTACACCCCCAAAATTATTAAATTCTGTATATCCTTTGAGTGATACCACTCTAATATTCCTAGAGAAGTCATAGAAAGAGAAAAAGGAACCCATATGTACAAATATATTTATTGCAGTTCTTTATTTTTGCAGTGGCAAAGAATTGGAAGGGGGGGTGTCCGTAAGTTGGGGATACCTGAATAACTTAGGGCATATGGTATATCAACTGCCTCTCACAGAGTAGACAAGCCAGCCTCACTAAACAAGCAGTGCAACCTGAGCAAGAAACAGGAGGCAGCATTGCCACACAGGTCATAACCACCATCTCTACCTTGATTAAAATCTCTAGATTTATTGAAGACAACCTAGAGCCCCAAGCCCAAAAGCTTTGGGAATGGAAATGCTTCCCAGCCCAGTAACACAGCCATCATCCCATGAAGCAGCCAGAAGAGATGTCATCCTACAAGTGCTCCTGCTAGACACATTTACTGAAGATACAAAAAGAAATTTTTTGTCACCAAAGTTCTTGGCATTTTCAGACAGCTCAGTATCTAAAAATAATCGGATTTTATCCATGGACATAACATGAAAGAAGAGGCATGACCATTTGCTTTTCCACTAAACCCCAAATGGGTGGGGAACCTGTTACCTTGACACCTTGTCACATTTGACCTTTTGACTGAGTCCAAGTTCTACAGAACAAATCCTTTTATTAAGGGGATTTGTTCTGTGAAGTTTGGATTCAGTCAAAGGGCAGCACTGGAAGGCCTAGAGGGCTACATGTAGCCGGGGGGGTGGGAGTTTAGGTGGGAGGGAGAGAAAGAAGATAGTCCTTGACTTGATATAATTTTTATTTTTTTGCTTTTTGGAGGGCAATTGGGGTTAAGTGACTTGCCCAAAGTCATACAGCTAGTAAGTGTATCAAGTATCTGAGGCTGGATTTGAACTCAGGTCCTCCTGACTCCAGGGCTGGTGCTCTATTCACTGTGCCACCTAGCCAGCCCTTGATATAATTTTTAAAACAGTTGGGTCCTGAGGGATTTAAAACAAAAACTGCTTTAAAACTATGGATATGCACAAATATTTAAAGCTCTTTTTGAGGTGGCAAAAAACCTCTCTAAAAACTGGAGAATGGACAAGTTATGGTGTATAAATGTGATGAAATACAATTATGCCATAAGAGATAATGGCAAGAGTATAGTTGGAGCCAGAGCCTGGTCACATAACCTGTGACTCCACAAAGAATGTAAACTACCTTGAGTAAATGTAAACAGAAAGAGAAGCTCCAACAATCCCATCAGAGAATTTGCATGTGGCCTTGGGTCATTCCTGGCACTGTGGCTTCTTTGTTCTGTTTCTATATAATACCTGGACTGACCTGGGGTTGGTGCAAGAATTTTACTTTTACTCTACATTTTACTTTATCCTGCTGCTACCCAGGATAATCAGCCTCTTGTGAGTAAGCTCCCCCAATTAATCCAATTTACCTCAATAAATCAAAGCCTATGAATAACCAAGTTGGCATGGCCCCATCTTTCTCTGGTATCTCAGTATCTGCTCAGAGGGCATGCCACTCTACAACTGGCATAATAAGAGAAAAACAGAACCCTTCCCCATATGTAGAAGAATTTACAGAATAGTGAAGAAATGAATTTGGGGAGTAAGACTCCACAGGGGAAATCCTGGCCATCTCAGATTCCTGGGAGGGAGAGGTAGAATGTCTGCCAGGGGCAATCCCACATCTTAATGGATGTGGGAGGGGTGGCCTGAGCTGCAGGAATATCAGGACACCTGGAAAATGCACATTGGCTTTCACCTTCACAGATCCTAGAGAATCAACTAAAAAACTATTTATGTGAGTTTATTTATAAATCATCAGCATTTCTATATTACCAACAAAGTTCAGCAACAAGAGATAGAGAAAATCGATTTAAAATAATTGTAGATAATATAAAATACTTTGGAGTCTACCTGCCAAAACAAACCTGGGAACTATATAAGATATTTTTCACAAAAAGACAGATCTAAACAATTGAGAAAATATTAATTGCTCATGAGTAGGCAGAGCCAATATAATAAAAAATGACTATTCTACCCAAATTAATCCACTTATTCAGTGCCAATCAATGCTACCAATACCAATCAAACTACCAAAAATTATTTTACAGAACCAGAAAAAATAATAAAATTCATCTGAAAGAAAAAATGGTCAAAGATATCAAGGATATAAATGCAAAAAAAAAAACAAAGTGAAGGTAGCCTAATCGTACCAGATCTCAAACTGTTTTATAAAGTGGTAAATCGTCAAAACAATATAATACTAGCAAAAATCTGGAGTGGTGGATCAGTGGAATAGATTAGTTGCATAATACATTATCTGATGGATCATTAGGTCAATAATCCACCATCAAGGGAAATTGAAGAAGCTATTTAGAGGAAGTATAGTTCTGAACTGCAGGTGGAATGTCTGTATGTGGGGGAAAAGATTGAGGGGATGGCCTTGGTATGGTCAACATGTGTTACTTTTAAAAAGGAATGTTTCCCACCTGGTTATCCTGAATTCTGACTATGAGGTGAAATTGCTACTGCAAGATGGGTTGTCAACTTTGACTTTTACCTGAAATTAAATGGAGCTAAGTATGCTTTATCCTGGTATACTGTTGAGTTATTCTATGCCTTAAGGCTTAGGCCTGAAGGATCAGTTCTGGTATTGCTATAATTATATCCCTCCTTCTTTGCCTTTTGTAATCAGTTTCTATAATCAGAACAAGGGGTCAGTAGAAGATAGGACCACAATGCAATTATGTAAAATATTACTGTTTTCAACCTGAGTGTATAGTCATTCCGTATCCCAAATAACCACGTAAATTAATGCTTGGGCTTGTCTCCTGCCTAACAGTTATGAAACCGCGTATAAGATTAAGTCTCTGAAGTATCTCATTCTTTTCAGAATGCTATGCAGATAATTAGACAAAGTTTTTTTTTAATCTGTGACTCAAAGACATGAATCTATTAATTTTTGAGGTTAAATATAGAAACAGTTTCTTTATTATTTTAAGGAATAGAATTTCATTACAATCAGTCATCGTAGTGAAGAGTACTATTTGTGTAATATCTATATGTAGCATCAATGCAATATTTATAGCACCCACCATCACGACAAAGACTGTGATTATAAGTATCACATGACATTGGATGGGAAAATATACCAGATTCTCCAGACAGAGGATAGAACTGAAGCATTTATTTAGACACCAGAAAACCCAATCCCCAAATCAGTAAGCCAATTCCATCATAGTACCAAAGATATTAAGAAGCCATAATAATGCTGAGAGCCACAGCATCCTTCAGCCTTCCCACAAACCAATACAAGATCAATATTTACTCACTAGCTTATCTAACTCCTTGCCTTAGTGTTCTCTCTCCCCCACCTGTCTGGCTAGCTCTGAATACCAGTTTCCTGTGGGCCCTGCTTCCCTTCAGCAAAACTCCTCCCACCATATGTTCCATGTGACTACATTTTGCCTATTAGAGGGCAGAGTTTAGCTTCACAGCAGGGAAGCTTCCTGTTGGCTCTGCTGCACCCTTTAGCAAATTCCCTCCATCACAGGCTCCATGTGATCACATTCAGCCCATTAGGGGGCAGAGTTTACTTTCACAGCAGGGGAGGTCTTCAAACTCCTCCCTAGATCTATTAAGGGGTAGGGAAGATCTTCAAATTCCCATTCCCATTACACTATTGCATTTGAATATGGTTAACGACTGAACAAGTTTTACTATAAGCAACTCATTTGATACACACTGTTCTCTGTATACATTTTGGAATTACTTGGTGTGTATACACAACCCTTCCCGGTTCTTTTGTTACAATTAAAGTCAGACTTTTGTAAGAAAATTCATTTGTGTAACCATTGAACCCTAGGGGTGAAGACTCTACCAAGAGTGTTGATCTTATGTTTTCATATGTAGGATTACATCATCAATAGCATCTCCTCCTCCTAAGGGGAATTTGAATTGGTGGGAGCAGAAAATTTTGAGAAAGTAACAAGATCAGACAATCCTGTACATCAAATGTAAATTATTCTTCCACAGTATGTAAAACTTAAATTCTCTGAAGTTTCAAGTGAACTAATTTGATGTTTCTCTCATAACCCTATTATTAATAAGATCAGACCCACAAGGTTTGAGTTAGTTTTTACCACATGAATTAGCTATTAGAGAATTAAAATTTGAGAGACTGTTTTGTAAAAAAAAAAAATTAGCAGGAACATCTAAGAAGTTTCTATAAGCAACTTGGAACCAGAGAAGCAAATCTACTAAAGATGAGACCTACTGTAGAATGTCCAAGAGAAGATATTTCAGAGAGCAATAAATTACATGGAACATGTAAATCCAAGATGAAATTTGCTGACTAAGTTAACATTACGAGTGGGTTAGTTCAATACAAAAAGAATTGATGTTAATGTTGATCATCATTATTGTGTAACTTTTGGTGTTTTCTTTCACTCTATTCGTATGCTGAGTTCTCTCAGTTGTCTTGGTATCATGTGCATTCTCCCTCTAAATTAGTCCATGAATATAGATATTCTTGCTATGGCTTGTAGTATGATCATTCTTGTTGTTCTTACATTGACCAATCAGGGAAAATTGTGACTGGTCTCCCATTAACAAAAAGGGAGAAATTAAGAAAATCAACTAGTTCTGATTCCATTTTGTAATTGATTCTATTCTGTATCACCCCCCATCAGAGTACCCCCAAGACTGATATGCCTGTTTTCTATGAGTCACCTTACCAGGCACAGGCACTGTTCATAGAGTAAGCTTGTTTGCTGAAAGGAGCCAATCAGGAGCCTGCAATGAGCCAAAGTCTTGCTTACTCCCAGACACCTTTGCTGGCTGACCTTACTGAGTGGATTCATCTCAAACCAGCTCACACCAGCCTGGCAGTCCACATTCCTGCAAGACATCCTGTTTTTGTGTCACGCCTGTTCCTGGGAAATACTGTCCATTTTTTTTTTACCCTAAATCCTCCCTGAATCTCAGTTTTGTGGTTTTCAAGCACAAATTGTTCCTGCTTCTCCTAGGCTGTGGACGCTATTACCTGGTTGCTCCAGCAGTAGTTTCTGATTTTCCTTCTAATAAAACCTTTCTGCCTTCAATTCAACATGAACTCCTCCATATTTGAGGGGTGGGCTTCACCCCAGACACCCACAATGTGTCAAAAAATGTTTCTGTCTCTGAACTTATTTAGGAAATTTAGCTAGTCTGTAATAAATTAACTCTCAAAATTCAGTTCTCCCACTTCTCTCCAAATTCCATTGACTTTTCCTTTGCCTCCCTAGGGGTGGGATGTTAGAAAAGGGTAACATTGTGGCAATCCTCTCCTTGCTAGTGTGGTTCTCCTATTTGTGCTTGTATTCCTAATGTGGGGGGTTCATTGGTAGCTCCTCTGCATCCTCCATGTTAGCTAAATCACTAGTATATCACTCAGAGAACCTTGTGGAAGATATGAACAGAAAGACTACATGAGCAAGTCATGAGGGGCGGAGTGTACAGTGGGAACCAGACCTGGAGCTGGCTGCAGGATCCATTTTACTTGGTCTTGACGTTGCCCAGACTGGCCTCTTGTAAGTTCCCTCAATTAGCCCTAATAAAGTCCATTAATAACCAAGCTGGCAAGGGCCTACAATGGCATAATCAGGGCCTAACAGAACCTGCCCCCTTACAGAGAGAGATGTTTCTGAGAAACCCTAGAAGACTTTTGTGAACTGAGGAAGCCTGGAGTGAATAGGACAACTTACACAGCCCCTGCTGCACGGTAAAGACAAAAACCTTGAAAGGCGTGGGGGCTCGGACCCGTGCAAGCTCCAGCGCTCCGAAGATTCCCGCCGCACCTGGCTCCCACCTCCAGGCAGAGAGGGGAGGGCTTGGTGGCGGAAATAAAGCACAGCTCTTTTGGCACGCAGTCCAGCCCGAACATTGTTTCCCTTGACTATACATTGTAACAATGGTTCTGCTTCCCTTTTGTTCTCAATAGGGAGATGGGGCGGAGGGAGAGACAGCTGGTTTTTGCTATTTTTAAAAGATAAAATATAATTTAAAAAGAGACTTGGGACCGAAACTTTCAAGTTTGATGAGTTGAGTGATCCAGAGTGTCACCAATGAACCCTAGGGGGACCAAACTAGTCAACCAGATTAAAATATAACGGAGAGACATTTAACAAAACACACAAAAACGCACTAGAACATAGACGATGTCACATCTTCAAACTAAGTCAATACGCCTGCAGGGGTCCTATTACGAATTAGGGCTCCCAATATCTGAGTTGGACACCACTGGTTTGGACGAGTCTGTGAAGATCTGGGGGTCCTAATGTTTGCTTCTGGAGAGACCCAGTTTCCCCAAAAAGGGACTCACGATCCAGTCCCCAGCCTTGGTCACTCTGGATAGAGAATGACCCTGGGTCACGGAGTCATAGACCCAGAAAGGTGGATGGGGGTCATCTTACATCTTACCTCAGAGGAAACTGAGGTCCACATAGAGGCGATGACCTGAATTCTTTCATTTCTTTTAAAATAAAATCAGGACAAAAAAATTCTCCTCCACGGACACAAGTGATAGTGTCATAGGGTGCTGGCCAGCCCCGGAAAAAGCCCCGCCCCGTGTGCAGACTCAAGTTTGGAAAGGAGGGCCACAGCAATACCTTCTGGGAAATGGAGTGTGGGGCCAAGGGCGCGCCCGAGCCTTCCTGCTTCCGGACTACATTTCCCAGAATGCACTCCTCGGCCGAGCGGCTTTTTGGCCCCCGGTCTTGTAGTCTCAGCCGCAGAGCGTGATGCATTGTGGGAAAGATTGTTCTGGATTTCATGGTGAGAGGCCAGGGTCTCTCCAGTGAGACTTGTCCTTCTACAGCGCCCGCTCCGTTCTCCTCAGCCCCTGCAGTGGGCGCTCGAGCTGAGAGATGAGTGAGCCGGCAAGAAGTGCGCAGGCGCGGTCGGGCTCTGCTCTTCCCCCTTTCCCCACTCCTGTTGGGAAGGCTCGCGGTGTCAACCTAAGGCAGTACGCATGCGCGGTGCTCATTCCAGGCGCCCCCATCCCCTGCTCTAGGCACCTAGGTGATCCCGAGAATCAGTGCGCACGCGCGGACACAACTTTCCTCCCCCCCCTTGTAAGCACCTGTGGGTAGTATCCCCACGTGACTGCACACGTGTGACAATGGGCGTTTGTTTTTGCGCGTTACACTCATGTGTAAGTATGCATGTGTCGGGGAAGAAGTGTGCGTGAGTGCTCGTGCCCGCCTCCCGTCCTCGCACCTCCATAAGGAGCTCCCCCCTGCCTTCCCACAGGCCCCCTCCCCCATCCTGGCAGCCAGCCAACCAGCAGCTATTAAACACTTACTGTTTGCAGCGGATGTGCCGGGGACTGAGGCTCCAGAGGCCAAACCCCACCTTCTAATGGGGGGAGGGGCAGCGGGCGGAGCCGACGGACACGTGACCGTAACCGGACACCCCCCCCCCCCCCCCCCGCCTCCGCTGCCCTCCCCCCGCCCTTCGAGTGAGGGCGGGCATCCCTGTGGGCGCCGGCCTGCAGGGCAGACCACTGAGGCAGAGCTCGGACCCTGCTGCGCTTCACCCGAAGGGCCGAGGGCAGAGGTCCCTGCGCAGCGGGGGGTACCCGGGGGGGGGGGCCCTCCTGGGGGGGGTCCTGGAACCACACAAGGGAGGCGGGGCCGCAGCTGTCACCAGGCCTGCGGCTCCTGCAGGGCAGACCACCAGCCCCGCCCACCCGCAGGTCCCTGCGCATCGGGGGGTAGGTCTGCAGACACAGAAGGGAGGCCGGGCCGCAGCCTTCACCAGGGGCCCCGGGCCGGGCTCGGGGAGCTTAGCGCCTGGAGCCACAGTCAGGGTAGCCTCCCCTCACTCTCCCTGTACCTGAGACACGTAAAGCGTGTTCCTGTCTAAATCCCTGCGCCGTTAGTGGGCTGTCTGTTAGCAGAGAGGCAGAAGGCTGACCGCGCCTATGGGTCGCGCTGAGCTGATGCTGCCTGGAGACCAGCTCGGGTCTGAATCATTTCCCTGGGCCTAGTGCAGCGCGCCCCGAGGCTGTGTCTCTGTCCGGGCTTCATCGCCACATCCAGAGGAGTGACTGCCACTTGGTCGGTGTTCCGGTATTTGCCGACCCCTGTGCCGGGGCAGGAGACCTGCCTTGTTTCTTCTGCAGTGTCAGCAACGCTGCGCTTTTTAAATATGATATTTCTCAATTGAATAAATTTCATTACTCCCTTATTTTTGTGTCCAAGATCTGTGACTATCTCAGAAAGCGCTGAATTGCAGTGTGTTGGTTTGCGGACATGCATGCATTGAGATGAATGTGTAAGCATGACAACATGGTGTGTTGAGGGTCTTTGGGTAAGTTTAAACGTATTTGGGGAAAGGGGAACGATAATCTTGCGGCCCCCACGTCCCAGTGCACAGCCCTCCTGACTCTGCGGTGGCCTCGGTAGTCGATCACCACATGGTTGTTGACCCATCCATTTCTCCAACGATAGGAGGCATTAAAGGTTTCTTCTGTAATGAAATATTACATCCCAGTCCTTGTGTCTAGGGGCTGTGGATGGCTTAGAAAACCCTGTGTGATTCCTTGCTTCCTCCTGCTCAAATAGCCCCTCTGGGCTCAGCTGGCAGCAGCAGAGCTACAGGGTCCAGCTGGGGATGGGGATCTGAGCATGAAGGGCCCATTTAAAGTGACCTTGCTTTACCTTTCCCAGGCCTCAGCTGTCCTGGAAGGTGAAGGGTGTAGAAGACACTTACAGGAAAAGCAGCCCTCCCCCCCAGGGGGCAACTCCCACCCTGAGATCTTCCCCTGAGGCTTAAGGAGCAGCCCCAGGCCCTGGAGATGGGGCAGTGACTCCAGGCAGAGAAACTTTGGAACAAGGACTGAGCAGGGAGAGCCCAGCCAGGACAAATGACCATGGAGGAGCTGGTGCTGGTGCCAGAAGAGAGAGGAGGTGAGCATCTCAGAAGAGTTGGAGGGAAAAATGCCACCTGCCCAGTGTGGGAGGCAGGGGTAGCTGCCTCAAGGGACAGCTGGTAAGAAAAGGTCCAAGAGGGAGGAAGAATGAGGACAGCATTGACCCTCATGTTAAATTCCTTCCTCTCCTCTCTCTCTATTAGTACAGGCCATTATCTGACCCAGGCCCACCAGCACTCCCTGGCATGGGAGGTATTTTCATTCATTTAGGTGATTAAACCATCAGTCACTGCCCTGGTGAGGGCAGGGTACACGTGCCATGCACTTAGACAAAACTCAGCCTCTGGATACTTTCCAGTAGTAATTGGTACCTGACTGACAGTATAGGAACAGGTATCGATCAGCAGAGTCAAAATCACATGGAAACCGAGGCCACTAAACCATACACAACAGGGGCACACATCGACTTAGAAAACCCCGCAGGTTTCATGTTTATTTGTTCATCAATTTCTTTTGTTAAGTCTTTCCCAGTTTTATTCTGGCTTGGGCTTCACTCAGTTGCATTGTGGGCTACATGAGACCTTTGTTGGGTGACACCTTTGATCTAGAGGGTGGGATTGACAGAGGAGAGGGGCTGGGACGTAAGGGAGTCTAGGGGGTCAATGAAGGCTTTGATTAGGAGCTGTAAGGCAGGCTTCACCACCCCCATGATTCCTTTCTCCTTGTCCAGCTCAGCCTGCACAACATGAGGAGGGAATGAATTCTGGATTCCTGACAGTGAGGATTCAGGTGAGTTTGAGTTCTTTGGGTGTCCCATGTTGTGCCATATAGTCTTGGTGTAACATTTCTTTCCATAATCTTCAATGTTCTCAGTTCACCCAAGTCTCGTCCAGGCTCCTGAGCCTCAGTGATTCTCCTCCAGAATCCTCTCTGGCTGTCTTGATCCCTGGCACATAGAAGGTAAATCCATAGATCTGGAAAGTCTCCATAATATGAAACAGCAAATTTTAGAACAAATTATATAATTTGAAAACCAGTTGTCTTTGATTGTAGCAGCATCTGAATGATGGGACTTAAATATTTAAATGTGTGTCCAAAAGTTGGACTAGTTGACTCAGCCTTCGTGTCAGCATAATGAGGTTCTCACTATGTGCCAGACTTTGTGGGTGCAGGGATGCAGGTCTGGGATATTCTGTTCAGTTTGCTGCCCGATTTTTTGGCAGTGCCATTGATAGCCAGGAGAGTGCTAAGGTTATAGAAGTTGACTTGGTTGACCTGACAACAAAATTAATATTTTGGATGAGCTCCTGATTATTTATATCAAGCCAAGTTTCAAAGGAGACTGTTTGCTACTGTCATGGAAACTCTCCTGCCCAGGGCCCATCATAAAAAAGGATTATCTGGAGGTTTTCCAAATGCTTTTGTGTGTGTGTGTCTGTCATTGATAGGGTTTCCTTCAGACCATACACACTGGGAAGAATGCCTATTGCCCAGACTGTGATAGCCAGTTGTATGGACTGGTTATAGTTGGTCTGTAAGTTCATATATTTTGTTCAAACTGGACCCAAATCAACCAGTGGAAGTCAGTGGACTAAAGTGGAAATTATGTAGTTCTTTAACTTACACAAGATTTTGCCTGAAACAAAAGCATTACCCTTGTTTTTCTGGTAATAAAGCAAAGAATGCCACCCGGGTGTAATGCGAATGTAAATTTTAAAGATCTTCCCTCCCCCTAGGCTATAGTGCACCAGAAGCCTGGGGAGGGAGGCTTGTTTTTCAGAAGATACTTTTTGATTGGCCAGTGGGTCAAAAAGGTTGTTACATTCTCTGAGCCAGGAGAAGGCTATATAAGCCCTGATGTGTAGCTTTGTTTTGGGACTCACTTTGAGCAGTGTTCTGTGATTTGATCTGAATTCTGGGAAGCCGATGTTGAGAGTCCCCCGGCTTTGAAAAACCCAGAATGTGGAAACCCAGATGTTGACTGGGTATGGATGTAATGGTTGGACAGTTTGGAAATCTGTCTACTTGATGTTTCTGTCTTGATAATTATGCCTGTATACTTTGAGGTTCAGGGTGCTGACCTTTTCTCCTGAACAAGGTAAACGATATATGTCTGACTGATTAAAGTAAGCTTGTTAACCCATTTTGAGTTGCTTTCCTTTAACAAAGCAGATCCAAGAACCTGTGGTAGCTGCAAACCCTGAGGAAGCTTGGGGTGCTTGCTGCTACACCGGGCACAAATGAGAAACAGAGAGGAAAGCCTCATGCATCCTGGTCGGCCTCCTTCTGCAAGTGTTTCTGGGAGGAGAGACACATTGGTCAGTTATACTTAGAAGACACGGATGGATTAGGACCTTTATAATTGGATAATAAGTAAATAAAGCAGGTCCCAAGTGCTCTCTGCTGTGCTTACACTGGGGATGCAAACAGAAGAGTAAGATAGGCCTGACTGTCATGGAGCTCACGTTTTAATGAGGGAGACAACATCTTTGCTAGTCAGAGAGAGAGAGGCCATGGTTCTTACGGTGCAGCAGCAAAGCCAGTAGGAAGGCCTCTTCTTTAATGCCATTTCCACTCATGAAATCATATCCCCTTCTGATTTGGAGCCATGTGTCTGCATCTCCTCTGGGACTGGGGACACTGAGACAGAAGCATTGCCATCCCCAAGACACTTCCTAAGGGTTCCGGATCCTGAACCATCTCCAACCAGGGCCTGAGGGGAGATGATGGTCCAGGTGAAGGTCAGAGTACCATTGAAATGCTGGAGAAAAGCTCTCCCTTGAAACTTAGCACAATTCTCTGTATGTTATCTGTAGTTAATTAATGCCCTAACCTGAGAGACAACTCATTCCAGATTTCTGCAGGAGAGAGGGGTTGGTAACCTCAGAGTCCAAGCAGAATGCCATTCATGCTTAGAACTGGGGAGAACCCTTAGCCTTTCCTGGGATGTTGCTTCCCTTGTAAATGTGGACAGAATAAGTTGATTAGTAATGGAAAGCTATGGCTATAATGCTCAAAATTTTATTTGGAGTGTGATTGCCAGTATTCCTATTGAGTATGGAGTGGAGGCTGATTCTGTGGTTTGGTTTAGGTCTCTAAGAGTAAAATGAATGCTTCTCTTGGGGCTGTGTGAAGAGAGGTTTTTGTCAAGATGAAATGGAGTACTCCAAGGAAGATAATGTAGATAGATAGATAGATATGCAGTATGGGGTCTAGTACAAGTTGAGGCACGTAAAAAAATTGAAAAATATCTGGACGCATGATCTTTGGCTCAGCATGACTGTGTTTGACTCAGGAATCCCTGACCTTCAGGGACGTGGCCGTGGACTTCACCCGGGAGGAGTGGAGACACCTGGAGCCTGCCCAGAGGGCCCTGTACAGGGATGTGACGTTGGAGACCTACAAGAACCTGGTCTTTGTGGGTGAGCGTGCCTGCCCCTTGTGACGCAGAGCCCATCCATGAGGGCATTGTTGCATTTTCCTTAATGTAGGTGGTGGGAGGTCTCCGAGGATCGGCTGAGTGTTGACTGGTTGTGCAAGAGTATTTAAGGTCATCATGGGAAGAGTCCCAGATCCTTTATGTCCAATAGATAGTGTTTGTTCTATGGACTCAGGTGAAACTATCCTAATGGGAATCCCAGAGTTTCCTTGTCCCAGCTCTCAGGCTGTAGAGGAAGTCTTCCCTCCCACTCTTCTCCTGGGCTCACTTTTCCTAGGTCTTTGCATCACTGGCTTTTACTCTCCCCACATTGAAAGTCCCATGAGGCAGAGGGGGTTAAAACCATGTTTGCACTGAGCTCAGTATCTGTCCCAGCATAGCCCTCTGTCTGTGTTATTCAGTCGTTAGTCTGACTTTGTGCGACACCATGGACTTTGTGCATGAGGTTTTCTTGGCAGAGATACTGGAATGGTTTGCCATTTCCCTCCACAGTGTGCCCACATTTGACAAATGAAAAACTAAGACAAACAGGTTAAGTGACTTGCCTAGGGTCACCCAGCTAGTAAGTGTCTGAGACTGGATTTGAACCCGTGTCTTCCTGACTCCAGGCCTGGCACTCTCTCCACAGACTGCACCACCCAATTGCCCCTCTTCTGTCTATAGGAAGGCGTAAACTTTCTGATTGATATTTGTTAAGTTAGAGGAAGTTCAGAGGTGAGACCACATCTGTCTTGTGGCTTCAGAAGCTACAAGGACTTTCTCCCAACTCTAGAATCAGTCACAGAATTCGTGGTCTTTAGAGCCCTTTCCAGCCTCACTCCAAACTCCCTTTCCAGGCCTAGTACACATTCCTGCTTTGGCTACTCCAGGGTCCAGTTGGTCAGCTGGTTAGTAAACATTTATGAAGCACCTACTATGTGACTGTCTTACTTCCTATCCTCCCCCAGTACAACCACCTTCTCTCTCTCTCCATCCCTTTGTGTAACTTAGTTTGGGGGCCACCTCCTTAGGGAAGCCCTTCCACACCCCCTGCTACCAGTGCCTCAGGCCCCAAATTACCTTGGGTTTCCTTAACCTATTTTTTATTTATACATATGTTGTTTTCTTCCATTGAATGAAAGCTGCTTGTTGGCATGCATTCTTGTCTTCTTGTCTTTACATCAGCGTTGCCTGTTCTAGTATCTGGTTCATGTTAGTATCATGTTCTAGTATCATGTTCATGTTCTGGTGCTTGTTAGGCCCCTGTCAGTTGATCACACCCCTGAATCAGCTGAGATCTGGGAAAAGCTCTTAATTTCTTCTCAGAAAGTGGCTCCGGTGACCCAGGTTTCTTTCTGAGCATAGTTTAATCTGTGACTCATGCTCACTGCTCTGTAAGTCTGTCCAGTGATACAGATCCCACACCATCCTGTGTGACCGGTCTGTGCACAATTTGTCATGCACTCCCTGCGTGTGCTGTGTGGGGTCCCTTCCCAACGTGCTGGAGCCCCCTCCCTTTCGCTTTACATGCGTGTGGTGCTTGGGCTGTCTGTCTGCTGCCTCTCACCCACAGGGCCTGCCTGGCTCTCCTCGTCATGCACTTCCTCAGGACATACCTCATCCCCATCTGTGACTTCCCATTGGCTGTGTGTCGCGGCTTGTTCAGACCCTCCATTAATGAGCCTCTTTGTTGCCCTCTGCGTGATATTCATGTTTAGTTCTTTCTAGATCATCTTATTCCACCTGTTACAATGATGTTGGTTGGTGTTAAAAAGAATGAGTCCACCTCGGGGCTCTTGAAGAGAACTTAGCCATTCCCCGAAGGCTCTCCCGCTCCCTCCATAGGTGTTCACCACTGTGAGAGTGGGTGCTGAGGTCCTGCCTCAGTGGAGAACACAGTGCCAAAGGCATCGAGCCCTAGAACAGCCTTCTGGAAGAGGTCAGTGAGCACCCTCAAGTGGTCTGGCCTTTGCATCCACAGAGGAAAAAACAAGCAGAAAAAGGATGTCTGTTGTCCCTATTATGATATACTTTTGGATGGCAGCCTATAGATCTTGTCTGTCCCTATGGACAGACAGTCAGTATAGATGGAAAAGGTCTTGGGCCCGGCGTCATGACCCATCTTCCTCCCTGAGAATACACAGCTCAAAAAGCCTTTGTACCACCCATTGGGCTTTCTTAGCCCCTGCTTTTCCCTGAAGAGAATTGAATTCCCAGGTACCTTTCTGTCCCCATCAGTTTCTCATTTATCTCCCACTGTTTAGGAATTCCTGTTTGTACACTGGATGTGATCTCCCTTTTGGAGGGAGGAGAAGCACTGCGAAGGTCCGAGGGAGAAGGACACAGAGGCCTTTGTCTGGGTGAGTCACTGCTTGCAGCCTCTCCCTTGATCCATTCTGTGGTCCCACGTTTGTAGTGGCAGCACTTAGTCCCACAGTATTGGGGGTTTTTCTGTTGTTGTTATGGCTTTTTTGCTTTCCAGAAAAGACTACAGCATTTCATAGTTTTACTGCTTGGATAATATCATGCTTACATCTCCACAATCCACTGGCATCATGCTCTCTAATTTTCCTGTGAATTTAGCGGCTTTTATGTTGTAGCTTTAGGATGTTTTCATCTGAAGTTTGTCCTTGTTGGAGCATTTGAGCAACCTTCTTGTGGCTCTTGCTAATTTGTGTTCCTTTCAAAATGTTTTTGAAATTTTTAGACATGTAGCTGCTTTTTCCTCACCGTAATTTTTTTCCTATAAATTTATTTTCGATCCTGAATTTCACAAATGCCAATAAACATGAACATATCCATATCTGAAGAGCAGAAGAATATGAAAGTGTGAGTCCCAGCATGTTCAGTCCTTGGTTTCAGAACTCTGCGGCTCGTGCTTTCCGAGCCTCCTTCTGTGCCCTTTGCATTTTAATTCTCCATTAGCAAAGGCTTTTCTTCTATGCCTTTCTTGGGCATCACTGCCCCTCCTCCCCAAGAAAAAGATCTCCTCTTTCGTAACACACAATTGTACTCAAGTAAAACACACGTTGGTCATGTCTGAAAATGGATGTCATTCTGTGCCTTGAACCTTACCTTCATTTCCTTTTTTTAGTACATTTGGTTTATTCTACACTTAAACACCAAAAAAAAGAAAACGTTCCCATCTGCAAAGTAGAACCCAAAAAGATGTTTGCATATAAAACCACAGATGTCTCCCTCATAGAATGTGCTTTAACAACAACAGCAGCAGCTGTCATTTTTATAGTGCATGCTATGGACCAGGCACTGTGTGAAGTGCCATATAGTTATTCTCACAACAACCCTGAGAGGAAGTTGCTGTTAGTATCTCCATTTTACAGATGAGGAAACTGAGGCAAGCAGCAGTTAAACAGCTTGCCTGGGCTCACACAGCCAGTAAATGTCTGAGGTCCTCCTGACTCAAGACCCAGTGCTCTGTCCCCTGCACCGCCTGGCTGCTTTTTAAAAGATATGTTAAAAATTTAATATACTCCTGGGTTCTCTTTCTTGTCTTTGGCTCCTTTTGGACATCTTCTGTCCTCTTTTGTTCATTTTCTTTTAGATGCTGCAGTGACCCATGTTGCCTTTTTTTTTTTTGGCTACCACCACTGCCGCTCCCTTTCCCCAATCCAAATACAAAGAAGAAAACACCAACAAATAAGCTTAGTGAACCAAAACAAATCCACATTGTCCACATCTGCAAATGTACCTCCCATCCTTTGCCTGAGCCAGTCACTTCTCTATTAGTAGTTACCATCAGTCCTCTGGAGTTGTGGGGGTCATGGCTTTGATCAGAATTCTTATATCTTTGAGGTTTCACTTTATTTTTTATAACACCAGTTCTCATTTTTTTGTATCATGGATCCCTTTGGTAGTCTACTGTGGCCTATGAACCCATACCCACTCTAATGTTTAAATGCATAGATATATAGGATTACAAAGGAAATAAATTATTTTAAAGTAGTTATCAAAATATTAAAACAAGTATTTCAAAATTATTTTCTATACCGTGTTTCTAACTTTTTCTCCTGGTTCTACTCATTTCACTCTGCATTAGTTCATATATTGATTTTGTTTGTGTAAAACTTTTTATCTACTCCTTTACCTGCTTCCTATTTGGTTATGAACTTTTGCCCTGTCTGTAGGTGCAGGAGATATTTTTCTTTCCTTGTTCCCCTAATTTGTTTATGCTATGACATCTTAAATCTATGTCATGTATGCATTTGTGGTGTGAGATGTTGGTCTGTGCCTAATTTCTGACTACAGTCCCTTTCAGTTGCATCTTTCAGTCAGTGACTGCTTTTAGCCTCTCACATGTTCCATTCATTTTTGCAAATTGCAAGGTCTGGATTGGTAGAAGTTTAAAAATGATTATAACTTTTATCCTACTTCCTTCCTTCCCTCTTCCCCCAACAAACCATAGCCTGGTTTCTTTTTTTCTCTGAAGATATACTATCTTAATTGGCTTATAATTTTTTAATGACTTAATTTTCATCTTTTACACATGTATTTTTCATTTTTCTATAATCAGTGTTTCCATGATTACTTTGTTTTCTTGAAAAGATAATAATACATCACTTTTACAGAATCACAAAAGTTTGGAGTTAGATGGAACCTTAGTGACTATCTAGTACCCCATATCTGATCAGAATACCTTCTACAATGTAAGTGAGAGGTGACCATGTAGCTTGTATTTGAAGACTTTTAGTGAGAAGAAACCCACCACTTCCCAAGGTAGCTTGTTCAGTTTGGAGAAAGCTCTGTTTATTAGGAAGTGTGTTAACCTTAATTTGCTTCTTAAATCACCTGATTCTGTCCTTTGGGACAGGTCAGTATGATTCCTCTTCCTTAGGAGATCCCTTCAGATGATTGGCCTGGGGCAAGATCCTTAGCCTCTCTGAATCTGGGGAAATGCATGTTTTGGGGGAGGCCTTCTCCAGACTGTGTTTCCACTGGTTTCAGCTGACCCTCGTGGAGGCATCCAGAGCCATTCATCGTTCTGGCTGGCCTCCTTTGGATGTTCTCCAGTTTATCAATAACCCTGTTATACTTAAACAGAACACAGACTTCCAGATGCGCTTGATCCAGGCAAGGCTGAACTTTTGGGTTCTCTACACTGACTCTCTTTTAACCTAAGATCGTATTTGTTCTATTGGCCGCCATGGATAGTGCTTTGCTTAGGCTGAGTTAGCTTCCATGTGGCTAAAATCACTGCACCTTTTTCAGATGAGCTGCAATTTAGTCATCTTCCTATATTTTATCTTTGCGGAGATAAGTTTCTGGATTGAAATATGGGACTTTATATTTATCAATATTGTATTTTTATTAGTTTCTAACCCATTGATTTGCCATTTTAGGATCTCTTTGGATCCTGACTCATCTATTTTGTTAGATATCCCTCAAAGTTTTACATTAGTTGCAAATTACACTGGCTAGGAATGTGATTTCATTCAAGCTATTGATCATTTTTTTTAAATGAGGCCCTGTTTCAGTGAAAATGACACTTGTTATCTGTGAAAATTGAAAATTGATATCCTGCTTTGTTTTATATTATTTTAATAGAGGTTAGTCAGCTTATTATGAATTAATAATGAACAATCCACTGTGTATTGGTCGCCCCCCTCATAGAGTGAGTTTGAACTCCCTTAAGCCTGTAATTTCAGTTGCCTATTGTGAAATTTGAAAATTGGTAGTACATGATTAATTATTGATTGAGAATTATAGCTAATTAGTATAAGTAATCAAATTTTTCTTCCTGGATACTTGTAATATTTTCTCCTTGATCTGGGAACTCTGGAACCTGGCTATAATATTCTTAGGAATTTTCTTTTGGGGATCTTTTTCAGGAGGTAATCGGTGCATTCGTTCAACCTCTATTTTGCCCTCTGGTTCTAAAACATCAGGGCAATTTTCCTTGAGAATTTCTTGAAGGATGATTTCTAGGTTCTTTTTTTGATCATGGCATTCAGGTAGTCCAATAATTTTTAAATTATCTCTCCTGGATCTATTTTCCAGGTCAGTGGTTTTTCCCATGAGATATTTCACATTGCCTTTTGTTTTTTCATTTGTTTGGATCTGTTTAATAGTATCTTGATTTCTTATAAAGTCACTAGCTTCCATATGCTCCAATCTAATTCTGAAGGAATGATTCTCTTCAGTGAGCTTTTGAGATTCTTTTTCCATCTGGCAAATTCGCCTTTTTAAGGCTTTCTTCTCCTCATTGGCTTTTTGAGCCTCTTTTGCCATTTGAGTTAGTCTATTTTTTAAGGTGTTATTTTCTTCAGTCAGGTTGTTGACTCTCATAATTTTCTTCTATCATTCTCAGTTTTCTTCCCAGTTTTTCCTCCACTACTCTTCCTTCTTAAGCTCCTCCATGGCCTGTAAGCATCTTTTGATGGAAGCTTTTGGTGCAGGAGTTATGACTTTGCTGTCTTCCTCCCGTTCCATGCCCCAATCCTTTTTTGTCCCCAAAAAAGGAATCCAAAGTCATATTGCTGTGCTTTCCTTGCTTCCTTTGCTTGCTCATGTTGCCACTCAATTACTTGACTTTTGAGTTTTTTTTCCCACAGTAGAACTCTGCTACCAGAGAGGGGAGCTTTGTCCCAAATGGCTGGGGTTTTCTCAGCTGCTGGTGCTATTAGTTTTCTGCCCTCTCTGAAACTTCCACACACTCTGGCACATTGGTAATATACCTGAGAACCTCCACTCCAGACAGTGATCCAGATCCAAGCAGGTTAAAGCAAGAGCGATTGGCGGAGCCAAGATGGCAGAGTAGAAGCACGACCCTCCCACGGCTCCGGCTTCCACCCTCCCCAATCCATGTAAAAAGGGGACTCTAAACAAACTTTGGAGCTGCAGAACCCACAAAATGACACAGAGAAGCTAACCTCCCGCTGAGAACAGCCCAGCAGGCCGGCAGGAATCGGCCAGCGCAACCCTCTGGGAGCCGAGCCCAGCACCACGGCGAGGCTTTAGCCCCAGGGCGGGCCTGACCAGCCGCCAGCCAGAGGGACTCCAGATCAGCAGCAGCTGTGGCCGTTTCCAGATTTATCAATACATAGATGCGAAGGACAAGGTGAGAGGCCAGTGCAGTCTGGACTTTGGGACCCAGTAAGTGGGAGTGCGTGGCTTTTACCCCCGGGGCGAGAAACCGCTGAGACGCCAGCACAGCCTGCCAGTGCCGCGTGGCGGCTTCAGCTCCTGGCCTGCAGAGTGTAGGGGGACCAAGCACCAGTCTGAGGGGTCATCGCTCTTGCTTTAACCTGCTTGGATCTGGATTGCAGTCTAGAGTGGAGGTCCTGGGGTGTGTGTCCAGCTTGCCAGAGCGTGTGGAGACCTCAGAGAGGGCACCCATCTAATACCTCCAGCAGCTGAGAAAACCCCAGCGTTTGGGACGAAAACTCCCCTGTCTGGTGGCAGAGTCCTACTGTGGCAAAAAGCCCAAAAGTCAAATCATTGAGTGGCAAAATGAACAGGCAAAGGAAACAAAGCAGACAGAAGATTCCAACATTACACTCCTATTTTGGGGATAAGAAGGAGCAAGGCATGGAACAGGAGGAAATCAGTGAAGTCAGAACTCCTGCACCAAAAGCTTCAAAGGAAAATACAATCTGGTTACAGGCCATAGAGGACCTTAAGAAGCAGATAAGAGAAGTGGAGGAAAAATTGGGAAGAGAAATGAGAACAATGCAAGAAAATTATGAAATTAGAGTCAACAGCCTGACTGAAGAAAATAATACCTTAAAAAACAGACTGACTCAAATGGCAAAGGAGGCTCAAAAAGGCAATGAGGAGAAGAATGCCTTAAAAAGCTGAATTTGCCCCATGGAAAAAGAATCTCAAAAGCTCACTGAGGAGAATCATTGCTTCAGAATTAGATTGGAGCAAATGGAAGCTAATGACTTTATGAGAAATCAAGGTGCTGTTAAACAGATCCAAACAAATGAAAGAATAGAAAGCAATGTGAAATATCTCATGGGAAAACCACTGACCTGGAAAATAGATCCAGGAGAGATAATTTAAAAATTATTGGACTGCCTGAGAGCCATGACCAAAGTAAGAGGCTGGAAAGCATCCTCCAGGAAGTTCTCAAAGAAAACTGCCCTGATGTTTTAGAACGAGAGGGCAAAATAGAGGTTGAAAGAATCCATCGATCACCTCCTGAAAAAGATCCCAAAAAGAAAACTCCTAGGAATATTATAGCCAGGTTCCAGAATTCCCAGATTAAGGAGAGAATATTACAAGCAGCCAGGAAGAAACAATTTGAATATTGTGGAAACACAATCAGGATAACCCAGGATCTGGCAGCTTCTACACTGAGGGATCGAAGGGCCTGGAATGTGATATTCCGGAGGTCAAGGGAGCTGGGATTAAAACCAAGAGTCACCTACCCAGCAAAACTGAGTATCATGTTTCAGGGGAAAATATGGTCATTCAGTGGAATACAGGACTTTCAAGCATTCTTGCTAAAAAAACCAGAGTTGAATAGAAAATTTGACATTCAGATACAAGAAGCAAGAGAAACATGAGAAGGTAAACAGGGAAAAGAAATCATAAGGAACTTATCAAAGTTGAACTATTTTTTTTTTAAAGCAATCAGGGTTGAGTGGCTTGCTCGGGGTTGTACGGCCAGTTGTTGTTTCTGGGTGTGGTGCTGAGTGTCTGGGCCTGGATTTGATCCAGGTTGTCCCGGCACTGGGGCCAGTGCTCTTGCTTGCTGAGCCACCTGGCCAAAGTTGAACTATTAACATTCCTACATGGAAAAACAATAATTGTAACTTATGAAACTTTTCTCAGTAGTTGAAGGGATTAGAAATATGTGTATGTATGTATATATATATGTCTTTATAAGAAGGTATGTGGGCATATGAATACATATGTGAATGTGTGTATATACGTTTACAGGTATACATAGATAGAGGGCATGGGACCAATTTAACAGGAAGGGATGATACTTAAAAGGTGAAATTAAGAGGTGAGAGGAATATAATGAGAGGAGATGGGGAGAGACAGAGTGGGGCAACTATCTCATACAGAAGAGGCAAGGGAAAATGGTTACAATGGAGGGGAAGAATAGGAAGGCAAAAGGGAATGGGTCAACCTTATTCCTATTGAATCTGGCTTGAGGAGGGAGGGAAATACACACTAAATAGGGGATCTCACCCTCCAGGAGAATAGGGGGGCAAGGGGATGTGAGGGG
>NW_027186383.1:7577584-7581952 GCF_028583685.1 Petaurus breviceps papuanus
GGGAGGTGGGATAGGAGGGAGGGAAATATAGTCAGTCTTTTACAATAATCTACTATGTTATTGTTTTGCATTAGCTGCACATGTACAACCTATATTGAACTGCTTGTCTCCCCAGTGGGGGTGGGTGGCAGGGGGGGAAGGGAATAAATCTGGAATTGAAAGTTTTAAAATCAAATATTCAAATATATGTATATATATATGTTTGTGTGTGTGTGTATATATATATATATACTATTATTAATACCATCTTACATGTTATTAAGGGAAAAAAAGATATACAGGCACTGAGGCATAGAGATCCACTGGAAAAGTTGAAATGGGTATGGGAGAAAATATGGGAGAGAGCACATTGGAGGTGGGGATATCCTGTGGGACTGCTGTTTTGGGGGGATGGGTAGGGGGAAAACGGGGAGAAAATTTGTAACTCAAAATCTGGCAGAAACAAATGATGTAAATCAGAAGTTAATAAAGCATTAAAAAATTGTATAGAAGGAGGAATAGGCTGGGTAGAAACTGGGAGATCACAAAGCACTTTTAATGACCTTAAGCTTTTTCCAGAAACAAATGACTCTGTTTTTCATGCTTATAGTCTTCTGTTGATGCTACATAACTCTAAAGCTTGGGATACCATAGGTCTCTGAAGAAGCCTCTCATAGAACCTTCCCCCTCCCCCAACTCTGTTCAGGCCTGACTCAAGGACTGTACATGAAGTCTCTTTTTTCTTTCTCAACTGCTGGTGCTTTCTCTCTCAAACTACTTTGTATTTTTTTTTATTTATTCTCTTTCCACCTAGATATAAGTTAATGCAAATTAATAATAATGAATCTCAAAAAGTGGTCATGTTATTCAAATTTACACTACATATTTCCATTGAACTGGAACCAGTGACCACATTTTACATAATCATAACTTCAAATAGTTTGAATTAAAAAACATATGACCACTTCACAGGATTCACTACTCACACTAATTGACTGTATATTTATTCTGTATATATATGTCCTTATTGTCCATCCCCTACACCCCTAGAATATTAGCTCCTTATCAGGATAGATTATTTGATTTCTTGTATTTGTATTCCAAAAATCTAGCACAGCATGTTGAGTACAGTAAGTGCTTAAGGAATATGTTGATTGATCATTAAAATTACAGGTCATTCAAAGGACACTAGATCTGCATGAGAGCTGTGAGCAATCTGCAGCATGCTACCTATACAGGATTGCACAATGTAAAAAGTCTTGTCCAGGACAAGTAGAACCAGAAGAAGAGGTAGCCTGGCCATGTGCTGAAAGTGAAGAATAACCAAGGGACAGGCCCATTGGCACCAATGCAATGTCAAGAGGCCTATAGGAAAGAAGGCCTCCAACAGCTTGGATGGGCTTCCTGAGAAGGATTCATGGGAAGGCATGGGAGAGAGTCCCCCAGGGAGAAAAGAGAAGGCACAGATGGATTACAGTCTGTACCCATGGAGAGAATGCCTACATCGGTGAATTAACAGATTTATCCAAATGAAGATTTTAAGGCTACAGCTTCATCACCATGGAGGAAAATTGAGACCCAGAGCTGACTCAAATGTAGTTCACTACCCACTTGATGTGTGTTCCCATTGATGTGGACCCTTCCTTTGGTGCAGACCACAACTCATCCATGCCTTCTCATCCTTCCCTGAATGCTCCCTAGAAGACCTACTCAGTGTTCTAGAGGCTTCCCTTTTTCAAAGCCCAGATCCCACAATTACTAGCTAAGTGACCTTGGGCAAGTTATTTTCCATGTCTGGGCCTCAGTTTCCTTATCTGTAAAATTAGGGTAAAGAGTTGAACATCATCCCTAAATATTTATTTATTAAATACTGACCATATGCTTGATACTATGGTGGGCAGTGAGGATTCAAAAACAAAAGTGAAATCTCTGTGATCTCTTGCATCTCCAAGAACTCTGATAAATGCTTCTGCAAAATGGGAATAAGACTAGCACTTACTTCCCAGGGTAGTTATGAGAATAAAATGAGATATTTGTAAAGGTAAAAAAAAAAAAAAAAGCAAGAGCGATTACCCCTCAGACTGGCTGCTTGGTCCCCCTACAATCTGCAGGCCAGGAGCTCTGAAGCAGCCATGTGGCAGTGGCTGGACAGCCGCCACACCTCAGCCACTTCTGGCCTGGGGGCAAAGGCCGGAATGCACTCCCAAACTCCCAGGTCCCAAATTCCACACTGCATTGACCTCACTTTGTCCTTAGCATCTGTGGGTTGATAATTCTGGAAATTGCCACAGCTGCTGGTGATATGAAGTCCCTCCGGCCAGTGGCTGGTTGTGGCCACCTTGAGGCTAAAACCTCTGACTTGCACAGGGTGGGGCTTGGCTCCCAGAGCTCTGCACTGGCCCCTTCCTGCCAGCCTGCCAGACTGTCTTAAGCGGGAGGTTAGCTTCTCTGTGTCATTTTGTGGGTTCTGTAGCTCCAAAGTTTGTTTAAAGTCATTTTTTACATGAATTGGAGGACTGGGAGTGGGAGCCCCATGGAAGTCCTGTTTCTACTCCACCATCTTGTCTCTGCTCCCTATTTTTTTTGTTCCAGGTTCTCCCCAGATCTGTTCATTTTATTTGTATAGATTCTAAGTTAAACATATTTCTAGCTGAAGAATTTTCTGAACTAGTTTTTTCTAATTTCTTTGTTGTTTTCCACTCTTCTGTTCTGCAGAAAACAATTTTTCCCTGAGTTGTTTTTAATGACATCTAAAAGTTCTTTCATTTCTCTAAAATCTAATTCATTTAGTCTTCGTCACCTAAGACTTTGACTTCAGTTCCTTCAAACTGTTTATTTTTTCTGCTTGATTCAGCTTGAGCACCATTCTCCTTGGAAGAAAAGATAGAAACTAGAACTTGCTTTGAAGTAAATTCCTTTCCCCTGCTAAAGCTAACAATGACTAGTGACCCTTTGTTTCTTATTTCTTTCAGATTTCCTTCATGAGAACAGGTTTGAAAGCAAGGACTCAAGTCTGACACAGGGCATTTGCATGGGCATATCATTCAAGAAAAGGCTGCCAAAGGATACAGTAATCAGTCATCCCAAGATGAGAGAAGCTAGAGAATGTGGTGTTAATTTGAAGAAACAGAAGTACAAGCAAGAGAGATAATCCAGTCAAGTGGCAGTTACTCCCAGAACAACTTTTAATAAAGTGATCCTGCTTCCGTATTCTACATTTGGGAGAAATTTTATTCTGAGATCAATCTTGATTTCACTGTGCAGAGAGACTGTGGGAAAATGTCTCCATCAATATAAGACACATGGAATGCGTTTCCAGAATGGTCCTGGCCTAATTACATGTCATACACTTTCCTTAGGGAAAAACCTTTCTAAGTATAGTGAATGCAGGAACCACTTCAGTTACCACTCAGACCTAGTTAAATTTCATAAAATACATGCTGGAAGTAAGTTAGCACATATTAAATACAATGAATATGAAAAATACTTTAGCCACAAACAAATCCCAACTAAAAGGATTCATATCAGAAAGAAATCCTTTGCATATGATGAATGTAAGAAAGACTTTACTTGGAAGGCAAATCTTATTGGCCACCAGAAAACTCACACTGAAGAGAAACTCATTGATTGTAATGAATGTGGAAAAGCCTTCAGCAGAACGGATCACCTTGTCAGACATAAGGAAACTCATACTGCAGAGATACCTTCTGCATGTAATGAATGTGGGAAAGCTTTTAAGCACTGGTCAAAGTTTTTTACCCATAAGAAAACTCGTACAAGAAAAAACCCCTTGAATGAATGTGGAAAAGCCTTTGGGCAGAGTGAAGTACTCAAAAACCATCAAAGAATTCATACAGGAGAGAAACCCTTTGTATGTAATGAATGTGGAAAAACACGTAGTTGCAATTCCAGCCTTATTAGCCATAAGAGAACTCACACTGGAGAGAAACCTTTTTCATGTAATCAATGTGGAAAATCCTGCAGTGATACTGTAATACTCAAAGGCCGCCAGAGAATTCATACTGGAGAGAAACCCTTTGAATGTAATGAGTGTGGGAAAGCATTTAGTCAGAGGGGACATCTTATTACCCATCAGAGGACACATACTGGAGAGAAACCCTTTGCATGTAATGAATGTGGGAAGGCTTTCAGCCAGTGTGAAATACTCAAAAGCCATCAGAGAATTCATACTGGGGAAAAGCCTTTTACATGTACCAAATGTGGGAAAGCCTTTAGGCATAGGTCAAGCCTTATTATCCATCAAAGAACTTATATTAGGGAGAAACCCTTTGCATGTAATGAATGTGGAAAAGTCTTCAGTAAGAGTGAAGTACTCAAAAGTCATCAGAGAATTCATACAGGAGAGAAACCCTTTGCATGTAATGAATG
>NW_027186383.1:7581962-7606702 GCF_028583685.1 Petaurus breviceps papuanus
TCCTTCAGTGATAGTGTAGTATTCAAAAGCCATCAGAGAATTCATACTGGAGAGAAACCCTTTGAATGTAATGAATGTGGGAAAGCATTTAGCCAGAGGGGACATCTTATTACCCATCAGAGAACACATACTGGAGAAAAACCTTTTGCATGTCATGAATGTGGGAAAGGTTTCCGAAACAGGACAAACCTTATCACTCATCAGAGAACTCATACTGGGGAGAAACCTTTTGCTTGTAGTGAATGTGGAAAAGCTTTCAGCAGAAGGGAACATCTTACTAGACATCAAAGAACTCATACTGGAGAGAAACCCTTTGCATGCAATGAATGTGGGAAAGCCTTTAGGCACCGCTCACACCTTATTACACACCAGAGAACTCATACTGGAGAGAAGCCCTTTGTGTGTAATAAATGTGGGAAAACCTTCAGCCAGAGTGAAATACTCAAAAGCCATCAGAGAATTCATACTTGGGAAAAGCCTTTTGCATGTACTGAATGTGGGAAAGCCTTTAGGCATAGGTCAAGCCTTATTATCCATCAAAGAACTTATATTGGGGAGAAACCCTTTGTGTGTGATGAATGTGGGAAAGCCTTTAGTGAGAGTGAAATACTGAAAAGCCATCAGAGAATGCATACTGGAGAGAAACCCTTTGAATGTAATGAATGTGGGAAAGCCTTCCGACATAGAGGACATCTTATTAATCATCAGAGAACCCATAGTGGAGAGAAACTCTTTGCATGTAATGAATGTGGTAAAGCCTTTAGTGAAAATGAATTGCTCAAAATTCATCAGAGAAGTCATACTGGAGAGAAACCCTTTGAATGTAATGAATGTGGGAAAGGCTTCAGCAGGAGGGAACACCTTATTAATCACCAGAGAATTCACACTGGAGAGAAACCTTTTGCATGTCATGAATGTGGAAAGGGCTTCAGCCAAAGGGGGAATCTTATTACCCATCAGAGAACTCATACTAGAGAGAAACCCTTTGCGTATAGTGAATGTGGGAAAGCTTCCATTCAGGGTGTAGTACTCAAAAGCCATCAGAGAACACATGCTGAAGAGAAATCCTTTGAATATGATGAATGTAGGAAAGGTTTCAGCCAACGGACAAACCTTATTTCTTATCAACAAACTGATGCTGGGGGAGAAACCCTTTCTGTACAATTAATGTAGAAAAGTCTTTAGTAAAAACAAAGTACTCAGAAGTTATTAGAGAACTCAGTGCAGATAAGTCCTTTGTCATGAGTGTGTAGAAGCCTGCAGGAGGAACCACCCTATTACTAAACATAGAACTCATTGGAGAGAAACCCTTTGTATTTCTTCAAATTTAGAAAAGGCTTCAGTGAAGAGGGAAGTACTCAAAAGCCATCAGAGAATGTACGGTAATGGGAAACCATCAATATAATGTGTTTGGGGCAAATATCATAAAAGAAGGGGATATCTGAAAATCTTATTAATCATCAGAAAGCCCATATTGGAGAAAAATCCTTCGTATGTAATTAATGTGGGAAAACCTTTAGCCAATTCAGGAGTAAAACCCTTTGCATTGTATTTGCCTATCCGCAAATCTTATTTCCTATCTAAGAAATCATACTGGAAAAAATTTAAATGTAATGAATATGAGGAAATTTATAGACAGATCTTATTAGAGGGGTTGAAACATTATGAATGTAATAAAACGAATAATTGCTAAGGATTCCATATTTATATTTCTTGGGGAGACAGGTCCTCTAAAATCACTGAGAAATCTTGTTTGACCCTGTTCAAGTTGACATATTTACCAGTGACTCATTAAAGGGCACTGGTGGCATGTTCATTAAATTTGCACATAAAACAAGGCTTAGAGGGATGATTAACACACTGGATGCAAGAATTAGGATCTTTAGATATAGAGCATTTGGACTGAATATAATAAGATGAAATTTGATAAGGGAATAAGTAAAAAGTTGGGTGCTAGTGTAGGAAGAAAACTCCAAAAGTTAGAAGATGGGAGTTGGACAGCAGTTGTGAAAAAAGTGGGAGTTTTAGTGATCTGCAAGCTCAGTATGAACCAGGAATGTAAACTTTGTTGCTTACTTAATTATGACCCCATTTATGATTTTCTTGGCAAAGATACTGGTATGGTTTGCCATTTTCTTCTCCAGCTCATTTTACAGATGAGGAAACTGAGGTAAATAGTGTTAAGTAACTTGTCTGGGGTCACACAGCTGGTAAGTGTCTGAGGCTATATTAGAACTCAGGTCCTCCTGACTACAAGCTCAGTACCCTATCCTGCCCCACCTAGCAGCCCTTGAATTGCAATATGGCAGCCAGAAAACTCAGGTGCAATTGTGGTCTTCATGGAAGAGCATAACTTTCAGGAACTGGAAGGTGTTACCCTGTACTCTTTCTTCCCTTGTCAGACTTATTGCAGTTATTGTGGCTGTTTCTGGACACTATAAGAAGGATATTAATAAGCTGGAAAGAGGAGGGAAACCAGAATGGTGAAGAGCCTTCAATCCAGACATTTATTAATTGAGGAAACTGGTCATATTGAATGAATATATGACTAAGAGACTCATGGGAAAAATGTATCTGTCTTCAAGTATTTGAATGTCTTTTACACGGAGGTTAGAATTAGCCTTGCTCTATTTGGCCCCAGGGAATAGAACCAGAAGCAATGGGAAGAAGTATAGACTTAGCAAGGATAGGGTGATGGAAGCAGAACCAGAAAAAACAATATACGCAATGGCTACATTGGTGTACATGAAAAGAAATAACAATAAATGCTGTGCAATTATAATGGCAAATCCATCCTGGAGAATGAGGAAATATGACTCATTTTCATAAGTGCAGGATTATGGGCATATGATGTTGCACACACTGCCACACTTTCTTGACAATCACTAGATTCACTAAATTACTTCTCCCTCTGCCCTATCTCTTTTTTAAGAAAGATGGCCTCAAGGAAGTGGAGAGATATGTTTGGAAATCTATGTGTAAGAACAAAATAGATTGGCAAAATATTTTTGCTCTTTTTAAAAAAAGTTACTAACCTCAGAGATTGGGAATATATATACTTCACCTAGGTATTAGCAAAATATTTTAGAAAGTCTTGTGTTATTCTTGTGGAAAAAATAATGTTGATTAAAGAATAGTACTGTTGACCAGATGGAAAAACTATTAGGTCATCCCCCTAAAAGTGGCCATTAAAGATTTAATGTTGGATCAGAAGGCCTAAAGTAGAGTTCCCTAGGGATCTGTAATATTTTCTCTTTTTTGGGAGGGCAATTGGGGTTAAGTGACTTGCCCAAGGTCACACGGCTGTTTTTTGTGTTCCGTGTCTGAGGCTGGATCGGAACCCAGGTCCTCCTGACTCCAGGGCCAGCGCTCTACTCACTGCGCCACCTAGCCGCCTGATCTGTAATATTTTCATATTTTTGTCAGTGACTTGAATTAGGACAAAGATGCTTGTCCAATTTCCAGGTAACTCAAATTTTCTCCCCATATCTCAACAGCTCTATTGCTTTGGAACTTTTGCATCAGGCCATCCTTCCCCAGGAAACTCATTATTGGGAAATCTCATTCTCCTGCAAGGCTGAATCTGCCTGGTCCTCACATCTCAGCATCCTCTATGTCTCTCCTCCCCCCTCGCGTTGGACCCAGCAGGGCAGAGCACGAACCACAGGGCCTCTTTTTAGGACAGAAGCTCAGTACAGGCCTCCACATCCCACCATTTGCACTATTGTTGGATTACATCATATTCTCACATCCAGGGTACTTCTGCTACCTTTTCCCCAACCCTTTTGTACTTCCCTTTGTATATTGCCCTCCATTAGATTGTAAACTCCTTGAGGTCAAGGCCTGCCTTTTGTGTTTGTATCCCCAGCATTTAGCACTTAGCAGGTGCTTAATGTTTATTGACTGACTGAGAGGAGTAACTAAGATGCTGGATGATGCGTTGTAAGATTTAGACAATCTAGAACATTGGGCAGAATTCATTTTTGTATTATGAGTTAAACACCTATAGAATAAGGTATGTGAAGTTGTGGATATCTTTCATACCACTTGCTTTTTAAATACATAGTGTATGTGTATATATGTGTATACACACATAATAAATTCCATGTATTATTTTCAAAACTGCCCTACTTGTCTGTTTCCTTCTGAACTTTATGCATTTTAAAAGACATTTTGGGACCTTTCTTTGGGGGAGGAATTACCATTTCCAACCCTTCTCCCCCAACAACCCTCCACCCAATTAAAAACCTGCAGAAAAAAAAACCCTTTTGCAAAAACAAGGATAGTAAAGCAAAATGAATCCATAGAGTGGCCTTGTCACAAAATCTGTGTCCCTTTCTACAACTTGTGTCTATCACCTCTTTGTCAGAAGGTGGGTAATAGTTTTCCTTCTAGGCCCTCTGAAGAGATGGTTGGTCATTGCAGTGCTGAGTTATTACATCTTTCAGAGTTTTTCTTTATAATGTTACTGTTGTATATTCACTGCATCAAGTGAGATGACCTGGGGTTCTCTGAAATTGTCTCTAAGGACCCCCCATATGCAGCTCTTTTGACCCCACCCCCATCCTGTCCCCTAATCCTCCATTCAGGATCAGAACGTTTGTTTTGCACCTTCACCATCCTCTTTCTTCCCACCTCTGCTCTCACATCTGCTTGTTTCCATGTTGGGTTTGATGTATTTCTGCACCAAACTCTGTGTTCAACCCTCCTTTGTCTTTTAGACAATTTGCATACATTCATCAAACAAGAAAATTCCAAAACTGAATGAATTCTCCTGAGATATCAGTGGCGTGGTTCCTGGCTGTCCATTCTAGGGGCTGCTCGTTCAGACCTTGGGAAAGGCACATGGAAAGATTCCCTGGGTGTAAAGGGTCCTCACATTCAGATCTGCCATTAGGTGGCAGTAGAGTTGCATTGGTCAGTGCAATCATGCCTGGTAGCAGGATTTTATTTTTCACCAAAAATCATTGCGATATTAGTTGTTAAGGAAAAGTTTCCCTGAATTTCACTTTCCATATCTTCAATTTAGTAGCCCTCAATAAAATTGTAAAATATGAAGCTTTCTTTTAAAAAGGAGCATAGATACATAGGATATTGTCATATTTTTTTTTAGTTTAACATGTGATTTACTTTTTTGAGTTCATTCCTTTGCCATCTTCTGATCTCTTTCTCTTTGTATTGATTGTAATGATGGAGTTTCTCAAGTCAAGGTGTATGTTGTCCTTACTCTTAATTCTTTACTCTGCATCTCTTCATGGGCCCCAAGTTTCTTTTGAATTTACACATAGGTAAGATTTCTTTTGGGTGGCTTATCAATAATCCATCATTTTCCTAAAACAGTTTGCTCAGCCATTTTCTCAGTCTTAGAAGACATGAGTTCCTTCCATTTTTCTATTATGCATAATTCTGTGAGTACTTTTGTACAAATAGATGTCAACCTCCTTATTGCTATTGTCTTCTGAGGCGTTAGACTGGAAATTCCGGCACATGGGATGGAATATTTCCCAACTCCAAGACTCGTGTCTTTATTTTATTGGGAAAAGTCCATGAATTCAGCCCACTTTATGCAATGTCACCATAGAGCTCCTCTGTTCTCTTGTGTTTCACTTTCCTCCTCCCCCACTTTGATGACTATCTTGTTTGCCATCGCTTTGGGCTACTGTTGCATTTCTTACTTCCTTTTTCATGCTTCTACTATGTCTATCACTGCTGCTTTGCAGAGCCCTCTTCATTCATGTCTTCCTTTCTTTTCTCTCTTTTTGTCACTGCTTCTTCCATGCCTTTTGGTTTGGCACACTAACTTCCTAAGAATCTAACTCTGACTACATGACATCATGCCATTCTAATTGTCTCTTCAAGAATTCTATAAGTATCTGTAGTTGATCTTATTTATTGGATATGTGCCCAGCACTTGAAATAGAAAGATACAGATGTCCCTTTGACTAAAGGATTTTAATCAAGTAAGGGAAATAATAACATGTTTATAAATACCCAGAAATTAGAGAATAGGATACACACAGAGTAAAGATTCAGCAGAGAACCATATTAGCTCTATTTGGTTCTAACTCATCTCTCTAGCCACTTGGTATCTTGGTTTTCTCTTTTAAGGCTATAGGATATCAGTTGTCTTCATTCTTTCTAAGGCATATATATTCATTAGGCCTTAGAATCACTAGATTTAGTTTTGGGGCTATCCAGGCATGAATAAGCTGAAATCACAGGGGCTAGACATTTCCTTTTTCTTTTTTAAATTTAATTTTTTAGAAATTCTGAACTTAAACACTACAGAAAGCATTTCCATATACACAGAACACAAAAATGGGATTCTATATGAAAACCACTTTATACTGCTTAGGTTTTTAAAAATTATGTAATGAAAACACATTGTTTTCCTTTTTTTTTTTTTTTTTTAAAGCAATCGGGGTTAAGTAACTTGCTCAAGGTTACACGGCCAGTTTTTTCTGGTTGTGGTGCTGAGTATCTGAGCCCAGATTTGATCCAGGTCATCCCGACACTGGAGCCAGTGCTCTTACTCGCTGTGCTACCTGGCCACCCATCCTTCTTTTTTTTTTTTTAAAGCAATCAGGGTTAAGTAACTTGCTCAAGGTTACATGGCCAGTTATTTTTGTGTGGGTGCCAAGTATCTGAGGCTGGAACTGATCGCAGGTCTCCTGATGCTGGGGCCGGCACTCTTACTCACTGTACCACCTGGCCGCCCCTAAGCAATTGGGGTTAAGTAACTTGCTCAAGGTTACACATCTAGTTATTTTTGTGTGGGTGTTAAGTATCTGATCCTGGGACTGATCCCAGGTCTCCCGACTCTGGGGCCGGTGTTCTTACTCACTGTAGCACCTGGCCACCCCTAAAACACATTATTTTCAAAACTATCCTGGGGCGGCTAGGTGATGCAGCGAATAGAGCACTGGCCCTGGAGTCAGGAGGATCTGATGTCAAATCTGGCCTCAGACACTTGACACCCTTACTAGCCATGTGACTTTGGGCAAGTCACTTAACCCCAATTGCCCTCCAAAAAAAAGCCAAAAAAAAAACCAAACCCAACAACAACAACAAAAAACTATCCTGCTTGTTTGTTTCCTTCCATGTTTCCTTCTGAACATGCATTTTTAATTAAATTATTTCTTTGTAATTTTCAACAATCACTTCCATAAGTTTTAAATTCTCTCCCCTTCCCTCACCACTCTCTTCCCAAGATGACTTGCAATATGATATGGGCTCTACACATACATTCCTATTAAACACATTTTCATGTTAGTGATGTTGCATTGAAGAATTATAACAAACGGGAAAAACCATGAGAATGGAAAAAAAAAAAACAAAGCAAAAAAGAAAATAGTTGGTTTCATTCTGCATTTGGACTCCATAGTTCTTTCTCTGGATGTGGCTGGAATTTTCCATCATGTGTCCTTTGGAATTGTTTTAGGTCCTTGCATTGCTGAGAAGAGCTAAGTCTATCAAAATCAGTCCTTGAACACTGTGGCTATTACTGTGTACAATGTTCTCTTGGTTCTACTCCCCTTACTCAGCATCAGTTCATATAAGTCTTTCTAGGTTTTTCTGAAATCTGCCTGTTCATCATTTCTTATAGCACAGTAGTATTCCATTGCATTCATATACCACAACTTGTTTAGCCATTCCCCAATTGATGGGCATCCCCTTGATTTCCAATTGTTGGCCACCGCAAGAAGAGCTGCTATAAATATTTTTGCACATGGGGATCCTTTTCCCATTTTTATGATCTCTTTGGGATACGGCCCTAGAAGTGGTATTGCTAGGTCAAAGTATGTGTGCATTTTTATAGCACTTTGGGCATAAGAACATGCATTTTTTTTTAAATGACCCTTTGAATTGACATCATGATTACCTTCCCTCAACTCCCTCTTCCCTCACAATTTACTGAAAGGGGAGAAAACCCAAAAAAGCAAAGTCAGACAAAATAATTCTATATAGTGACCATGTCAAAAAATGCATGTCCCTGTACCTTGTGTCTGTCACCTGTCAGGAGGTTGATAACATGTTTTGTCATAGGTTCTCTGAAGATACTGGTGAGTGCTTAGATCAGAATTCTTAGGTCTTTCTGCATTGTTGTTTTTTATATATACTATTTTGTTCTTGTATAAATTGTTGTCTTTCTGCTCATTTCATTTTGCATCATGACGGTCATACTACCTAGAATTCTCTGCAATCATTTCTTATAATATTTTACAACACACTAATATTCTATTGATATATTACTATATATTAATATACATGTAATATACTAATATTCCATTCTTTTCATAAATAATTTATGCATCCATTCGCTAGTAGTCTAGGAAGCAATCTAAGGTACCACATTAGATACTAATTTTCTTTTCATTTGCCCCTTTTAGTGATTCTTATAGGATTAGGAAGATTGTTTTACTTTGGACTCTTCTCTCCCTAGTATTGTCCTCTGTAAGCACCTTCTTCCACCCCCACTTGTTTCCCTGTTGAGTGTGATGTGTTTCTCTGTGTATGCTTGTGTTCCATCCTCATTTATTTCAGATAAGAGTGAAGTTCATGATGCCCATTCTCCCCCACCCCAATTATGAAAAGCAGACAATGCTGCCCTCTTTTCCCTCCTTTCTGTCCTAGAGTATTGTGGTTTTGTCCTTCGTTCTCAAAGAGGACCGTGACATCAGGAAGATGATGACATGACTTGCAATTGAATTGGATTTGAGGAAGGGAGGGATGTGCAAAGTCACCAGCTTCACTTTCTCCTCCAGAGCTCTCTGGGCCAAGTGGCCAGATATAGATCAGAATGACTGGAAATGGCCCAGGATGCAGTGGGAGGTTTTGGCCTTTTTTACACTAAGGTCTTTTCAAGTTCTCACTTTGAGTGAGGCAACACCTATTCGGTGAATAAGTGTCTTTAAGAATTGAGTCAAGGGATGGCTCCTTTAATTAAAAAAAAGGGACCATGATCATGTGAATCTGACTATGGTTTCTTTTTATTTCTTTCTGGATGCTTACCACATTTTTCTTTGATATGGAAGTTATGGATTTTGATCATTTATCTTTTGTGATTCTCTCTATTGCTTATTTAGTCATTAACTCTTTCTCTGTTCATAGATCTAAACTACAATTTCTTCCTTGCTCCTCTAATTTGTTTATGATGTAACAATTTACATTTAAATCATGTATCTATTTGGAGCCTATTTTTGTGTATGATGTGAGGTATTGCTCTAAACCTAATGGACATACTGCTGTTCAGTCTTTCCTCTCTAGTAACTTAGGGCATATTGAACACTATGCTACCATATTGATTTCCTTTATATTGCATGCCTAATCTGTTTCACTTATTGACCTTTTTTTTTTTAATCAGTACCAGATGGTTTTAATGACTACTGCATAGTTTGATGACTACTACTACTAGTTTGAGATGTAGTATGGCTAGGCTCCCTTCCTATCCACTTTTTTCATTATTACCCTTAAGATTCTTGACCTTTCATTTCTCAAAATGCATTTCATTATTTTTTTCTAGCTCTGTAAACTATTCCTTTGATAGTTTGATGTCTCTCCAATTATTTAGCTTTATCTGTCTGCAAAATGTTTTATTGTTGCAGCTATATAATTACAGAGTGTATCTTGGTAGATACATTCCCAGATGTTTTATAGTTTTATAGCTATTTTCTTTTTTCATTTTTGCTTTTTTTTTTAAAGGGGGAAGGCAGGGCAATTGGGTTTAAGTGACTTGCCCAAGGTCACATGGCTAGTAAGTGTTAAGTGTCTGGCGCTGGATTTCTATAGCTATTTTCAATAGATTTTCTCTTTCTAGCTATTCCTGTTGGCTTATATTGATAAAATACGGAATGTTGATGACTGTAAATTTATTGTATATCCTGCAACTTAGCTAAATTTATAATTTGTTTCAATTAATTTTTGGTTAACTCATTTAGAGTTCTCTAAAATGAATTATCTTATTATTTGGCATAGTGGAGAGAGTACTTACCTGCTGTCCGGAAGACCTGAGTTCAAATCCAACCTCAGACACATAATTAGCTGTATGACTGACCCTGGGCAAAGCACTTAACCTCTGTTTACACAATTTTCTTCATCTGTAAAATGGGGGTAATAAAAGTACCTACTTCCCAGGGCTGTTGTGAGGATCAAATAAGATAATATCTGTAAAATGTTCACTTAACAAAGTAATTGGCACATAGTAGGCACTATATAAATATTAGCTGCTATTATTATTGTTAACTGTAAAAAGCAATAATTTTGTGTCCTTTTTGTCTATGTTGATTCTCTAGATTTCTCATTATTGCATTACTGCTATCGTTAGCATTTCTAGCCCTTAGTAGTTGGGGCAATAGGGATCTTTGCTTTACCCAGATCTTATTGGAAAGCTGCTGCCTATTGGTAGAAAGAATTTCTTCGCAGATGGCAGTGTAGAAGCAGGAAAACTCTATATGCTCCCTCCATAACCACCTCAAATACCTATAAAAATGAATCTAAACAAACTTTAGGGCTACAGAACCCACAAAGTGACAGAGAGAAACAAACTGCCCACTGAAGGCAGCCCGGCAGGCTGACAAGGAAGGTTGTATCACAGCATGTTGGGAGCAGAGCCCACCCTGTGTAAGCCCGCAGTTTTAGCCTCAGGGCACCCCAACCATCCACGGATAGAGGGATGTGGGGAGAGTGGATCACCAGCAGCTGTGGTGGTTTCCAGAATTATCAACCCATAAATGCCAAAGACAAAGTGAGAGGTCTGTGTGGCCTTTGTGGGAACAGGGGATCCAGGAATACAGTCCAACCTCTGCCCCCTGGAGGGAGAAGCAGCTGAGGCACATTGGCTGCATGTCTGCTTCAGAGCTCCTGGCCTGCAGACTGTAGGGGGACCAAGCATCCATTCTGATGGCTGATCGCTCTTGCTTTAACCTGCTTGGATCAGGATTGCAGTGTAGGGTGGAGGTCCTGGGGTGTGTGTCCAGCATGCCAGAGCATATGCAGGCTTCTGAGAGAGCACCCAACTAATAGCTCTGGCACCTGAGAAAACCCCAGCGATTTGGGACAAAGCTCTCCTCTCTGGAAGCAGAGTTATACTGTGGAAAGGAGCTCAAAAGTCAAGTAATTGAGTGGCAACATGAGGAAGCAAAGGAAGCAAAGCAAGCACAGCAATTCGACTTAGGATTCCTTTTTTGGGGACAAAAAGGATGAAAGCATGGAACAGGAGGAAAACAGTGAAGTCAGAACTCCTGCACCAAAAGCTTCCAAGAAAAATATCAGCTGGTTACAGGCCATGAGGAGCTTAAGAAGGATTTTGAAAACCAAATAAGAGAAATGGAGGAAAAATTGGGAAGAGAAATGAGAATGATGAAAGAAAATCATGAAAAGAGAGTCAACAACCTGATTGAAGAAAATAACACCTTAAAAAATAGACTAAGTCAAATGGCAAAAGAGGCTCAAAAAGTCAATGAGGAGAAGAATGCCTTTAAAAGGTGAATTTGCCAGATGGAAAAAGAACCTCAAAAGCTCACTGAAGAGAATCATTCCTTCAGAATTAGATTGGAACAAATGGAAGCTAATGACTTTATGAGAAATCAAGATACTATTAAACAGATCCAAACAAATGAAAAATAGAAAGCAATGTGAAATATCTCATTGGAAAAATCACTGACCTGGAAAATAGAACCAGGAGAGATAATTTTAAAATTATTGGACTAACTGAAAGCCATGATCAAAAAAAGAACCTAGAAATCATCCTTCAAGAAATTCTAAAGGAAAATTGCCCTGATGATTTAGAACCAGAGGGCAAAATAGAGGTTGAAAGAATCCACCAATCACCTCTTGAAAAATATCCCAAAAAGAAAACCCCTAGGAATATTATAGCCAGGTTCCAGAGTTTCCAGATCAAGGAGAAAATATTACAAGCAGCCAGGAAGAAACAATTTGAATATTGTGGAAACACAATCAGGATAACACAGGATCTGGTAGCTTCTACATTGAGGGATTGAAGGGCTTGGAATATGATATTCTGGAGGTCAAAGGAGCTGGGATTAAAACCAAGAATCACCTACCCAGCAAAACTGAGTATCATGTTTCAAGGGAAAATATGGTCATTTAATGAAATAGAGAACTTTCAAACATTCTTTTTTTCTTTCCCCTTTTGGAGGGCAATTGGGGTTAAGTAACTTGTCCAAGGTTGCACGGCTAGTTTTTTTGTGTGGGTGTTAAGTGTCTGAGGCTGGAACCAAACTCAGGTCCTCCTGATTGCGGGGCCAGAGCATTATTCACTGCATCACCTAGCCACCCACTTTCAAGCATTCTTGATGAAAAAAACTCGAGTTGAATAGAAAATTTGACATTCAGATACAAGAAGCAAGAGAAGCATGAGAAGGTAAACAGGGAAAAGAAATCATAAGGAACTTATCAAAGTTGAACTTTTTACATTCCTACATGGAAAAACGATAATTGTAACTTATGGAACTTTTCTCAGTATGAGAATAGTTGAAGGGAATATATGTGTGTGTGTGTGTGTGTTTGTGTGTGTGTGTGTACATACATATACATGTCTATATAGGGGGTATATGGATATATGAATACATATGTGAATGTGTATATATATGTTTACAAGTATACATAGACAGAGGGCACAGGACCAATTGAATAGGAAGGAATGATATTAAAAGGTGAAATTCAGAGGTGAGAGAAGAATATAATGAGAGGAGATGGGGAGAGACAGAATGGGGTAAATTATCTCATATAGAAGAGTCAAGGGAAAACTGTTACAATGGATGGAGGGGAAGAACAAGAAGGCAAAAGGGAATGGGCCAACTTCACTCTCATTGAATTTGGCTTAGGGAGAGAATGACATATACACTAAATAGTGTATCTCACCCTACAGAAGAGTAGTGGGGAAGGGGATGAGAGGGGGGATGATGGAGGGGAGGGCAGCTTGGGGGGAGGGAAATTGGAAGCACCCACTTTTGAAAAGGGATGGGATCAAATTAGAGAATAGAACAAGTGGAGGGTGGGATAGGATGAAGGGAAAGTCTTTCACAATATATCCACTATGGAAATGTTTTACATAGCTACACATGTACAACTTATATTGAATTGCTTATCTTCCCAGTAAGGGTGGGTGATGAGGGAGGAAGGGAAAGAATCTGGAATTCAAAGTTTTAAAATCAAATGTTTACTATATATATATATATATATATATGTATATATATAATTATTATTATTTTACATGCAAGTGGGAAATAAGATATACAGGCACTGAGGTATGGAGATTCATATTGCTCTACCAGAAAGTTGGAGGGGGGATGGGGGAGGATATAGGAGAGAGCAGATTGGGGGAGGGATTACACAGTGGGATCAATGTGTTGGGGTGGTGGACAGGGGAAATATGGGGAGAAAATTTGTAACTCAAAATCTTGTGGAAATGAATGATGTAAACTAAAAATAAACACAAAATTTAATTAAAAAAAAAAAGGAAAGGTGGGCCAGGAAGAAATTTGAAGCATTCATACATTTATTGCATGGATGCCAAGCAAATCTTACATAAGCATCTGAGGGTTCAGGTTTATATACTATCGCTAAAGCACTTACATCATACTTTTTCATGGGAAACTTCACATTGTTTTCTACATGACGTGCCTAACTTGCAACCTTTAGGAGGCCATTCCCTTGGGACACTTTATCTATCATACTTTATCTATGTGTAATGGGAATGTAAATTCAAAGATCTTCCCTGCCCCTAGACTAAAGTGCACCTGGAGCCTGGGGTGGGAGGCTTGTTTTTCAGTAGATACTTCTTGGTTGACCAGTAAGTCAATAAGGTTGTTACATTCTCTGAGCCAGGAGAAGGCTATATAAGCCCTGATGTGTAGCTTTGTTTTGGGGCTCACTTTGAGAAGTGTTCTGTGATTTGATCTGGATTCTGGGAAGCCGTTGTTGAGAGCCCCCCTCGGCTTTGAAAAACCCAGATGTTGATTTGGTCTGAATGTAATGGTTGGACAGTTTGGAAACCGTCTACTTGATCTGTTTCTCTGTCTTGATAATTCTGTTTGTATATCTGAAGTTCGGGGTGCTGACCTTTTTCCCCTGAACTAGGTAAACGATACATATCTGACTGATTAAAGTAAGCTTGTTAACCCATTTTGAGTTGCTTTCCTTTAACAAAGCAGATCCAAGAACCTGTATTGGCAGCAAACCCTGGGGACGCTTGGGGTGCTTGCTGCTACACTATGTCACTCAAGTGGCCAGGGTTTCAGGGATGGTCACAATGGTGCAAGCCTCCCTTGCACAAGGGCGGGGTGGGGGGGGGTGGGGGGAGCCAACACCCTGAGATACTGATCCTAGGTTAGTAGAAAGACCCCTCAGAGCTAACCCTCAACATCGCCCCCTACAGAAAGCTCTTTAATTCTCTTACTCCATATAATGTTTGTTCTTGGATTTAGATAGATATTATTATTACATATTAAGGAAAGTATTTTAAAAATTCAGTTTTAAAGGTAATTCTGTTTGCTACATCACCATAGTCATCTTATGTATTCCTCCCTCATGTTTCTCATAGAGCTATCCCATATAACAAATGGTATTTCTTTTTAGAGAGGAATAAAAGACAGGACAACTGATCAATGCATTGAAAAGTCTGAAAACATGTCCAAAGTTTCGTAACATCTGTGGACCTCTCATGTCCATGAAGGGCTAGGTTGGGAGTATCTTCTTCTCAGTAATGGAGGAACACCTATGAAAAGATACAGAGGCAAAAGAATGACCTGTATGGGAAGTGCGTGTGCCAGTTTGGCTAAAAGGCAGATCTCCCAAGGAGTGGGGGCCGTGTTGTGGAATTGTTCTAGAAAGATGATAGGAGCCCTAACCTGGCTGTGCTCTTCTCCAGATCTAGGCACACTACATCACACCCTAAAAGGCTCCTGGGTCTGGTTGTTTGCACTTTATCTACTTCAGTCAAGGCTGGCCAGATTCCCTGCCTTGTTAGGGGTCCAGTGACTAGCATGTCTGTTTCATTTAACATCCATTAACTTTTTAAAAAGAAATAGTTTCTTCAAAGCTATAGCAAGACCAAAGGCACAAGCACCCTCCCCCATACCTCCAGGGCCTTCTGTCCTGTATCACTTTGGTCTCTGGGGTAATCAGCACAAAACAATCCAGTTCCAACATGGGGGTGGTCCTGCCAAATGTAAAAGGTGGCATCACTGCTAAGGGTAGGAGGTTAATTCTTCTTTTTTAAAAAGGGGGGAGGCATAGAATCAATCACAAAAGACAAAAAAAAATTTTGTTTTTGAGAAATTAGAAAGCTTGTGCACAAACCAAATCAATACAACATTGATAAGTGAAAAGATTGATTTAAAAAATCTCTGTATCATTTATTTCTGATAAATAGATATACAATATACATAGGCAAGGAGCAAAAATATATGACTGAAAGCCACTCTTCAATAGATAATTCATGAACAGATATAAACCATTTCAAGAGATGAATTCCAAGTTTTAAACACTGCTCAAAATCAGTTATGAGACAAAAACAAATGATGATGATGATGATGATAGTTACCATTTATATAGCACTCTGTGCCAGGTACCGTGCTAATTGCTTTACAATTATTATCCATTTGATCCTCACAACTGAGAGTTCGTGCTTTCATTATCCCCATTTTACTGAGGAGGAAACTGAGACAGACTTGCCAAGGGTCACATGGCTATTGAGTCTCTGAAGCTGGATTTGAACTCATCTTCCTGACCCCAGGCCCAACACTCTATTCACTGAATCACCCCTCATATTGAACAAATTGGCAAAGATGATAAAAGATAGGAAGAGTCAATGCTGAAGTGGTTGTAGAAGGACAGGCACACTATATTGTTGATGGAGCTGCGAAATGGCCCAGACAATCTGATAAGCAATTTGGAGATCTGCCAAGAAAGTAACAAACATACTCAACCCCGTTGATCTCTAGATCAATTCTTCTGCAAGACATCTACTACTAGAATGTCAATGATAAAAAGGATTCCACGTACATCAAAATATTGAGATTTGTGCTTTTTGTAGTAGCTAACAGTTGAGATGGGAACACACCAACCCCTTCCTTTGTAGAGGTAGAGGACAATACTTGTGGAACACTGTGGAATATGACAGAGTTCTCTGTTGGGCAGGGGGTTTTGTTTTTTGGGTTTTTTGCTTTTTTGAGAAGGGACAGGAGGGAAATTGGGGTTAAGTGACTTGCCCAAGGTCACATGGCTAGTTTTTGTGTTAAGTGTCTGAGGTCGGATTTGAACTCAGGTCCTCCTGACTCCAGGGCTGGTGCTCTATTCACTGCACCACCTAGCCACCTCAGTTGGGTAGTCTTGATGAACTATTATTTTCTCTTTTATGCTTTGTTATAAGGGATAGATGGGGGATTGGGGAGGCAAAGGACAGTTTGAGAAATAGAGATGATTTAAAAACAAAGTTCTATAGATCCAAATATAACCTTTGGTAATCTTTTCTGTGAACTTGTGCACTTGGACTCTGGGGGAAGAGTGGCATGATCAATGGCTTCCATTTGCAGAGGGGCACTTGCAGAAGGGCAGTTGGAGCCCTGGTTTGGAGTGCAGTGGAGACAAGCAGAGGTCCTATAATGGGCGGGATCTCTGATTGGAGACTAATATGAGACCCTGATGTGTAACTACAGTGGTTTGAAACTTTACCTGTTCAAAGACTGCTAATGGGGATGGTTGGAACAGGCTGATATTGCTGGCTGTGGTTGTTTTGGGGGGGATTAGCCAAAGGACTGTAACATTCCTTTTTAACTCCTTTCCTTAATGTCTATACATGGAAAGAGCTTAACTACACACATTTCTGTTTCTCTAAGCCGTCTTTGTTTCAGATGTTTTGTCTCCTAGAAACTAGGGCTGACCAGAAGTGATCTGACTCGATGCACAGAGAGGAGTGCAATAAAAATTCCAGTGATGCTTGCTTTAAATGGGATTGAGTCAGAGCTTTAATCTTTTGTTCAAAACACTAGCATTTCATTTCTAAATGCTGGGAATGAGTCAAATGGGAAGAATAATCTATGAGGGTGCTGTGGGTGGACAGGTACAGGAATGCATTCTTGGCGGAGCTCTAACTTTGTCTAAGCAGGATGGAAAGAAATGTCTAACTATGTTCCCAAAAGACATCACACTGCACGTACCCTTTGGCGCAGAGACACCGCTACTAGGCCTGCACCCCAAAGACGGGAGAAGTGGAAAAGAATCCATGTTGACAAAAACGTCTAGAACTGCCCTTTTTGTTCTAGCAAAGAATTGGAGGCCGGGGTTGTGGGTTATATTAGTAATGTGTTAACCTAAAAAGTCTGGTTAAAGGAGACAAACAGTCTAGGTGATGCACGTTTTAGTATTTATTACTCCTTTATAGCCGGATGAAGCTAGCGTCCTTGCACAAGGAGCCAGAAGTTAACTTGTGACCGCCTGAACAAAAGAATCAGAAAACTTAGATACATTCCGAGCCGTCCCAATTCAGAGGGGCTGTGCTGCACAAATCTACGGTCTCCATCAATGTTTAATCCTTGTATGAGAAAGGAATTTTCTTCACTGAATAGCGGGTAAATACATAAAATAACAGCTGCCAGAGTGGCAGCTGAAACCATGCCTCGGGATCTCTGTTTTCTTTACCGGTAACACGCCATAACACGTGTATGTCCAAAGTCCCCGTCCTCCAGCAGCGGCGGAGGCCGAGCCTCATCCAGATGGCCAGTCCGCCCCCCCCCCCCCCCCCTAGGCCTGGCTGACCTACAAGGGGCGGGGTCCGAGTCCAGCCCTTCGGGCCAGGCCCCTCCTGGGTGAGTACTTTGGGCCCGGGCCCTTACTGAGGTTATTGAACTGGTATGAAATCATTATCCGTGGCCCGATTTTAGGCTTCTGGGAATGAAGGGCTGGAGGCTGGTGGGGTGCAGCAGAAGCCCCAAGTGCTGACGGGCCCTCAAGAGGGTCGGGGTGCCTGGAGACCCCCAAACACCAGCGGGGTCCTGCTGGGTGAAACCCACTCAAGTCTTCTCAGCCAAAGGACAGTAAAGCTTATTAAAAGGCGGCCTGAATGGGACTCAGAGTGCGCTGGGTCCTAACGTGGCGCTCACACCATGGGGTCTTATATACAGAAGGGGGTGGTCCTGGGGAGGAGTTTGGGGAGGGTCTTCAGGAGACAGTGATGACGCCTCCTCTGGGGGGGCTTCCGCTCCAGGGAGGGGGCCGGAGGTGCCGGGCAAGGCCACGCACCCGGCAGCCACCGCTCATCCACTTTGGGATCCCGCCTGGCAGAAGACCGGGGTTCAAGCCAGGCCCTTCCAATCTACCGCCTGTGTGACCTTGGCCCAGTCACTGGCCCCGCCTTTGCCTCAGCTTCCTCAATGGTAAAACGTGGGGGTTGGGCTCTCGAGGGTGCACCAGACTCAGCGGGGGACATCGCCAGGCAGGAAAGGAGGCCGCACAGGCCTCTGGGAGATGTGGGCGGGACCACATTTCCCAGAATGCCGTGGGACACCTCCCCTCCCCCCCAGCCGGCCCTAGGCGGGCATGGTGGGCGTTCCCCGTCCATTTGGTTAGACTTCCGGGCTTGGGGCCTCAGCGTCGGTGGGTGGGCGGGTTCTCCTAGCCTAGCCTTCCCCCCCCTGCCCCACCCATTCCTGTCACCACTCGCCTCAGATCCGGGCCAATGACTCCGCGGACCTAGACTCTGCTCCGCTGAGGGGGCGGGGAACAGTGCGTGAGCCAGTGCGCCTGCGCTGGCTTCTGCTCCAGGTTGTCCCCATCCTGGCTCCTTCAAGTGGAGGAGGCAGGAGCCGGGGCGTGAGCCAGTGCGCCTGCGCCAGTTCTCTGCGCGACTGTTCCGCTTTTGGCTATACCGGGGGGGGGGGGGGCCACAATGAGTGGGTAGGCAGTGCGCAGGCGCGCTCTTTGAGTCCAAGCCGACACCACCTCCCTTCCCTGGACCAAAGATCAGTGCTGGTGAGGCAGACATTGCGCATGCTCGCCGCTTCTTTGGAGCATGTGCCCAGGTGTGAGAGCCTGGGCGTGTGCTTCAGGGGTGGGCACTTTGGCGTGGGCGCGTGTGCGGATACAGAGGTCAGTATCCACGTATAAGGGCGAGTGCAAATGAGTGTGGATGAAGTGCCAGCTTTCTCTGTAAGTGTGCAGGTGGAGGTGTGGGTGTGCATGAGTGGGTGAAGTATCTTTTGTGTAAGTGTAGGCTCAGGTGAGTGCAGGTGGAGGTATAAGTGTGCATGAGTGCAGGTGAGCTGCTAGGGTTCTAAGTGTGCAAGTGTGGGTGAAGTATCTGCTGTGTGTGTAAGTGTGCAGGCTCAGGTGAGTGCAGGTGAAGGTGTGAGTGTGCGTGTTAAGTGTCTGAGGCCCCCAGTATTTTTTTTAACATTTATTAGCAATCCCCTGTATTTCTCTAAAGCAATTTCTTGAGCTCAGAGGATGACGTGATGGGCAGACTGGAGGATAATGATTGCCAGCCCCACTACCAGGGTAATGATCAGTAATGACACCTGGCATTTACATCGCACTTCAAGGCTGGCACTGTACTTTCGAGCCATCGTCACGCCCCTGCGGGTCAGAGCCGGGGCCACAGTGCAGCTCCCTGACAGAAGGGGGACGGTGGCAGAGAAGGAATGTGGACTCGCTGGGTGTGCGCGGCAGTCTGATGGTGGTGTTCATCTTGTGGGCAGGCAGACTGAGTGGGCTCCGTGGCGTGGGCAAGGGCCTGCATGTTGTCTGATATGGGGCTCCATCGGATGCACTAGACATGCTGAGGTTTGAGGCAGATGTAGGGGAGCCCAGCCCTCTCCTTCTGTCTGAAGGATAATAATAATAGATGTGTTTGGCTTCCCTGAAGGGGACATTTTGTGGACGCTGCAAAACAGAGAGAGTAGTTGATGTGAAGGGAGACTTCCTGACCATCAGAGGATAATAATCACTAGCAGCTCAGGAGTGGGCAGGTTTGCACGGTGCTTTAAGATGTTATCTCATCTGATCCTTGGAACAGCCCTGAGAAGTAGGTGGTGTTTGTAACCCAATGGAGTAAAACGAGGCCAGGTGACTCGCCCAAGGTCACACAGCTGGTATGTGTCGGAGGCTGGATTTGAGCTTGGGTCTTCCTGACACCAGACCCAGCACTTGGTGTGCTGCAGTGCCGCCGGTTAGCCACCTCAGGAAGTAGAGCGGGCCGCTCTCCGCAAAGGCTGGAGAATGACTACTCCTCCAGAAATTTGTGTAGCAGAATCTGATTCAGGCACACCTTGGACTCGATGCCCACCCAGGGCCCTTCCAACATAGTGATTCTGCATCATGAGCGATATTACCTCATCACATAGGAACAAACAGCAATGGGAGAAGCAGCTGGAAGACACTTGGCCTGAGACTCATTTAAACCAGATTGTCCTTACAGCTGCTAGGATGAAGTTAGAATGAGGACAGCGGACAGAAGGAGGGAGAGAGGCAAGTGCAGCCAGTGCAGTGGCCGAGAGAGCAGAGGTCGTGTTGTGGATCAGGAGCAGGGTTTGGGATCAGATGAGGAAATTCCAGAGTTCAGGAAGGTGGATATGGCGCATTTCTGGGGCATAGATAGCAGGGGCAAAGGTATGGCCATCTTTGGGGTGAGAGGGATGCGGTGGAGGAGTAGCTTATGGCAAGTGGGGAGGCTGAAGGCATATGTGAGGCAGTCAGTGTATGTGTCCAAACTCCTTCTACGAAGGCAGGAGAAGTATTGTGAGCCAGAAACTAGACTCACAGAGGAAAGAAGGGCACTCCTGGAGACCTGGAGGCAACTCTGGAGGATTCTGATTGGGCTGTAGATGTGGACCCTCAAAGGACATGAGGTACGGACGGTTACTGAGTGATAGTGGGAGGGGAATGTGGACCAGGCAGTGGGGAGCCAAGAGTATTCCAATCAGGAGTCAGGGGAATGAGTGAAAGTGCAGCCAGTGCTGGAAAGGGTGGTAGGGGCAGAAGATGGAAAGAAGGGGATGGGTTTAAGAGGAAAGCGAGTGTGCTGCCTGGATCAGGAGGAAGATAAATGTGAGGGTAAAAATAAGTAGTTGCAGTGTGATTTCTCTGGGAAGCAGGTATTCCCGAGGGCTATCTTTGGGATGTGACATTGGGGCGGGGTTGGAGCAAAGGAGATATTTGGGAATAATAAGGCAGGTCAATCATGTATCAAATATGGAGTCATTTCTGTCAGCTAGAACCTAGCCATTGGCAAATTTTAACACTAAAGTCAGCATCACATCAACATTTTAAAGAAATTGACTGTATTAAGGGTACAGAGATACGTCACATAAATGCAAAAAGGCAAAGAAGTAAATACGTCCTTTATAGACTATGATGTAATAAAAATAGCAGTCAGGTCATGGAACATACACAAAAGACAAAGACTCAAATAGAGACTTAATGAAATCCTAAATGATGAGTAGGGCAAAGAACAAATAATAGAAACAATGAATAATTATATGAAAGAAAATGATAATATGAAACAATGTGCCAGAAATTTGGGATGCAGCTAAAGCAATCCTCAGGGGAAATTATAAACCCCATAATGTACATCAACAAAATAGAGGAGAGGATCAGTGAAACATGTGGTGCATTTTCAAAATTAGAAAGGCAACAAATTAATATCAAATATTTGATGTGAAAATAAATATCGAAGAGGAAATTTTTAAAATTAGGAGAGAAATTAGAAGTTGGAAACTGGAAGGGCAATTGAAATGATAACTAAAACTAAAAGCGATCGCTTGAAAAGACTAATAAAGTGGATAGAACCTTTAGTCAGCCTAGTCATTTGTTTTCTTTTACTTGTATGTCTTTATCTTGAAGGAAGTTTAGTTCCTTATGGGCATTGGTTTCTGCATTTTTTGTGTTTATATGCCTAATGACTAATGATTATGCACAGTGCATAATCATGCACAGTAATTGGCCTAAGTGGATGCCTATTGATTGAGACACCTGAATCTCAGTTGAAATAAAAGAAATTGGGGCAGCTAGGTGGCACAGTGAATAGAGTACCGGCCCTGGAATCAGGAGGACCTGGGTTCAAATCCTGCCTCAGACACTTAACACAAAACCAACTGTGTGACCTTGGGCAAGTCACTTAACCCTAATTGCCCTACCTTCCCCCTCCAAAAAGCAAAAAAAAGAAAAGAAAAAATTGGGGCAGCAAGGTGGTGCAGTGAATAGAGCACTGGCCCTGGAGTCAGGAGGACCTGAGTTCAAATCCGGTCTCAGACACTTAAAACAAAACTAGCTGTGTGACCTTGGAAAAGTCACAACCCTAATTGCCTCTCCAAAAAGTAAAAAAATATATAATAATAAAAGAAATTATCTTTTTTTTCAAAAATATTTATTTTTTTTACTAGTATTTGATCTCTCCCTACCCATTGAATAATCTAAAAAGTTAAAACAAAAAATAATGCTTATAATAAATATGCATAATCCAGAAAAACCAATACCTATATTGGCCATGTCCAGAACCGTGTCTTATCTGACATCTTATGCCTGGAAGGAGGAGGGTGGCAGTTTTGTCTTCATTCTGCTGGATTCATGTTGTATCGTCGCATCAGTCAGAGTTCTAACGTCTCTCAAAAAGCTATACTGTTGTCACTGTGTGCGTCATCCTAGTTCTGTTTACTTCACTCTGTATCAGTTCATTCTTCAAAAATTGTTCATTTTACCATTTCTGGTTACACAATCACATATGCATGTCATACTGTTAAAGAATGGTCTCAATCTCTTAGCATGGAGTTGGGGAGGCAACTGATTCTCCTTTTTAGCCTAATTTAGATGTTTCATCTCTACTCAAAAGGTTCCATCCATGACCAACAGTCCTGTGTGACTCTTCTCCATTGGTTTGCCACAGAGGGTGCACCCTGCATGCCGGGGGCCTTCATTTCTTTCTCCTGATAATTGTTATAGGCTAGTGGAGGGGTCATGATCGTTTTCTTCACCGTTATCACATGGCCAGCTCATATCTCTTTCCATCATGTTTCCTTAATGATGTTTTTTATTTCTGTTCTTTGATGTTTCTCATTGGTTATTTGTCAGCTCCTGCTCAGACCCACTGAGATCTCCTATTCATTGCCCTCTGTACTGTATGATACTCACTTTTTGAAAAGATAGTTTTCAACAGTCATTTTTATAAGATTTTGAGCTCCAGCTCTTCTTTCCAGGCTAACCATGCCTAGGGCTCTCTACTGATCCCCTTATGGCGTGATCCTCACATGGAATGGTCTCTAGACTCTTCACCCGCTGTAGCAGCAAGCACCCCAAGCGTCCTCAGGGTTTGCTGCCACCACAGGTTCTTGGATCTGCTTTGATAAAGGAACACAACTCAAAATGGGTTAACAAGCTTACTTTAATCAGACATACATCGTTTACCTTGTTCAGGGGAAAAAGTTCAGCACCCTGAACTTCAAAGTATACAGCAGAATTATCAAGACAGAAACAGATCAAGTAGACAGCTTTCCAAACTGTCCAGCCATTACATCCATACCCAATCAACATCTGGGTTTTTCAAAGCCAGGGGACTCTCAACAACAGCTTCCCAGAATCCAGATCAAATCACAGAACACTTCTCAAAGTGAGCCCCCAAAACAAAGCCTCACATCAGGGCTTATATAGCCTTCTCCTGGCTCAGAGAATGTAACAACCTTTTGGACCCACTGGCCAATCAAAAAGCATCTACTGAAAAACAAGCCTCCCACCCCAGGCTCCAGGTGCACTTTAGCCTAGGGGCAGGGAAGCTCTTTAAAATTTACATTCCCATTACATTCGGCCCCAAGATCTTTCATGCCCATAGCATAGACAATTTACTTTTGAATTAGCATTAAACATCTCTTAGGTCACATTTTCAAAGTACAGAACTAAAGTTACCAAAGTGGCCACTGGGCCTTAAACAAACACAAAGTACATTGCAATTCAAAACAAGAGTTCAAATAAAGTTGGGGGGGGGGTCCTTCCCCTCACACAGCTCCAGCCTCTGCTTCCAAGTACAGAGAGGGGGCTGGGCAACAAAACCAACAAGGTGGGGTCCTTGGGGGTTCATGGCACTTCATCCCACCCACCATAGTCACAAGTCCATCCTCCCCTTGGGTCCCAAACTGTGGGATGCAGCCAGGAAACACATTCAGTGCCCCTGCTTTGCTGCTCAGTTCTTATCTTTTCCAATGGCTGAATTCTGAACTCCTGGGCTCCTTCTCCTCCCGCAGGCGGCAGCTGCTCCTGGCTTCTGCCCAGGTCCCGATGCAGGCAACTCACCATTCCTGCTCTCAGCTCAGCGAAGTCCGCATGCAGGCCATTCTTCTCTCCTGCTCCACGGCTCCACAGAGTCACAGCTACCACAACTGGGAAACAAACAATTATCCCAGCCCCCATACTTTCCTTTTACTCTGCAGATCCTGTTCGTGACGCCATTTTGTAGCAGCAAGCACCCCAAGCGTCCTCAGGGTTTGCTGCCACCACAGGTTCTTGGATCTGCTTTGATAAAGGAACGCAACTCAAAATGTGTTAACAAGCTTACTTTAATCAGTCAGACATATATCGTTTACCTTGTTCAGGGGAAAAAGGTCAGCACCCCGAACTTCCAAGTATACAGCAGAATTATCAAGACAGAAACAGATCAAGTAGACAGCTTTCCAAACTGTCCAGCCATTACATCCATACCCAGTCAACATCTGGGTTTCCAAATCTGGGTTTTTCAAAGC